>NC_143584.1:68128859-68503700 GCF_048544385.1 Mastigoproctus giganteus | reverse complement strand
ATAGAAATTTACCCCCTAAAGCCTTGCAGATTCCTTCAAGTCTTGAGTTAATCCACAAGGCTCTTAACATATAATCCCTCCTATCGTGTCTGGGCAGAATTGCAGACACATAGACATTATGGACTAGCTCGCGACATTTCCTCAGCATGGTCCTGTATTTTTCCAACAAATCGTCAGATCGTGTACGTTTAATATCGTTTGTCCCCACATGAATAATAATATTTTCTTTACCCCCTTTAAAATCTGACAGTCTGTTGGTGACATCATCAATAGTTGCTCCCGGCAGACATACCCTGGTTCTGCTCCACCTATCTTTATTACAAAAAATATTCCCCGTTTCCCTGACAATGGAGTCTCCTAATAAAACAATGTCCTTTCTAACCAGGGTAGTTTGCACTTGGTTTTTCTGTTTTGAGGCTCGAATCGGGTGTGCATCACTTGGTAGATTGCTGGAGTTTTGAGTCCCTGACGAGCTCCCAGAAGCATTATTTTCGAGGGCAAGCACTCGTTTTTTCAGGGACTCAAATTGTTCCATCAGTGCACCAAATTGTAATTTAAGATCGGTGCACTCCTTACATCGATCACAAAGAAAAGAATCCCCAGGTGAGGTAGGATTAGTCACCAGGTCGACCTTGGAAAACATTCCACAGGTTCCACAACGGATTAAATCATGACTCGCCCGTAAATCGCCATCTGCTAGTTCCGTGTGACTCACGATACCCTGTGACGTGTTTAAGGCAGATCTCGTAACTACCATTATAAAATTAAATAAATATCAATGAAAGTAACTTTAAAAAATTATATCTATAATATTATTAAAATCAAACAGTTACAGGAAAACCTATAACAAAATAATCCAACAATATCTAAATAAATCAAATATTTAAAAGCACTATCCAAAAGTAAACCACTTAACTGAGGAGCCCTGTCTAAGCGCGTCCGCTCACCTCGAATGCCAACGTACTAAAAATGATTCTTGCACTGCTTCTATTGTAATGAGCAGCATCCCCAGCAAGTTGCTGGGGACTTCAAGAGCTGCTGGGAGTCATCATAGAACAAGTAAATACATGGGCTGTGTTAGGGTAAGAACAAGTGCATGTACACTAATGATAGAAGTACAGGTAGTTCTTGACTTTACGAGTTAATTCGTTCCTAGCGTGTGCTCATAAAGTGAAAACTCATAAAGCGGTAATTTATTTCCCATAGACGTTTTAAAAATAGGGGTTACGTTATCAACAATGAAATTAACTAATTAGTTTATGTTTAAACAATGGGCGCCTCCGTAGCCAGGTGGGAAGGAGCAGCAGTGCATAGCACACGCTTCCTTGATTAGACCGGGGTTCGAGCCCGTCACCACCAAATACGGAGGATGCGGAAAGGTCAGGGAATGACCACCGCATATTCCCGGAGCAATATGGCCTTAGTTGCTAATGCTCCTAAAAACCAAATAACAACAACAACAACAATATGTTTAAACAATGAATGATTTATCCAAAGAAATCAAGCAAATTATAATAATAGATAAATTATTTATGACTTACAAATGTTAAAGAATGTTTATTCTTCATCATCATCGACTAAATGCACACTCTTTGATCACTCATAACTTGCTGGTTTGGTGCACAAGGAGTCATCTTTTTTAACGGAACGCCCAGATTGCAACTAACATGATTTGTGCGGCGTAATAAGTTTACGAAGCTTAAAAAAAAAAGGAACGAAGAGAAGATTCTGAAAATTTATTTATGGTTTTTATATGATTGAAGATTTCAGTAAAGGGCAAACACATTTCACCATAATAACGTAAAAACTCACACAATTCCAGCTATCGGTATTTTCACAAATGCAGTAACAGAAAAGCCTGATAAACTTGAAAGTGCAAATTGTTTTATGGTTGTGACTCCAGAAATGTGCTTTAGAAAAATATCACAAAGCCGTTCAAAATTGGTTCTTATAACAGAACATATGATAACAATGAAAAAGTAGTGCGTTTAATGATTTGAATTGGTAACTAATACAATTTACACTATAAAAATGGCCTTTTAGGGCGTTATATAGCAAAAATTTTAACTTCTGAGGTCGTGGAATGAATTACCAAAAAAACAATGTGTTTATTGGGTTCAAATTATGATATTTTTGGGATACGATACGGCGAGGTGATCTGATAGAGGTGTATAAGGCTTTGAATGGTTTGAGCATGCTCAATGCCAATGGGATTCTTCATCTTGCTCAGAATAATCAGCTCAGAGGGCATAAATTCAAATTGAGGAAGGACGGATGTCGGATAGATGTGCGGAAATTTGCCTTTGGCCAGCGGGTGGTTGGTTGGTGGAACCGACTTCCATCACTTGTTGTTGAAGTTGATAGCCTAAACAAATTTAAGGCTCAACTGGACAGGTATTTCGAGCGAATGGAGGGGTGAAATGGGAGTGGTGTGTTTTTTTTTTTTTTTTTGGCTGATGCTGAATAAGCTTGCTTTCTTGCATCATATGCCTCTACTAATGCTAATGCTAACAGATTAATATTGTAAAGCGGGGTATACTGTATTGTATAGCTATGTACGTGGTTTGAAATGCAGTATTTATGAATGTTAAACATTCATTTTTTGCAATTAATGTTCATGTTTTCGATTTTGTTGATACTTGATACTTGGGGGGGGGGGAACTTGTAAACCCGGGAACTTGTAAAGCGACAACTCGTAAAGCGAGAACTGCCTGTATAGTAAATAAAATTGATGAATTTAAGTGCTGATCAAGACATCAAAGGCAGATATTGTTGGGATATCAGAGACATGGTGTCACACAGATATAAGCAGTGCAGAATTGGAATTTGAAGATTACAATGTGTACAGTAAGGACAGACAGGGTAGGAAGGGAGGAGAGTTTATGCTGTTAGTTAAGAAACACATAAAATCTAAGGAAGTGCATCCAGTTGACATGGGTGGATAGTGCAATATTGAGTCTCTTTGGTGTGACATAAACACTGGGAAAGGGAAAATGAGAGTAGGAGTATTAGTATTAGTATTAGTAACGGCCGTATGGTGCAAGAAAGCCTATGGCTTATGCTGCACCAGCCAAAAAAAAAAAAAAAAAAAAAAATCCGAACAAAACAATGATATAAACAAAAATTAAATAAATAAATAAATAATAATAATTAATAAATAAATAAAAATAATAAAATGAAATAAAAAATAAATAAAAAGGAAATTAATCCTATCATCCTATGCGCTTCCCTTACCCGAAAGTACTATCCAGATGACCTTTGAATTTCCCCAAACTGTCGGCCTCTACCACCCATGAAGGCAACTTATTCCAATAATTTATAACTCGCTGGCTAAAATAAAACTTCCTGCAGTCCAATCTAAACATTTCCCCCCGTAACTTGAATTTATGTCCCCTAGTTCTAGCATCATTTATAATCTTGAACATTTTGTCCTCATTCATTTTACTGATGCCTCTCAGAGCCTTAAACACCTCAATCAAATCTCCTCTAAGGTGTCTAGTTTCCAAACCCTGCAACCCACATATTCGAAGTCTTTCTTCATAAGGACGCCCTTTTGCCGATCTCACCAGGCGAGTTACCCGTCTTTGCACCCTTTCAAGAAACTCGATGTCTTTCTTTAGGTGTGGTCTCCATACTTGAACACAGTATTCCAAGTGTGGTCTAACATAAGCCTTATATAATGGGATTATCACGTCCCTATCTCTACTTGCAAAAGTTCGATAGATCATCGATAGGACACCATGGGCCTTCCTTGCAACCTGTTTACAATGCTCAGAGAATTTCATGTCTGACCGTATCGTAACACCCAAGTCCCTTTCCTCCAGTACTGGGTTTAGTTGAACTCCACCAAGTGAATAAGTTATTTTGGGATTACTGTTTCCCAGGTGTAATACCTTACACTTTGTTGGATTAAAGCACAGCTGCCATTATTATGTTAAAGTATGTTAAAGGCCTAATGAATCTGATGAGTATAATGAGCAATTGTGCAAAGAAATAGTGGGCCAGTAAATCAGAATGTCTTGTAATGGGGGATTTTAACTTTCCAGATACTTGTGGGTTGGTCACACGCATGCCAAAGACTTTTGTGGATTTATTGGATGACTGTTTTCTATAGCAACATGTTCGAGAGGCAACCACAGGGAGTAATACTCTTGATCTGATTATCAGCAGTGATTATTCATGCATTAAGAATTTGCACATAAAGGAACCACTAGGTGACAGTGATCACAGTGTACTGATGTGGGATTTACTTAAGGATATAACTACTATCAAGGGTAAAGGGAAGGGTTTTTGTTTTCGTAAAGGTGACTGCAGTGGTCTCTGACAGTTTTTAAATTCTATACAGTGGGATCAACTGAAGTATTACCAACGGTGGATTCTAAATGGGAAGTCTTCAGGGACATAAACTTGGAGGCTACTAGGCTTTTCATACCAACTAAGAAATACTGTTCAAAGTTCAGGCCTAAATGGATGTGGAATGAATTAATGAGACACTTGGCAGAGAAGAAAAATGCATGGGATGCATATGAATTATCAGGCGACAGAGAAGCCTACGGCAAATATTATTATTAGCCATATAGTGCAAGGAAGCCTAAGGCTTATACTGCACCAGCTAAATACTCACCAAATGTGAGTCCCCGGGGTTAATATAAGCTAGTAATGTAATCAAATCACAAAGGAAGTTAGGCAGGCGAAGGCAAATTACGAGAAATCTTTGGCAAAGGACACAGAGTTCTTTACTTATGTAAACTCTAGAAGGAAGGGTATGAATCAGATTGGTCCACTTTACATAGATGGTTCGACTATTGATGATCCTGCTCAAGTAGCTGATGAACTGAATGAGTATTTTGCATCTACATTCACACAGGAGGAGTTATTCAAGGAGGGAAATACCAGAAGTTTATCAAACTCTAACAGGGAGCTAAGTGATTTTGTAATAACTCAGAGCAAAATGGAAGAGAAATTGTTGAAGTTAAACAATAAAAAGGTACCTGGGGCAGATGGAATCTATCCAGTTATAATGAAGGAGGCAGCAAGGGAAAGTAAGCATACCCTTAGCCATAATTATGAGAGCATCCTTAGAGTCAGGGGAGGTCCTCATGTACTGGAGAAGTGCAAATGTATCTCCAATTCACAAAGGGGGGGTTCAAGGGGTGACACAAATAATTATAGACTTATTAGTTTAACTTCTGTTCCGGGAAAATAATGGAGTCCCTGGTTAAAGAGGTGATTCAGGATCACCTACACAAGACAGCAGTAATAATTCAGACACAGCATGGATTTGTTAAGAGGGAAGTCTTGTCTGACCAATTTGATTGGATACTACGATGTGGTCACAAAGGAACTGGATGCAAAAAATAATTTTGATATCATATACAGTCAGTCCTCGTATAACACATGTTTACACTACACATATTCGATCATACATGATTTATTAATAGGGGAACGATATCGTATATAACATGAACCGAATTGGCTTATGCACGATTCGCCTTTGCGTTTACGTGGAATCACCTCAACCGAACGCAACACGATAGTAATGAAGAGAAGATTCTGAAAATGTATTTATGTTTTTTATTATATCAGTGAAGGGGAAACACATTTCACCATAATAACGTAAAAACCAACACAATTCCAGCTATCGGTATAATCGCAAATGCAATTAGATCGAGTTTACTACCAGTTTATAGCAGATTCCACTAGCAGGAATGCAACTGGAAATTGTTTTATGGTAGTAATCCCCAAAATGTGTTTTAGTAAAATGTGAGGTGTTAATAGTGTATCTCTGCCTTTACAGTGTTGTTTATTCAGTTGCTATACGTGCACAGCTTTGTTTATGTGTATCAAGCGTGCCTCCTTGTTTTGTAATTGTGCTTTATTCCCTGAAAATGAGTAAAATACTTAAAAGGTGTGAAAAGGAAGCGTCCTGGTGAAGACACTGCAGATTCAGAGAGAAAAAGAAAAGCAATATCGATAAACAGAGGCGGACTGGGTCAAAAATTCTTACCCGGGAAAATTTATAGTGGCCTCATACTATGGTTTATGGCCAAAATCACAGCGGCCTCCGGCCCACTGGGGTTTCCCCGGTAAGGCTTATGGCCAGTCCGCCTTTGTTGATAGAGAAAAAATATGAAATTGTGAAACGCTTTGAGCGAAATGAAAGACCGTGTGATATTGCACGTGCTACAGACCTAAAGGAGGCAACGTCGAGAATTACAAAGAATGCAGAGAAAATAAAAACAACTTTCATAGTAGGAACAATTCAAAGTGTAATTAAAATCTATTAGATCAAGATACAAAGAATTGGAAGAGATGGAACGGCTGTCATCTGTTTGGATAGAAAATCAAACAAAAAACAAGTTTGCTTACGATAGAAGCAAAAGCATTAGTAATATTTTATTACGTAATAGTCGTAATAAAATACGTCAGTATTTTATTACAATTATTTATTGTGTTTGGTAATGTTTTGGTTACAAATGTGTGTTCAATCTTGGGTGGTCAGCACCTAACCCTATTTTTCTCAAAGGGCCTGTTGTTTATATTGCACGAGGATTTCTTGGAACACAACTATCGTGCTATACGAGGACTGACTGTACTTGAATTTCAGTAAAGCTTTTGATACTGTTGCACATAGAAGACTGCTGTATAAATTGGAGCGATATGGCATTAAGTGCAAGTTACTGCAATAGCAAAGTTTCCGGCATCCCCTCCCCCCCATACTTCTCCTTCAACCCATGCACTATACTAAGTACTATAGGTTTTGATACCTTTCATGTTTGGGGTTTTCATAAAAAAAAAAAAAATAGATAAAGGGATGGTTGAGTAGGAGACAGTAGAGAGTGGTCATAAATGGACACTGCTCTATGTGGACTAATGTTATTAGCAGAGTCCCCCAGAGTTCGGTGCTAGGCCCATTGTTGCTTTGCATAATTATCAATGATATCGATGAAGGTATATCAGGCTTAATACAAAGTTTGGCAGAGTTATTAATGACAGTAAAGACAGTATGCTACTGCAACAGGATATAGAAAAGTTAGGCAGATGGGCTGAAAAGTGGCAACTGAAGTTTAACATTGACAAATGCAAAGTACTCCATATAGGTAGCAGTAACCCAAGAGAAATGTACCAACTATGTGGTACTACACTCAGGGAGGTTGAGAATAAAAAAAAAGACCTGGGGGTAATTGTGCAGTCAGATATGAAGTTCTCTGAGCAGTGCAGATGGGCTGCCAAAGCAGATCATGGTGTTTTGTCAATGATATATAAGAATTTTGCTAGCAGAGACAAAGAGGTGATTATCCCTTTGTATAAGGCAGTGGTCACACCACACCTTGAGTACTGTATACAGGTCTGGAAGCCTCATTTTAGGAAGGATGTAGAGTTGCTAGAACAAATAGAGAGAAGGGCAACAAGATTGGTGAGAGGAACAAAGGGGTGCGCTTATGAAAAAAGGCTTAAGTTCTGCAAATTGCAGCATCTGGCCTTATTTTTTTATTAAGTAGACTAGGCACTTGCAAGATGATCTGATGAAGGCCTTGAATGATTTGAGCAAGCTCAATGCTGATGGGATACTTTCGCTTGTTCAGATTAAGAATCTGAGGGGGCAAAAATTCAAATTGAGGAAAGACAGTTGTAGAATAGATGTGCGGAAGTCTGCCTTTAGCCAGCATGTAGTTGATTGCTGGAACAGATTTCCATCTGTTGTTGTGGAAGTTGATAGCTTAAGTAAATTTAAGGCTGAACTAGACAAACATTTGGAGTGACTGGATGGGAAGGTTGTTTTTTTTTTTTTTTTTGGCTGATGCTGTATAAGCTACAGATTTCAAAAAAAAAAAAAAAAAATCCAAAATGTTTTTTGGAAAATATTAAAAAGAAAGTTGGGCACTTGTCAGGTGCTCTGCCAATATTTTTGTTACACTTTTAGTATGCAACCACTGCTGGCTTAATATTCTTTAATATTCTCAAGAATATTAAACTGGTAGGTAGCCAAATCATATTGTGCCATAGTGTTTATATGTTTCTAGAATTATTTTCAAGAGTCAGTTTCACATCTTGAAAATACTTCATTGAGATATTATTGGCTGAAATGTTGATGATGTGAAGAGCAGAATTAGTTTATATTGTAAATTTTCTGAATCATTATTATCTAGAACGAAGTCATTGCATATCTGTAATGATTTAAGATTGTCAGATTACCTTTCAGATTACTTCCTCACTGGTTAAGTTAGAATGCACATTAGATGATATGTTTGAGCTAGCAAGACTCATTTTCGTATAGTACAACCAAATGTGACTACTGCTTAATGCCTTCATGGTAGGCTCTGTTTTTAATTGCTGAAACAAACCTTGGTGACCAAGACACTTGCTTCAATTTGTTTTAGTAATAGTATTAATAGTTTCAAATAATGCAAGGAAGCAAGTTTCTACAGCATCGGCCAAAAAACTTCCCATTTCACCTATCCATTCCCTCCAATAGTTTGTATAATTTTTCTTTGAATTTATTTAAGCTATCCACTTCCACAACAACAGATAAAAGTTTGTTCCAGCAATCAACCACCCACTGACTGAAGGCAAACTTTAGTACATCTAATCTGCAACCATTCTTCCTCAATTTAAATTTATGTCCACTTTGTGTTCATAGTCTGAGTAAGAGGAAGAATCCCATCAGCATTTGGCTTACTCAAATCCATTCAAATCCTTAATCAGATCACCTGTCAGGTGCCTAGTCTCCAGACGCTGCAGTTTCAGAACTGAAGCCTTTCTTGGTAAGAGCATCTTTTTGTTACCCCTCATTGATCTTCTCTTTCTATGCATTCCAGAAGCTCTATATCATTACCAAAAATGAAACCTCCAGATCTGTATGCAGTACTCAAGATGTGGTCTGACCATTGCTGTATACAATGCAATAATCACTTCCTTATCCCTACAGGAAAAATTCTTGTATGTCATTGACAACATTGTAATCCATATTTTGGGCATCTTAGTATTAATATGGCAAATGATGCAATGAAGCATGCTTATACAGAATAAAGATAAATAAATAAGCCTTCCTACATACTGTAGGAAGGCTTATTTATGTATTTTTATTATTTCCTCCATTCCCTCTAATAATTTATCTAATTCTTTCTCAAATTTATTCAATCTACCCAGTTCCACGACATCAGATGGGCTTTTCCTCAAGTAACCATCTGGCTGAAAACAGATTTCTGCACATCTGTCCTGCAACAATCCTTCAATTTAAATTTATGTCCCCTAATGTTTGTTTTCATATTGGGGAAGGCCCATACCTCTATCAGCAGGACAATGTCCTACATGATACTACCCTTGTTGACAGACTGCTTTGAGGACGTGAGCCCCAAAAAGTTGGACTAGCTAGTTTGAAGTCCAGAGCCCTGACCTCAATCATATATAGAGCAATGGTTTCCAATCGTTTGTTACTTAAGTTTGGCAGAGTTATCACACTTAAAGTTAAAAGATGCATATTTACGACACACCTAAATAGTGATTCATGTTGAACTCAGTGGAATTTTTCCAATTTTCACGGCATACTTGAAAAGGGTTGCAGCATGCCGATGTGCTGGGGCATATGAGTTGGAAACCATTGCTATAGAGAACCTCTGGAATTAATTTGCTTGTTGGGTGCATGTGGGGAAAGACTGCTGAAAATAGAGAACTGAACTGGTTGTCATTTTAAAGGCTGAATAGCAGGAAATATTGGAGGATATTTATAAAAAAAAAAAAAAAAAACCCTGTGGAGAGTGTTGCATGGAAGACCAGTGGCTGACTCCATGTTGTAAATATTTAATTTGTTATGTTATCTTAGCTTATATTATAAATTATAAAGACTAAAGGTTTCGACACATTATCAGTTTTCTTGTTTAAAACAAGGCATATATGCAGGTATCGGATATTAATGGTATGGCAGTGTATATGTTTAGACTTTTTTTTTTTTTTTTTTTTTTATGGACTCTGGGAAGCATATTAATGATAATATGATGGAAACATTATAAGATGATTATTCATCATACCGTTCATCAAGAATTGCATTGCTGGTTTGAAAAGGGATTGTAGAGATTGCTAAAGATGAATCCAGGTCTGGATGACTCATTGCTGTGTTAACCAGAGAAATCAATTATGCTGTTCATGACCTGATTTCAAAAGATCTTTAGATTGGGTTACACCAGAGGTTCTTGGTTCACGGAACCCTTAGTGTCTCAGTAATTTTTTCACTGTGCCCCTATTCCAAAAGAAATACCTGACAGTTCTGTTTATTAAGTAGTTAGGTCCAAACAACTTAATAACTGATGTTGAAACTGTGAACTACCTCGAGCTAGTAGTTCATGCGAAGTCCAACCGATGTCGAGTATCGCTGTTTCCCTCGAAAATTTAAAATATCCTGTCCCACTGTGGCACCCTGGTGCACTGCAGCGCACAGTTTGGGAACTGCTGGATTACACAACATAGCATTAAGCCTGAAAAAAATTTCAGTGAATGTATACCTGGAGAGAGTGAATCATACAAAGACATTTCTTGTGAAAATTTCCTAGGATTCAAATAATTTCCCACTAGTTATTGACCATGGATGAAACTTGGATTTATGGTCCACAGACCAAATAACAATCCATTTAGTGGCATCACAAATGATTTTCATAGAAGAAATTTTTTTAAGGGCATTATCAGTTACCAGGTTGATGGCATTGCTGTTTTTAGGAGAAAGAAGGTGTGATATTCATTAGTTACCTTCTGAAGGAGTAAATCGATTTCTAATGATATTTCATGGGCAGTTAAAAGCCTGGGAAATAATAGTTCCAGTCACAAGTTTGGTTAACATAGTAACATTGGGAGATTCAAGTTATGAATTATTTTTTCGGCATACTCTGTTCCTCACAGGTGGCTGCTATGGATTAGTAACTGTTTATTACAGTGAAAAAACATTTCAAAGGATGACACATTAAGAAAAATAAAAATGTTATTCGTGCAATCATGGAGGAGTGGTTAGAGAACAGCACATCAAACTGTCCTTCTACAGTAGGCCAGAAACCTTGCAAAAAGTCCCCCTATACACAAGTCCTCAATTTAATTCATTTTTCTGAATAGAGTTTACAAATAATTAAGTTTTTTTGTAATTAAATTTTCCTATAGAAACTGTGGCACATTAGTTTCTCTGGTTTATCTTTAGCTAAGAATCTTTCAACGAATTCCCAATAGTGTTAGGAAAGTAGTTGTTGCAACAAACATTGCTGAGGCCTCCATTACCATCAGTGGAATTGTTTATGGTGAGTTACTTTTTTACACACTCATTCTTATATTATAAATTGTTTTAGAGAAGGTATACTCATAAAAGAGTGAGATTTTATTATTTGGCTACCTAGAGCTAGTAGTTACTCGGTTAGGTTGGGTTCCTCTGTGGTGGTATAGTAACTTGTTCACCCGTCAGAAAAGTTTTGTGATTTTATTTTTATTGTATGGTGGCAGAATTTCATGAAAACCTGTGTATATGTTTCATTTATTTATTTGTTATTCTTCTTATTATTTTTTTAAGTTAGCAGGTTTTTTTGAGACTCGGAAAATGTTTTCTGCACATATTCTCTTTTTCTCCCATGTAGATTAGCCTAGAATACATAAGTGATGCAATTTGCAGATACAATATAGTTACTTCTCATGTCCCTAGTTACAGTAGCATTTATTTAGTTATGTTTCCATCAGAGAAATATTATGGCATGTTTCACTGCTACCATTATTCACGTGACCATTATTCATGTGAGGACTGCAGTCAGTCCTCGTATAACATTTGTTTACACTACACGAATTCGATCATACATGATTTATAAATAGGGGAATGATATTGCATATGACACAAATCAAATTTGCTTATGCATGATTCACCTTTGTGTTTACAAGAAATAGCAGTCAAAATCACCCCATCTGAACGTGATACTTACTACATTGTTTATTCTGTTGCTACATGCATGCTGCTTTGTTTATGTGTATCAATTATGCCTCCTCATTTTTGTTCTTTTTTACTGTAATTGTGCTTTGTTCTGTAAAAATAAGTAAAATACTTGAAAAAAAGTGTGAAAAGGAAGCATGCCGGTGAAGATACTGCAAGTTCAGAGAGAAAAAGAAAAGCAATATTGATGAAGTAAAAATACAAAATTGTGAAATGCATTGAGCAGAATGAAAGAATATGTGATATTGTGCATGCTACAGGCCTAAATGAGGCAGAGCTGAGAAAAATTAGAAAGAATGGAGAGAAATAAAATCAACTTTTATAGCAGGAACAACTCAAAATCCATTAGATTAAGATATAAAGAATTGGAAGAGATGAATATCTGTTATCTGTTTGGATAGAAGATCAAACAAAGAAGAGATCAGGAACAAGTTTGCTTATGATAAAAGCATTAGCAATATTTGAAGACCTCAGAAATAAAGCTGAAAAACCCTCAAGAAGTGCCTCCCCATACTGCCAGTAGTGGCTGGTTTAATAATTCCAGGCAACATCACGCTTACCTTAATGTGAAATTATCAGGTGAAGCTGCGAAGGCAGATGAAGCAGCAAAGGCATTTCCACTGATGCTGAAAAAACTAGTTGAGGAAGAGGCCTATATACTGGACCAAATTTTCAACTTTGATGAAACAAGACTATATTAGGAAAAAAATGCCATAATGAACCTATATCTCGAGAGAAAGCACAAGCTCCAGCTTCGAGACTGCTAAGGATAGATTGACTTTTATGTTAGGAGCAAATGCAAGTGACAATTTGAAACTGAAGCCTTTTTGTTGTTTTGTCATGCAGCCAATCCATGAGCATTAAAAGGGATTGTAAGGTCTACCCTGGGTGTGCTTACTTTTAGGAGTAGCAGAAGAGGGTGAATGACAGGGAAAATCTTCACTGATCTTCTATTAGATATGTTTGAGGATGTTTCAAAGCTACTCCAAAAAGAAAAATTTAGATTTTAATTGTACAAATGCATTGAGTCGACCTCCAACCCTTGCTGAACTGTCACCAAACTTCAGAATCCTGTTTTTACCACCTAACACAACATTTCTTATCCAGTCACTTGACCAAAGAGTAATTGCTGCTTTTAAGCACTATTATACAATAAGCACATTTAAGATGTTGATAGCAGCAACAGAGGGTAAAAATGCACCAACAGTTATGGACTTCTGGAAGCAATTCAATGTAAAGAATGCAGTTGACATAATTGTGGAGGCTTGGAACAAAGTGACAAAAGACTGCTTGCATGGTGTTTGGCATCCTCTTTTACCAGATTTTATTTTTAATTATAAAGGCTTTGATTTAAAGCTTTCTAAATTAAAAGTATATTTGTTCCCCTTGCAAAGCAGGTTAGCTTTGAGGAATTGGAGGAAGAAGAAGAAGACTTAGAAGAGTTGCTTCAGTCCCATGAAGAATACTTTCAGTTGAAGAATTACAGTTGAAATTTCTTCTTCGTGGGACTGAAGAAGAATAACTTTCAACTGAAGGACGGCAACAACTTGTTGCTGAAGGGCAGGTGGAAGATGGGGAAAACTGAAGAGCCTGCAAGCCACCATAAAATAGCTTTCTAATTCAGAGTTATCTTTAGTTTTGAATTCATTTGAGAAAAGTGTGCAGTGGCTAGAAGATAACAGTTACAATGCAGAAAGAAGCAGAATAGCACTTCATACAATTCGATCTGCTTTGGAGCCATATAAGCAGCTGCTTTGTGAAGTAAGGAAGATGGCAAAATAACAGAAACTAGATGTCTTTTTTATGAAAACATCCAAGAAACAGAAAATGAGCCACAGCCGTCTAGTTCTGGTGTGACCACATTTCATCCAAAACCCTCATCTGTGTCTCTCACCTCCCAGTTCTGATGATGACAACCTGCTGCCACTTTCCCCATAATTCTGCTGCTTCAACCCTTTACCTCAAGCTGTCTTCATTTATTTTTAAGGTAAGAATCTAAATTTAAATGAATTTTGAATTTAACATTTTTCAACTTTGTAAATATTTTATTACTATTATTTATTGTGTTTAGTAATGTTTTGTTGACAAACATGTGTTCAATCTTGGGGTCAGTACCTAACCCTGTTTTTTCCATAAGGCCTGTTATTTATATTGCATAATTTTGCATTGCATGAGGGTTTCTAGGAACACAACTATTGTGTTATATGATATTTGTGAGTTGTTTATAAGAGACAACTCAGCCATAATGATGTGTGACTGGTAACATTGGTTCGATTGTTGGTCCACAAAAACTTATTATAAAATACAGCTTATTCACAAGTGATTCGTTACATTTAAAGTTGAGTAATTATTTTCCGATTGGATATGTTGTTGATTATCAGTCCAACTATTTAAATAATATATGGAGAGAAAAGTTATATGATAATTAACATATTTAAATTGAACAAAATGAGGATAGCAAACCATTGGCACTTACAAATCAAAATTATTGTTATAAAACAATAAAGACCACGTAGTAATTTTTGTCACTTTTCTTATGGCACACAAAAATCGTTATACACCTAATTCTGTTTTTGCACGAACTTTTTTTACACGAATTTGGTTTAACACGAATTCAAAATAAATATTTCATTCTCTTTTTACGCGAGTCATTTTGATTTAACACGATTTCTATGAATTTTCTTTTGCCTAAATTCTAAGAAATTTTTTTTTTATTTGTGGCATATTAGTATCATTTCTATATTACACGCATCAATAGATTGGATAACAGCTAGTGTTTGTGTTTTGAAACGCGTGCTTTTGCTTACCAATGTTTACGTCTAGGTATCTATGAATCATCAACGTTTTTATTAATTTTGTGCACATCTACGGTATTCGTGCATTGTATCTTCAGCAGACATGTAGTAGTAAGCTCTATTTCAAAGTGAAAGAATCTTTAGTGAAATTTGTGCACATATAAATTTATTAATTTTGCCGATAGTCAATAAATTGTAAGTTTACAAAATTTTCATACCTTTTTTTATTAATTATAACTGAGATATTTTTCGGTAGCCCTTATATAATGTCGAATAATTCGCCTATTACCAAAATGAAAAGGAAAGCGATTTCTTTGGAACTTAAAATTCAAATTTTAGATCGTCTTGCAACTGGACAAGGGGCTACGTCTGTAGGAAGGCATTTTGGTGTACATGAAGCTACCGTAAGAACTATTAAGAAAAATGAAGCTGCAATTAGGAAGTCGGTATGTTCTGGAACAAAAGTAAGTGTTAATTCATCATCATATACAAGAGATATTGTCAAGGAAAAAATGGAAAAGGCCCTGGTAATGTGGATAGAAGATCAGTCACAAAAAAGAGTACCAGTAGATGGAAATGCCATCAAGCAAACAGCACTAAGAATTTACAGACAGATTAAAGAAAAGGAGCCAAGCACTTCATCTCAGTTAAACAGAAAGTATGAATTTTCTGCGAGTACAGGTTGGATGACAGGGTTTCTTAAAAGGAATGCTCTTCATAATATAAAAATTAAAGGTGAAACTGCATCTGCAGATGAATCGGCTGCTAAAGTATTCCCGCAGGAACTTGCAAAAATTATTGAAGATGGAGGATACACTCCTGATCAAGTGTGGAATGCAGATGAAACTGGTTTCTTCTGGAAACGAATGCCGAACAGAACGTATGTAGCCAAATCGCAGAAAACTGCTGGTGGTTTTAAGGTAGCTAAGGATCGTGTGACCTTATTATTTTCCTCCAACGCTTCAGGAGATCGTATGTTGAAACCACTGCTGGTAAATCGAGCCCTAAACCCACGTTCAATGAAAGGTGTAGATATCAATAAATTGCCTGTTCACTGGATGGCAAACAAGAAGGCCTGGGTGACCACTACTATTTTTACAGAATGGTTCAACAAATGTTTCGTCCCAGAAGTCAGACGTTATATGAATTTGAAAGGTCTCGAATTTAAAGTTCTTCTGATTCTTGACAATGCACCCGGCCATCCTGTCTTGGAACACCCAAATGTACAAATTTTATTTCTGCCACCTAATACTACATCTTTGATACAACCGCTAGACCAAGGTATAATTGCGACAATTAAAACATATTACGTAAAACGAACATTCCAACACGTTTTGGACAAACTGAATGATGAAACACTAACAGTCATTGATGTGTGGAAGAAATTCTCAATTATGGATTGTATCAATCAAGTTGGATTAGCGTTAACTGAATTAAAACCAGCAACTTTAAATGCGTGTTGGAAAGCGGTTTGGCCACAATGTGTAAAAAGCAAAGATCCCATCATCCCTAATACGACCGAATTTCCCAACATCATTACAATGGCACACAAAATTGGTGGAGAAGGATTCGATGATCTATCGTTTGAAGATATTGATGAATTGTTAACCGACAAAGCCCTAATCGAAGATGAAATATTAGAGGTTGTCCTTGGGACTCCTTATCCCACAGAACGTAGTGATAATGAAGAAAATGATCCTGTTCTAAATGCAGATTTAATAAAAGAAGGTCTGGAACTGGCTAGAAAATTAGGTAATCATTTTGTCAAACATGACCCTAATGAGGAACGCGCTAGGAAGTTTCAACGCGAACTGAAGTTGTTGACAGCCTCTTACAGAGAATTATATAACGGACTAACCAAAACACGAACACGATTAATAACTGAATTCGTTCGTAAAACCGGTGAAACATCAGCACCAGAGGAGATTCGTGCTGATTTTGCTGAAGAGATCACAGAAAGAATTTCATTAATAGAGGAAGAAGACGATGTCCACAACATTTCTAGTGATGGCAGTGATATTCCAGTCGTACGCAAACGTATGCGCTGTTTATTATCAGAAAGTGGAAAATGAATAAAATCTTGTTATATGTAAAACAGATTTTTTTTGTTCATGAAGAATTTTTTTTCATTTCATATGCATACAAATTTATTTTAGTACATTTTAATTACATATTATTACATGTGTATTTTGTTGAAATAAAATAATAAGCTTAAAACGAATATTTTATGTGTTTTTTTTTAAATTATTTTTACTGATTTTTTTAGATCCGGAACCAATCTTCTTTTCTTCCATAAATACAATGTCTTTTTTTACACGAATTTTTTTTACACGTATTTTTCAGGAACGTATCTATCGTGTAAAAACAGAATTAGGTGTATTTTTGTTTCAGTTTATTTTTGGCATTTAGGGTGGAAATGGTTTGTCATCACTAGAATAAAGTAGTGTTACCATCACTTGAATAAAGTGAAATGGCTTGCCATCACTAGAATAAAGTGAAATGGTTTGCCATCACTAGAATAAAGTGCTGTTATGTACAGTAGATCCTCATAAATCTGACCTGATTTAAGTTTATATAGCTTTAAATGGACTGAGTGAACTAAATAAGGATGAAATCCTTACTCTTTCTTGGACAACACGCACACACGCGCACACACGCGCACACGCACACACGCACACACGCACACACGCACACACACACACACACACACACACACACACACACACACACACAGTTCCTCCGTAGCCAGGTGGGCAGGAGCAGCAGTGCATAGCACACGCTTCTTGATTAGACCGGGGTTCGAGCCCGTGACCACCAAATATAGAGGCTCCTAAAAACCAAATGACAACACACACACACAAGGACATATATTTAAAGAGCATGGTTGGAGGATAGATTTTGATGAACTTCTGGAATTCCCTTCCCTAAAGAACTTGTGAAAAATACCTATTCAGTTTGATAGCAAGCTGTGCAAGATCATCAACAGTTAAACCATCAATAAGTGGACCAATGTGATTCATCCGCTTCCTTCTCCTGCTAATATAAGTAAAGAAGTTTACTGCTTTTCTTTGCTAGAGGCTTCTCATAATCTGCCTTGGCTTGCCTAATCTCCTTTGTGACTTCATTACAGCCTAGTTTATATCTACCATAGGCTTCTGTATCAGTAATACAGAAGCCTAATAATACCTGATAATTTATATGCATCCCCATTATTTCCATGAATGCTTCCCATTTAGAATTTGCTTTGGTTAACATCAGCATCAGACAGTCTCACTGTATAGAATTTAAAAACTTTCTGAGATTACTGTGGTCACCCTTATGAAAGCAAAAGCCCCTCCGTTTACTTTTGATAGTAGTTATATCTTTAAGTAAATCTCAGTGTGATGACTGCCACCCAGAGGGTCTTTTACCTGCAGGTTCTTAATGCATGAATAATCACTGCTGGTAATCAGATCAGGAGTATTGCTTTTCTAACATGCTTCTGTAGAAAACAGTCATCCAGTAAATCCACAAAAGTCTTGCTAGTGTGTGAGTGGCCACAAGTTTCAGTCGATATCTGGAAAAATATAAAAACCCCATTATAAGACATTCTGATTTACTTGCCTACTCTTTCTCTGTTTAGTTTGTCGTGTCAGGCTCACTCAACATTGCACTGGCCACCCATATTGAATGGAAGCACTGTCTTAGATTTAATATGCTTCTTAATTAAGAGTATAACCCCACCCTTCTCCTGTCCTGTCCATCCTTTCTGTACATATTATACTACCCATATTCATATTCTGCATCCGTTATGTACGAATGACATCATGTCTGTGATATCTCACAATGTCTGCATTTGATGATTTTATCAGTACTTCAAATTTATTTGCTATGCTACTAGCATTAGCAAATCATACATGCAGGTTTACTGGTACCAGTTCTTACTCTTAGTTTTCCGAACACAGACTGTATTTGCTTGTTTCATGGTGACCTACAGCAGGGTTTGAAATCCCTGACACCTTGCTTTCCAGGTTGCTTCATGTTCAGCAGAAAGCATATTTGTACTTAAACAATACAGAAAGATAACAGGTGCAATAAGCACTTGTTATCTTTCTGTATTAGTTATATAATTTATTTGTATTAGCAAATTTGGTCATATAATAATGTAAATGGGATATTTCTGTAAATGGACGTATTTTACACTACACTGCATGGAGATGAGAAAGAATTCATTTGAGAAAATGAATTATTTCTCAAATGAGTTCTTCAAAGTGCTTACAAATGTATATAATTCTTGCTGAGACACTGTCTCTTCTTCAGCTGGTGCTTTTAAAAGGTGCAAGTTTTCGAAAGTAAGATACCCAAAAAATTAAATTACCAGATTAGAAATTATAAAGAAGGAATTTGTTTGCTAGATCCCCCATCTCATTAGGACAAAAAATCCTTGGTGAGCAAAACACCCAATGGACATAAAAAAAAAAAAAAAGTGCAGCCATTATCAATCCACTGCAGGATGAACTGTTGTTCATGCTGAGAGAAATGGACCATAATCTGCCACGCTGGTCCAGTGCGGGTTGGCAGATCGACCGTATTCAGCAGTCGGGATTGAACCCCGGTCAACTCAAAGAGCGTGTGCTACTGCACTCCCGCTCCTGACCACTGGGCTACGACAGCTTTCTTTGCTTCATTTGTGTAGAATTTATGTCCAGCCAGATCATTCAGACCTCAGAAAGCATACAAATTGCAAAATGGCAATTTAGGGCTGTACTGAGGATACCCAATCACTTTTCAGCAAAGTTTCTAGATGGTTGTCAATAGTGTGTTGAGCTGTGTGGTATCATACATTGTCTTCTAACAAAATTAATGCCATCAGTCAACCTGCCAGGGTCTCTTGTTGTTTATGGCATGTCACAGATCACCCTTGAGATTTATATTTACTTTACTGAAGAACAACACAAGCATAATGGACATAGTATTTCAGTAAATGAAGTTCCTGCTACCTGTCATAACCATGATTTCAAACTATATATTTCTGTTCTAGATTATTTGATTTTATTTTTGGCATCCTATTTTACAGAATTTTTAATTTTCAAAATCACTAGCTGCAGAGTAGATGAGAATTTCTCAGCAAACACTGTGTACCTCTGTAATTAATCCTTTGCAGTCTTGCTTTAAATTTTTAATCTGCATGAACAAAAAACTGTAACTCAGAGTCTGTTCGCAAGTTGTTTATAATTGGGTTTACACAATTTAATGTACAATGAAGCTGTGTAGTGAAAAATCTTAAAAAGCTTCGAATGACAGATTTTAAATATTTACTTCCTCATTTCTGTTATAAAACAAGTGATTAAAATGAAATAAGAATTTTTTTTTTAGCAGTAACTAAAGCTTTATTTAAAAAAAAAAAAAAAAATGCAACAGATTTTTTATACCTTGCTCATAAAAGTCTTGCTTGTTGTGGGTACAATGACAGCTTTCTTTGCTTCATTTGTGTAGAATTTACATCCAGCCAGATCATTCAGACCTCAGAAAGCATACAAATTGCAAAATGGAAATTTAGGGCTGTACAGAGGATACCCAATCACTTTTCGGCAAAGTTTCTAGATGGTTGTCAATAGTGTGTTGAGCTGTGTGGTGTCATACATTGTATTCTAACAAAATTAATGCCATCAGTCAACCTGCCAGGGTCTCTTGTTGTTTATGGCATGTCACAGATCACCCTTGAGATTTATATGTACTTTACTGAAGAACAACACAAGCATAACCTTTCCAGTCAGTCAGTCAGTCAGTCAGTCCTTGTATAACACGGTAGTTTATATTTTCAATTATATATAAATATAAATAAATTTATATTTATTATATTTTCAATATGTCATGTGTCAGTTACTCACAGTTCATTTTTATTCTTTTATTTTAGTTGTTGATAGTGGTTTTGTAAAAGTTCGTTATTTCAATCCACATGCAAGTGCTGACTGTCTTATAGTCATTCCTGTTTCTAAAGCTGCCGCAGAACAAAGGGCTGGTCGTGCAGGAAGAGTGAGAACTGGGAAAGCATACAGATTATATACAGGTAAGAAAAACTACACAGGGTATTTCCTAACATGTTGGCCCTACTTTTATGATCTGAAAATATTTTAAAAAGTTAATATAAACTTATCTAATTTAGAATTTTAAGGTTATTTTAGAATTTAAAAAACAATGGCTGAGTTTCCAGTAGTAAAATATAATGAAAATAATAAAAAGAAGCAGGTTGTACCTATTAAAATGTTTACTTATACTAGGAATATGTTTGCTTCTTTGTATTTTATTTTCTTATTAACTTTTACAATTGAAATAGCCAGTTTTAAAAATTCAAATTGCCTTAACTCTGTAATCACTCAGAATTGGGCATGTTTATAGAACCTTTTTTGCATTGTTTTCAGGTCTGGAATGGATCCTAAAGGTACAGCTCACACTCCACCAGTTACATAGAAGGTGTTATAAAACACCATATATGTGTTTTTTTTGGTAGTTGTTGGTGCATCGGCTTCTGTGGCCATAATGCACCTCCCAAGGTTTTTGCAGTACTTTGATCCAAGCCCGAGGCGGGATTCGAACCTGCGACCTTTGGGTTGCCAGGTAGGCACTTTACCCACCATATATGTAACTGGTGGTGGGGGACTTTCTCCCAAATTTGCAAAATTCCTGAAAATACTAAAGCATGGATTTTTTTAACTTGTTAAAATAACATCTAGCTTTGCATTGTAAGAAAGCTAGCAAAAAAAATTATATAAGGAGATAAAAAAAAAAAAAGGCAATAAACATACCTGGCAGTGTGACAGGAAATGTGTTTTTACTGGAAATTTCTCTCTGTCAGTCCTCTTTAGTGGAGGCAAACTAACATAATTTTAAGATCTCCCACACCGGCCTTTCAAATCTACCACATGCAGCATATATTTCATGTCAGAAACAGAGGCCTTACTTCTTGCTATTCTTTCCTTTGGTTTCAGCGGCTGACCCTTGAAAAAGGGGTTGAAGTCATAGGATATACAGCATTTAGTACTTCTAATTTACTTCTTATTACCTTCTGTCCCTTCCTAACTTCCCTGTAGTTACGATTTCAGTTCTGTTATCCCTTTACCTATTCCTGTCTATCTACAAGTGTGTGTGTGTGTGTGTGTGTGTGTGTGTGTGTGTGTGTGTGTGTGTGTGTGTGTGTGTGTGTGTGTGTGTGTGTTATTTTTATTTTTTTAATTTAAAATTTTTTTTTTTCTGGTCCATTGAGATAGTTTTCTACTCCATATTCAAATGGGAATATAATACAATTACATATAATTATTTTTGCTTTAGATAAAATTATTATATATCACCTTCATAATAGTAAAAAAAAATATATCCCATCTATCATCAGAGAGTTATAAAATAGTTATGTATAGATACTTTAATAGAAATTCCATTTTTCTATCCAACACATTTACTCTGAAAATCCTCTGAATAAAAGATTCTGCATTGAGAGAAACTTGTATTTTGCTAAATAAACAGTGGTATAGCAGTATCTGATTTCTGTTTACTGCTTATGCATATAATCAATATCACATTTATTTTTTTGTTTAGAAGAGGATTTTTACAAACTTTCTTCACACTTAACACCAGAGATTCAGAGAAGTAATTTGGCTCCTGCGATTCTTCAGTTGAAAGCTTTGGGTATTGAGAACATTCTACAATTTAATTTCCCTTCAGTAAGTTTAGCAATTATCTGTTGATGTTAATAATATATATTAGGGTTATATTTATTAAAAAAATTAAAGTATATAAAAATGAATTACTTTATAATATATGCTTAAGTACATTTTAAAAATGTTTTGATTTTCTTCTGCCCATATATTTCTAGATACTTTTTCTAACCAATATATATATATATATATATATATATAATATATATATATATTAGGGGAGGTTGAAAAGTTTGTAGCCTGTCATAGAAGGAAAGTTTGTGAAAACTCATTTATTTTTCAACATAGTTCCCCTCCCATAACTTGTGCACTTAGATTGTGCCAGAAAGTTGGTTGACTTTCTGGCATGATCCACTAACTTTCATAACCTACTCAAATCAAATTCAGAAGATTTTGACTCATGACTCAAACCAGTTGTTGATTGCATCCATCACAGCATTGCCACTATTGAATTCTGTCCTTTCAAATCCTTTTTGAAATTTGGAAATCAAAAATAGTCTGATGGAGCCAAATCCAGTAAGTATGACAGCTGCTATAATAGCTTGAATCCACAGTCACACAGTGTTGCCTGAGTCATAAATGCCATCTGTGCTGGCGCATTGTCTTGATGCAAGATCCTTTGGCCAATTTCCCCTATCTCTTAGGCTTCAGTTCCTTGCAGAAATTTCTCAGTAGGTTAGAATAATACTCAGCCTTGATAATGGTACCTCATTCCAGGAAACCAACTATAGTCACTCCTTCTGCATCCCAGAAGAGAGATGCCATGACTTTCCCAGCTGACTTCTGTATTCAAAACTTTTTAGGAGGTGGAGAAGGGGTTGCTTGCACTGTTTTGATTGTTCTTTTGTTTCAGGGTCAAAGTGGTGCACCCATGTTTCGTCCATAGTGGTATACTGCCCCCCAAACTGAGTTTCATTAGCTTCAAAATACTGCACAGTCTCATGACAACACCTCACTCTTTCCCACTTCTGATCTGCATTCAATGCTTTTAGGGATCTGCCTCAAAGAAACCTTCTTCATTCCTAAAACATTCACCACAGTATTGTGATGCTCATTCATGGGAGATGTTTGTTTTCTCATATTAGCTAATTAGATTAGTCATGATCTGCCTTTATCAAAGCCATTCTGTGATTCTCTTATAATTCCATACCTGTCCAGATAATTTTGTATTGCATCCTTGAGGACTCCATAATCCTCCCTGGCAGAGAAGTCAAACTTACAGGACTGCAGTTGCTCATTTCACTTTGTGGGACACCTTTTGAATAGAAAAGACATTTGCAGCCTTCAATCTATAAGACCGTTGCCTGAATTGAAAGATGTTCCCATTAAATCAATTAAAGGTTTACTTTTTACTTACATCTTTTGATGATTCTTTTTGTATAATTCAATAGATTCCATCAGCTACTGGTGCCTTAGTCACTTTTAATTGTAATAACTTTGCTTCAAGTCCCTTCTCTTCAACTTGGGCACCAGTACATGGTGAGGGGACCACCTAGTGATGCTGCTGGGTTCTCAGATTAGCATTACTGGGATCCAGCACCCACAGTCTAGGTTCCAGGCTAACATCATAGGAATCTGGCATGTTTGCCATGCTCTTCAACCTGTGGAAATTCAGAAAGGGGGATCCTGGTGGTGGATGGGCCCAGCTTCAACACACCACTTTGGCCCTTGCTTTGATGAAAGACAGGTGGTCCTGGAAGGCCCGGCCAGGATTAATCAGCTAGTGGGTTCACTTTCTAGGGCAATCTGTGTCAATGCCATGCCCCTACCTCATGGTCTGATGATCAGGATTCAGGCTGTCAGCAGTGTGGACATGGTGTCTGGGTAGCCCTGCCGTCCAGCTCCTAAGGGCATTTATTGCTTGCCAAGTAGTGGGCATCCCATTTTGGCTCTGTAGTGGGTGGGGAGCCCTGGCACTGACGAATGCTAAGAACACTATTAATCCTGGTAAACTAATTTCTTCATATGCCTGACGCAATCCCTGTCTGAAAATAAAATCCAAGATCCAGGCAATGTCAGTTCAGCAAAGAGACCTTGAACAGAGTATTGTCATGTCCAGTTCCAAAGTTCAGATCCGATTCCAAAGTTTTGGGGTTCTCTTAATTGAAACAAAAAAGTGACAGGCACTCAACATCCATCAGAGGACTACCAATTACTGTGACACCCGACAGAGCATTAAATTCAGTGAGAGGTGTCATCTCAGTGTGGGGCCTCCTTGAGGTTACTGAGGGGGGAAACCTTCTCTGAACTAAAAGAGTTTTTGCACATAGGGATAGGAAACTTATTCCCACTAGAAACGTTATCCTGATGTTTAATTCACCAATTAATGACAATTGGACAATTAATACAGCCACTTGATGGGATCAAAGGTGGCTGTATTAATTGTCCAGTGCATCCATATGTTCCAAATCCTCTAAGTTGCTTTAAGTGCCAGAAATATGGACACTCACAAATAGCCTGTTGTGGAGCCCTTGGTTGCACTTGATATGCTGCAAAGCACCATGAAACTACGTTGTGTTCAGCCACAAAACTCATCAAGGAGAGTACCCTGCTTACTTATGAGCATGCCAGGAACGGAAAGAAGAAAAAGAAATTTAGAGGCTAAAGGCAAAGCTATCAGGTGGCAAGAAAAGCAATGAATCCTTTACACACTAACAAAAACCTACATACACTCAGAAGGTAACAGGGAGAGGTTCCATCAGAACCCAAACAGAAATGACAGTCCCAACAAAAGTCATTTACTCCCATCACACACTACTTGTTAAGCCACAAAAATGCACAAAAACACAGAATCTGTACCTCATAGTTTTATACCACTTCCAAAACAAAAAGTGGTTAAGAAATTAAAAAAAAAAATCTGTAAAGCCACAAGCAATACAAGAAATAATGGAAATAGAAGTTCAAGAGGTATAGGACAAATTTGTCCTGGAACTCTTTGTGGAAGGAAGAAGAAATGGATATAGGCCGATGTCCATTCTTCCCAAAGAGAAATAAATCTAGGACTGAGAAAACAAAAAAATCTCAGCCCTTCGAAAGCCACCAGACGGACCCAACAAATCTTAAAAATGGCCACATTTAAATTCTAACAATGAAAATACTGTGGATTCCTCAAAATAGCATTAGCATTAGTAGAGGCATTTGATGCAAGAAAGCAAGCTTATGCAGCATCAGCCAAAAAAAAAAAAAAACCACTTCCACTTCACCCCTCTGTTCGTTCGAAATACCTGTCCAGCTGAGCCTTAAACTTATTTAGCCTATCAACTTCCACGACAAGGGATGGAAGCCTGTTCCACCAACCAACCACCCGCTGGCTAAAGGCAAATTTCCACACTTCTATCCTACAGCTGTCTTTCCTCAATTTGATTTTATGCCCTCTCAGATGATTATTCTGAGCTAGAGGAAGAATCCCATCAGCATTGACCATGCTCAAACCATTGAAGGCTTTATACACCTCTATCAGATCACCTCGCTGGTGCCTAGTCACCAGACACTGTAATTTGCAAAACTTAAGCCTTTTTTCTTACGAAGGAATTCTTAAGTTTTGTTCCATTGTTCCCCTTTGTCCAATTCACTAATCTTGTTGCCGTTCTCTGTACTCGTTCCAGCAGTTCTACATCCTTCTTGAAATGAGGCCTCCAGACCTGTATACAGTACTCTAGGTGTGGCCTGACCATTGCCTTATACAAGGGAATAATCACCTTCTTATCCCTGCTAGAAAAATTCCTATATATCATTGACAATACACCATTAGCTACTCTTGCAACCCATCTGCACTTCTCAGAGAACTTCATATCTGCCTGCACAACCACCCCCAGGTCTCTTTCATTCTCTACCACTGTCAGTGTAGTACCACAGAGTTGATACGTTGCTCTGGGGTTGCTGTTCCCATATGTAGTACTTTACATTTGTCAATGTTAAACTTCATTTGCCACCTCTCAGCCCATCTGCTCAACCTTTCCAGATCCTGTTGCAGCAGCATAGTGTCAGTAGTGTCCTTGACAATCCTGCCAACCTTTGTATCGTCTGCAAACTTGGACATTAAGCTTGATATACCATCATCAATATCATTTATAAATACAGAAAACAATAATGGACTCAACATGAACCCTGAGGGACTCCACTAATAACATTAGTCCACGATGAGCAGTGTCCATTGATTACCACTCTCTGTCTTCTCCCCCTCAACCACCCCTTTATCCATAGCAGCAATTTGCCTCCAATGCCACACTGCTCCAATTTGTGCAGCAGTCTTCCATGTGCAACAGTATCAAAAGCTTTTCTAAGATCCAAGTATATAATATCAAAGTTATTCCCTGCATCCAGTTCTTTTGTGACTGCATCATAGTATCCAATCAAATTGGTCAAGCAGGACTTCAACTCAACAAAACCATGCTGTGTCTGAGCTATAAGTGAAGTCTTGTCTAGATGATCCTGTAGTGCTCCTTTAACCAGTGCCTCCATTAATTTTCCTGGAACAGAAGTTAAACTCACAGGTCTATAATTACTTGTGTCATCCTTTGATCCTCCTTTGTGAATTGGGGTCACATTTGCACATCTCCAATCTGTGGGTACCTCCCCTGAGTCCAAGGAAGTTCTCATAATTATGGCTAACGATTTGCTTACTTCCTTTGCTGCCTCCTTTAATATAACTGGATAGATCCCATCCTCCCCAGGTGCCTTTCTTGTGTTTATCTTCGACAATTTCTCCTCCATTTTACTTTCAGTTATTACAAGATTCTCTAGCTTACTGCCAGAGTTGAATACACCTCTGGCATTCCCCTCGCTGAATAGGTCCTTGTGTGTGAATGTCGATGCAAAATATTCATTTAGTTTGTTAGCTACCTGAGCAGGATCATCAACAGTTGACCCATTGATATCAAGTGGACCAATCTAATTCATCCCCTTCCTTCCAGAGTTTACATAAGCAAAGAACTCTTTGCTGTTTTTCTTTGCATCCCTTGCCAAAGATTTCTCGTAATCTGCCTTCGCCTGCCTAACCTCCTTTGTAACTTGGTTACAGATCAACTTGTATCTATCATAGGCTTCTGTGTCATGTGTTAATTTGTATGTATCCCATGTATTTTTCTTCTCTGCGATATGTCTCATTAGTTCATCTGACATCCATTTAGCCTAAACCGTGAACAATATTTCTTAGTTGGTATGTAAAGCCTAGTAGCTTCCAGGATAAGTTGTTTGAATGCTTTCCATTTTGATTTTGCTGTTGGTAACATCATCAGTTGGTCCCACTGTACAGAATTTAAATACTGTCTCAGTCCATCGTAGTCGCCCTTACGAAAGCAATAACCCTCCCCTTTACCCCTAATGGTAGTTACCTCTTTGAGTAAATCCCACTTCAGCACACTGTGATCACTGCCACCTAGTGGTTCATTTATCTGTAGATTCTTAATGCATGAAGAATGACTACTGATAATCAAATCAAGAGTATTACTCCCTCTATTTGCCTCCCGAACATGCTGATGTAGAAAACAATCATCCAATAAATCCACAAAAGCCTTGCTAGTGTGTGAGGGACCAGCCCCCAAATTCCAGTCAATATCTGGGAAATTAAAATCTCCCATTATAAGACTCTGATTTACTGGCCCACTCTATTTCCCTGTACAGTTTCTTATTATACTCATCAGAGTCATTAGGCCTACAGCACACTCCTACTCTCAGTTTTGATCTCCCAATGCTTATGCCACACCAAACTGACTTGACACTGCACTGTCCAGCGATGTCGACTGGCTTCACTTCCTTGGATTTTATGTGTTTCTTAACTAATAGCATAACCCCTCCTCCCTTCCTATCCTGTCTATGCTTTCTGTAGACGTTGTACACCCCAAATTCCAGTTCTGCATTCCTTATATCTGTGTGACACCACGTCTCTGATATCCCAACAATATCCGCCTTTGATGCTTTGAGCAGTACCTCAAATTCATCAAATTTATTTACTAAACTCCTAGCATTGGTGTACACGCAAGTATACATGCACCTGTTTCTATTCTTAGCTACCCTAACACAACCCATGTGTTTACTTGTACTGCAATGACTCCCAGCAGTCTCTGAAATATCCTGCATCTTGTTTTTCAGGCTTCTTCTTTAGTGCAATAGATCTCTGTGTGCTCTCTGTCACTTCTCCCTGTTTGTACATGGGAGGTGGAAGACAACCTTTATGGTAGTGATCACTTCACCGTGTTATTCACCCTTTTCAATAGGAGACAAAGCCACCTGGCTAGGATACCATAATGGAAGTTTGTTCACGCTAACTGGAATGCCTTCAGACATCTGGTAATGTTAGTACAGGAACTCCCTGACTTACGTAAGGGTTGCGTTCCACGGAACTCTACATAAGTCGGAATTTCACTCATTCTTGTGCAGCACTTGCAACCGTACTAGCTGAATTGATTGAATCAAAAAAGAAATGTTCAGCGAACATGTAAATAGAATTATTTATTGTATTTATTCAATTTTTTATCTCATGTGCAGAAAAAATTACAGAAAGCCTGAAATTTAAAAAAAAAATTCAAAATTATAAAATTACAAATAAAGAGAGGAGACAGGCATAATGTCAGTAAGTTTTACATCTCGAGCATCATTACCAGAATTGACTTCTTCAGCTGATAAGTACATCCCATAAGGTTGAGTCAGCCGCTCAACCTTACAAAAGAACATATTAATGAATGACTGGACGGTGTTTTATTTTTCTTTTCCTCTTAGATTTCTTTGTAGCAAGCAAGCATATCATTCACCCCTCTCTTAACTTTTAAGAATCGTACGCTGTCAGGATTCATCTTCTCAAACCTCGCCATTGCCGATGCAATTTTACGAAATTCCATTGCCATCTCTCTCTCTCTGGTGATGAAGCATCTCAGCTCCTCATTTGGTTCATCTTGAGCTTCTTCAGCATTTTCTTCTTTCAATATCGCTGCCTGCAAGTCAATAAATTCTTCGTTAGATAATTCCTTCTCTTCTTCCTCTGTTAACTCCTCCGTGTCTTTGGCATTAACCTTCAACTGAAGTAGCTCTGCACCTTTATAATCTTATCTGTAACCTCTTCATATGATTTGTCTTTTTCAAATCCTTCAAAGCCTTTTACGTGCCGTGGGCATATTTTCTTCCATGCACTATTTAAACAACTTTTAATAATTTCTGCCAGGCCTTATTAATGTTTAAGATGGCATGGTAAATATTGATAGATTTCCAAAAGTCTCTTAACATAATTTTTCTCATTGTCTACTGCAGACAATGCCTTGCAAATGTTGTGCATAAACAGTATGCTTTTAAATTCAAAATAACACCCTTATCCATAGATTGGTTGAGTGAAGTCGTGTTTGGCGGTAGAAATATGACTCTCACGTTTGAATTGAAATCATCTAGATGCATAGGATGTCCAGGAGCATTATCTAATAGAAGGAAAATCTTGAAAGGAACGTTGTTGTTTTTACAATATTTTTCAACCTCGGGAATGAAGCAGCATTTAACCCAATCCTCAAAGAGAGAGAGATATTGTTATCCATGATCTTTGGTTCAGTCGGAAATGCACAGATAGGGTGGCTTTATTGATGCCCTTAAATGCACGAGGATTTCCAGAATGCTACACAAGCAGTGGCAGTAATCTGTAATCTCCCGCTGCATTAGCCCCAAGCAAGAGCATGGCCCTATCTTTTAATGCCTGGCATTCTATTCCTGGGTATAACCTCCATGCACAAGTAAATGGTGGGTGACCACCCAGGTGTGAATCAACGTAAGCAGGGGTCGAGGTGTGGCGCCCACACAACATGGAGGAATGCCGCCCCTCAATGTTACCAGGCAGTACTAGGTGGTAGATGACTCATCAACTGGTGCAATACCACCACTTTGCTTATTTGGAGGCTTGAAGAGGTGGAACCTATGTTTAGTCTCTAGAGCTAAGTTCCGGGCAACCCTTCCCTATCTCTTCCATCATGCAGTATGATTGACTTTTGAGGTTATGATGAACGTCGTGGCGAGATCCAATATTCCTTACATTTCAGGGGTACAGCTCTACAACAGTGTTCGCAGGCCGGCCGCTAGTTAGTACACTGGACTGAACCTATTGGTAACTCTCTAGGAGGCTTCCAGATCAGCTAGTGTATAATCTTGCTACCTCTACTCTGCCAGATAGTGACAGGAGGGAGTCCGAGTAGTCTGTATGTGGGGAACATTGTCGAGGCCACGTTATGTCAAGGATCTGGGTATATTCTTACCATGTGTACACCATATCCAAAAATTTCATTACTTCATACAGCATGTCTCACCCACTTTTTCTTACTATTGAATACACCATGAATTGTCAAAGTAATAGAATAAGCTTATCTGCGAAAAGATCTAAACCTCCCAAGCACTTCCTAATTCATTTCACAAATATATGTGGTCTCAATTCTAATCTTAACGATGTCCATTTCCACTTGCAGTCTGCCAAATCCCATGTACTTTTTCTGACAGAATCTCAGTTATCGGTTGATTCAACTACTGCTCATCTCAGATGCCCAAATTATTCGCTGTATGATTCCTTTCGCCTCAAAGGTGGTACTTGGGAATATGTCCGTTCTGATATTCCCTGTCAGAGACTTGGCAATTTGGAATCTCCTCTCTTTGATCTTCTCTGGCTTAAAATCTCCCTACCTCATTATGTCAAATTAATCTGTTGTCTCTACCGTTCTCCCAACTCCACTAATCACTTGGAGCTCTTTGACTTCCTCTCTTTACAACTTGACTTTCTCCAGTCCAACTTTCCTAACAGTGAGGTAATTTTACTTGGTGATTTTAATATTCACAACTCCAGCTGGCTTCCGTTTTCTAGTCACACCGACCCAGCTGGTCGAGATGCCGAGGCTTTTGCAATTACTAATAACCTTGCACAGATTGTTTATTTACCTACAAGAATAACGGACAATCCTAATCATACACCGAATACGCTTGATCTTTTTCTAATAGAAGCAGTGGCTTCTATCTCACAGCTATTCGTGTTGTTTGGCATTATAAGAATGCAAAATGGGATGACCTGCGAGATTTCTTTTCTTCTTTTCCTTGGTTGGATTACTGTTTCAAAACTTCTGATGTCAATGTTTGCTCAGATCGTGTCAGTGAAATTATTCTTACAGGAATGGAATCCTTTATCCCACACTCCATTTTAAAATTTCGTCCTTTTTCTAAACCTTGGTTTTCCAATAAATTTGCTAAGGCTATTCAAGAGAATAATGTTGCATATCGTAATTGGTTTGTTTCTAATTCTTCAGTTTCATTTTCTGCGTACACCAAAGCTCGCAACAATTGTAAAGCAGTTATTAATCAGTCCAAACTAGAGTTTGAACAGGCTAAGAGTAGAAAACTTGCTTCTTGCCCTAATGGTAGCCGAGCATTCTGGTCTCTTGCCAAAGCTATTAGCCACAATTTTTGCCCATCTCTGATCCCACCTCTGTCCAAACCAGATGACTCTGTTGTCACTTCAGCCAAGGATAAAGCTGACCTGCTAGCATCCCATTTTTCTTCCAACTCATGTATTAATAATCTTGGTAAAACACCTCCCACTATTCCCAACACGCTCCATTCAGCACGGCGCCTCCCTAGCCAGGTGGGAAGGAGCAGCAGTGCGTAGCACACGCTTCTTGATTAGACCGGGGTTCGAGCCCGTCACCACCAAATACGGAGGATGCGGAAAGGTCAAGGGAATGACCACCGCATATTCCTGGAGCAATATGGCCTTAGTTGCTAATGCTCCTAAAAACCAAATAACAACCATTCAGCACCCCCTCTGGTCTTCTGTCAAAAGGATGTCAGAAGGATTTTGACGAATCTTGACGCTAAGAAAGCTCGAGGTCCCGATGGTATTTCTCCACTTGTTCTCAAAACCTATGCTACTGAACTTACTTCTATTCTTTGCCGCCTTTTTTCACTTTCTTATTCTAAAGGTGTTTTTCCTTCTGCTTGGAAATTTGCTCATATCCAGCCAGTTCCTAAAAAGGGTGACAAATCCCTCCCATCCAATTATCGTCTCATTGCAATTACTTCTACTTTTTCTAAAGTAATGGAAAAATCAATTAACCGCCAACTCTTAAACTACCTAGAACCCTTCCGTCTGATCAACGATCGCCAGTATGGATTCCGTCAGTGTCGATCCACTGGTGATATTCTGGCTTATGTTACCCATTTTATGGACTAATTCAATGGAAAGGTTCGGTGAAACACAAGTAGTTGCTCCTGTCATCTCAAAGGCTTTCGATCATGTTTGGCATAAAGGTCTTCTAAACAAGCTTCAATCTTATGGTTTGCCAACTGTTTTTAGTAATTGGTTATCCAGTTTTCTCTCTAATCGTTCACTGAAGGTGATGGTAGATGGCTCTGTCTTCTAATTTCTTCACTAATGCCGGTATCCCGCAAGGTTCAGTTCTTTCCTCAACTCTTTTCCTCTTGTATATTAATGACCTTCTTCCATTGACTGGAAATCCTATCCATAGTTTTGCCGATGATAGCACATTGCATTCCACTTTACATTTTGAGAAACCTTGTCCTGCTCAATCAGCTTCAACTTCTCAAAAATCTGCTACCAATTCCTTAAATGCTGATCTTCAGGTAATTCTCCAGTGGGGTAAAGACAACTTAGTTGATTTCAACCCTTCTAAAACTCAGTCTTGTCTTATATCTTGCAAAAAGGATCGGATTCTTCTGCTCCTATGCTTATCTTTAGTGACACTTCGATTTCTAGGCAAACTGATATATCTCTTTTGAGGATTACCCTGACTTTTAATCTCTCTTGGCACAAGCACATTACAAATATTGCTTCCTCTGCAGCTAAAAAACTTGGTTTTCTCTTTCGCTCTCGGCATTACTTTTCTTCCAAACAGCTGCTCACTCTGTATAAATCGCAAATCTGCCCTGCCATGGAATATTGTTCCCACATCTGGGGGCGGTGCTCCCGAAACCTCTCTCAGGCTTCTTGATTCCATTCAGAAGAGGGCAGTTATGTTAATTAATGATTCTTCTTTAACAAAGTCTCTCCACTCGCTGTCTCATAGACGTACTGTTTCTGCTGCATGCCTCTTCTACCGATACCTCCACGGGCACTGTTCTTCTGAATTGGCTTCTATAATTCCCACTCTCTCTTTCAAAACAGTCCGAACACTTGCCGCTGTCCAACTCCGAACTCACAGAACCAACTTTTCATCTTCCTCGTTTATTCATTCCATTCAACTGCTGTTTTCTGGAACAACTTTCCTTCATACGTATTTCCTGAAAGTTACAGTCTACAGAAGTTAAAGTCCAATGTCAACAAATATCTTCTTTCATTTTCTCAACCTCCAACCCAAGCACAGTACTATGTACTATAGGAGGTAAAACTCTCGTGTTTGGGGTTTATATATAAAAAAAAAAAAAAAAAGAGCATGGCCCTATCTTTTGACGCCTGGCATTGTATTTATCTCTTCAGCAATGTATATTTGATCTGGCATTTTTTTTCCAATACGGAGTGGTCTCATCAACATTAAAAATTTGCTACATTGAATAGCCGGCTTCATCAATAATTTTTTCCAACACATCACAAAATTTCTCTACAGCTGCAGAATCGGCACTGGCGACTTCACCGCAATGTGGAAACCATCGCAACGCTCAAACTTATTAAACCACCCGTTGTTTGCCATGAACTTGGGTTGGGGTTCGCCGTACCTATCCTTAATATCTTTATAAATACTTCTTGCTTTTGCTTGAATGGTCATCAGACTCAGGAGCACTCGCTTCTGAACCTGATTTTCCATCCATATTATTAACAGCTGTTCCATCTTCGCTATAGCACCTGAACATTGTTTTGTGATAATTGTTGTTCTTAAATGGGTAGATCCTTTGACATGTTATTTTATGTGTGCACTGTCCTTTAAAATAGTATTCAGTGTTGAAGCAGCGAGACCTAATTTCCTTGCAATAGATGACAGACTTTGTCCTTTGTATTTCTTAATCATATTCATCTTAATCAATTTTGTTTTGTTTCCTGGCACTGCCACCATTTACACTTTCTATTGGTCGCTTTCTCTTCTTCATTGTAATACATAAATAGGAATGAAGAGAAGTTTCTGAAAATTTGTTTTTTATATGATTGAAGATTTCAGTGAAGGGGAACGCATTTCACAATAATAGTGTAAAAACCCACACAATTGCAGTTATTGGTATTATTGTAAATGCAATAAGATTGAGTTTACTACCCTTTTATAATTTGATGCACTAACAGAAAAGCCCAATAAACCGGAAAGTGCAAATTGTTTTTAGTTTTATGGTTGTGACCTCCAGAAACATGCTTTAAAAAATATCACAAAGACATTTAAAATTGATTCTTATAACGGGAACATATGATAACGATTAAAATGGTAGTGCAATTTCCATTATAATTTTTCCATTCCACACAAGCTTAGGTTACGCCATCTAGATGGAAGAAGTGAAGTAGCTCTAAGATTCCTTCTGATTCTGATGTCTAGCATATTTCCCTCTTTTAGAGAGATAAATAGTTTAATAATATAGAAATTTTCAACTTCCAAGGACTTGAAACAAATTACAAAAAAAAAAAAAAAAAAAAAAACCCACCAATTTGTTATTGGGTTCACATTATGATATTTTCACGATACCTCCATTTATTCCTATGGGATACAAAATACATTTCCACAATTTAAGTTTGCTCCGGCTGGCAAAAACTTATGTCAAGTCGAGTTATTACACAAGTCGACTTTCCGTAAGTCGACTTGCGTAATACTGGGAGATACAATATTAATACAATATACAATATTATGCGTAACACAATATTACGCAAGTATTATTGCGTACTATCATGCAATAATACTTGCATGATAGTATGGGGAGTTCCTGTACTATCACAGTCAGTCAGGAGCCAATTAATGACATAGTTATGTACAACACTGAAAGACTCATCCAAGCAGCAACAATTGCAGTTCTAAAGACTTAACCTGATTTCCACGATTGTCTTGAAGACCAAGGTGGAATGTAGATTGCACAGCAGAAAGACAGAACGGCTCAAAACAAAGCATGGGGAATATTTTGTTGTTATCCCACCACAGATAATCTAATAGCCTTCAAGCATGCACGTCCGGAGCAATATGGCCTTAGTTGCTAATGCTCCTAAAAACCAAATAACAAACAAACAAACATGCACGTCCCAAAGCATGTTATGCTCGACGTCAAAATCAGAAGGAATCTTGGAGTTGCTTCACTTCCACTAGATGGCGTAATAAAGCTTGTGTCGAAAGTCTAGAAAATGAAGGGCAGATACAAATTGTACACTACATCAATCCTAGAACATAATGGATGTACAATTGCAGAGCCAACTGCAATTGAGAACACTCTAGGGGAGACATTTGTTAAAGTGTCTGCCAAATCAACCCCCAACCCCAATTTCCTGGCCCTAAAACAAAAAATTTTAAATTTAAGGGCTGCTCCATCCAGACATCCTGGGTGGAGCAGCCCTGTCTGAAGCCAAACTGGTTTGGAGACTGCTGGCCTGTAGCCAAGTAGTGAGTTTCAATCCCGTCTCTGAGCAGGTGTTCAAATAGCTTGCTTAATACCGAGAGAAGTGCTATTTGTTGATATGACTCCGGAAGTTCCTGTTGTTTATTTGGTTGTTTTAAGATGAGACGCAGCCTAGCAGTCCAACATCATATTAGGTAGGTGATCATAATACTCATTGGTGTAAGTTGTGAGCAGACCACTGCACTTTACTCTGCCCCTATTATGTGCTTGTCACAGACTATTAGATTAACAGTAGCCACATGCAGAGGTGAAAGTGATTCTTTCACTGCTTCTGTTGGAATGAGCCTGGAAAGTGAGGTAATGGAGACTTCAAGGACTGCTGGGAGTCACCATGGAACAAGTAAATACATGGGTTGTGTTAGGGTAGAGTAAGAACAGGTACATGTATACTTGCAATTACAATAATGCTAGGAGTAGAGTAAATAAATTTGATGAATTTGAAGTGCTGGCCAAGACATCAATGGCTGATGTTGGGATATCAGACACATGTTGTCATACAGTGATAAGAAATGCAGAATTTGAATTTGGGAGTATGATGTGTATAGAAAGAATAGACAGGGGAGGAGGGGTAATGCCATTTGTTAAGAAACGCATAAAATCTAAGGAAGTGCATCCAGTTGACATGGGTGTTCAGTCAGTGTTCAGTGTTCAGTCAGTTTGGTGTGACCTAAGCACTGGGAAAGCAAAGTTGAGAGTAGGAGGGTGTTATTGGCCTAATGACTGATGAGTACAATGAACAACTCTACAAAGAAATAGAGTGAGCCAGTAAATCAGATTATTTTATAATGGGGGATTTTAACTTTCCAGATGTAGACCAGAACTTTGTGGTTTGGTCACACACTAGCAAGACTTTTGTGGATTTATTGGATGATTGTTTTTTACTGCAGCATGTTCAAGAGGCAACCAGAGGGAGTAATACTCCTGATCTGATTACCAGTAGTGATTATTCTATTCATGCATTAAGAATTTGCAATAAAGGAACCACTGGGTGACTGTGATCACAATGTACTGATGTGGGAATTACTTAAAGATGTAACTACTGTCAAGGCTAAAGGGAAGAGCTTTTGCTTTTGTAAAATGACTACAGTGGTCTCAGATTTTTTAAATTCTATACAGTGTGACCACCTGATGATGTTAGTAACAGCAAATTCTAAATGGGAGGCATTCAAGGAATTAACCTTGGAAGCTACTAGGCTTTTCATACCAAAAATTGAAATACTGTTCAAGGTTTAGGCCTAAATGGATGTCAGATGAACTAATGAGACTTGTGGCAGAGAAGAAAAATACATGGGTTGCATATAAATTGAGACACATATAACCTATGGTAGATATAAGATAGTCTGTAATCAAGTCACAAAAGATGTCAGACAAGTAATGGCAGATAACGAGAAATCTTTGGCAAAGGATGCAAAGAAAAAGAGTAAAGACTTCTCTACTTATGTGAAGTCTAGAAGGAAGGGGATGAATCAGATTGGTGTACTTGATATTGTCTGTTCAATTAGTGATGAACCTGCTGAGGTAGTTGACAAACTGAATGAGTGTTTTGAATCTACATTTACACATGAGGATGTCTGTAGGGAAGTGGGGGGCTAGACATTTATCAGACTCTGGCAGGGAGTTTGCTTAGCAGCAGCATTAATTTCCTAGGGAGCTAAGTGATTTTGTATTAATTGAGAGCAAAGTGGAGGAGAAATTGTTGAAATTGAACATATGAAAGGCACCTCGGGTTGATGGGATCCATCTATTTATATTAAAGGAGCAGCAAAGGAAGTAAGCAAATCCTTATCCATAATTATGAAAGCTTCCTTCGACTCAGGGGCAGTCCCCCATTAACTGGAGATGTAAAAATGTGCCCCCAATTCAGTAAGGGGTTTCAAAGGGTGACATGAGTAATTATAGACTTGTTAATTTAACTTCTGTTCCAGGGAAAATAATGGAGTCACTGGTTAAAGAAGGATCATCTAGACAAGACTGCAGTTATAGTTGAGACACAGCATGGGTTTGTTAAGGGGAAGTCGTGTCTCAGAAATTTGATTGAATACTGTGATGTGGTGACAAAGGAACTGGATGCAAAAAATAATATTCATATCACATACTTTTGATTTTAGGAAAGCTTTTGATACTGTTGGACATGGAAGAATACTGTATGAATTGGAGCAGTATGGCATTAAGAGCAAGTTGGTACAATGGATGAAAGGATGGTTGAGTGGGAGAAGACAGAGAGTGGTAATCAATGGACACTGCTCTTTGTGGACTTATGTTATTAGTGGAGTCCTCCAGGGTGTTCAGCCCATTATTGTTTTCTGTATTTATCAATGATATTGAAGGTATATCAGGGTTAATGTCTAAGTTTGCAGACAATACAAAGGGTGGCAGGGTTGTTAATGCAGTAACGATCTGGAAACGATCTGCAACCGGATCTGGAAAAAGTTGAGCAGATGTGCTAAGAAATGGCAACTGAAGTTTAACAGTGACAAATGTAAAGTACTGCATATGGGTAGCAGCAGTGTTTTATTTTGTAAAAAGAATAGGTGCTGGTACTCATTCTTTGCTATCAGGAAAAGTTGAAAATTAAAAGCACATGAAAAGTACAGTACTCTAAAAAATTATTTCCTGATATGTTACTTTAGTAGTAATGTTTTTGTAATAAGAAAAACAAATTAAGTATATTAACACACAGTTTATTAAACATAAATTTATTATTCAAGTATGTAAAAAAAAAAAAAAAAGTAATAAATAAAAAATAATAAGTAAAAAAAATTAATAATAAAGTTTTTATAGAATATTTCAAATTTTTATTGAGTTCTCATTCAACACACTATGCCGACTTCATTTCTTGTTTGTGTCTGTTGCTGGATCAAAGTATGTTAGCAGTGGGCCTACAATTTTAAGAAATAGTAGTGAAGAAATTGCTTTTGTCATCAACGAAGCTGTGGTTGGGCTGATGATCAGATTCATTTGTGAAAATCCTCGTTCACATTCACTTGATGAAATTGGTATCATACTCACGGCATTCATCAAATGCTCTTCAATTTTTCCGAAACAGTCTTTTCGATTAGATATTCTTGAAATCCACGAATTGTATCTCTTTCATTTAACTGAAGCCTAATAGACAATTTTCTAACTTCATTCTCACCAAATGCCAACATTTCATGTTTAGAAGGTTTAATACCTTTGTTGTCCTCATTTCCCTTCTCTTGTCATCGATATTGTCACTAGTTCTTAAATTTGAATTTTTTTCTTTTCTTTCTTTTTTTTTTTTTTATTGTCATTGCCATACCATTCAGCTACTGTGACCATGTAAACCGACATAGGGAAAATTTACGGAAAAATGTGGATAACGTACTTCCGCAAAACAATAGATGATTATTTGTTGAGGTAAAAGTAAATTACTCTACCCCAATTCTTGAATGGGGCACGTACAGTTGATTCACCGCATTGTCCAACCTACGGCCCGCGTAGAAAGTGAATATAGCATTTTAAATGTTGCTAATCATCAAAAAAATTTTATCATTAAATATTCTGTTTAGTAAATGTAATCGTGTATTGTACTAAATAAAATTTTTGAATATTTTCAATTTTAGGTGTTTCATTATTTTAATTTATTCACCTTATATTCATCATAAGTAGCTATCCTTTCAGGTTGTAAATTTTCTAAAGTGAGCATTTAAAGGCAAAAGTAAGGTATTTTTTTGAAAAAGAAAAGAAAGTCATATTTTTATAATTTTAATAAAATCTAAAAAATAAATTGACATAGATTTGTTATACATAAAAGTATTGGGAATTTGCATTTTTTTTATATAGCCTGAAAATAAAAAATGGTAACAAGAAAACAGAAACTTCATTTTACATGTAACAAGATACGGAAAATGTAATGCACCAATTTTTCTCGAATCACTCGGTGCTGCCCCTGAAACAAATTTAACTTTGAATATGGCCCCTGTACAGGAAAACGTTGGACCTCACTGCAGTAGGTGGGCCAGAGCCCATTGGGAATACCCCTTGATCTGCTGACTGTTGACCAGCGCAACTTCTCCCTTTGTGGGACAGGTGGTCAGATAGGTTTTACCAGGTACACCTAAGTTGTAGAATGGTAATCCCTTTAGCTCTCTCAATTTTTGCTTAGCAGCAGCATTAATTTCCTAAATTGCCTGAAGGCCAGAAGTATGAACAGTGCATACCCAGTTAAGTCTCTCCTAAGCTTTTCATTATATGAAAATTTTCTTTACTCAATGGAAACTATTTTAAATGTAATTTCCAAGGGGAATTCAAAAAAAAAATTGCTATAAAAGGAGTTTGTTAAACAGAAATCTGACTGAGTAATTTAGAATTCTAAAAAAATGGTTATAAAGTTTTATATAGAAAATATCTTAACAGTAGACAGCAAAAAATGCAAGTTTAGTTAAATCACTTTAAGCTTATTTGAACATAGGTAAACATGTGAAAAAATTTATGGAATATTACAAATTTCTAAGTGTACTGCCTCCAAGATGACACACGTCACTGTTAATAAAGATGCTGGTACCATTGCTTACCATCCCAAAAAAAGCACTGGGTGGCAGTAATCCTAGAATAACGTACCAACTGGGTGGTACTACACACAGGTAATGGAGAATGAAAAGGTAATTGTGCAGTCAGATATGAAGTTTTCTGAGCAGTGCAGAAAGGTGGCAAGAGTAGCTCATGGTATCTTGTTAATGATATACAGGAATTTTTCTAGCAAGGATAATGAGGTGATTGTCTCCTTGTATATGGCAATGGTCAGGCCACACCACAAGTACTGCATACAGGTCTGGAAGCCTCATTTTAGGAAGGATGTAGAACTGCTGTAACGAATACAGAGAGCGGCAACTTGATTGGTTAGTGAAACAAAGGTTGCAAGAAAGGCTTAAGTTCTGCAAATGCAGTGTCTGGAGACTAGGCACCTGCAAGGTGATCTAATTGAGTTGTATAAGGCCTTGGTTTGAGCAAGCTTAAAGCTGATTACTCACCTGAGGGGGGACATAAATTCAAATTGAGGAAAGACAATTGTAGAATAGATGTGGAGAAATTTGCCTTTGGCCAGCGGGTGGTTTATAGTTGGAACAAACTTCAATCTGTTGAAGTTTGTTCAAACAAACTTCAAACCCTTAGCTATAATTATGAGAGCATCCTTAGAGTCTGGGGAGGTCCTTATGCACTGGAGATGTGAAAATGTATCTCCAGTTCACCAAGGGGGTTCAAAGGGTGACAAAAATAATTATAGACCTGTTAGTTTAACTTCTGTTCTGGGGGGAAATAATGGAGTCCCTGTTTAAAGAGGTGATGCAGGATCACCTAGACAAGACAGCAGTAATAATTCAGACACAGCATGGGTTTGTTAAGGGAAAGTCTTGTCTGACAAATTTGATAGGATATTATGATGTGGTTACAAAGGAACTGGATGCAAAAAATAATTTTGATATCATATACTTGGATTTCAGGAAAGCTTTTGACACTGTTGTGCATGGAAGACTACTGTACAAATTGGAGCAGAATGGTATTGAGGGTAAGTTGCTACAATGGATAAAAGGATGGTTGAGTGGGAGAAGGCAGAGGGTGGTAATCGATGGATGCTGCTCTTTGTGGAATAAGGTTATTAGTGGAGTCCCACAGGGTTCGGTGTTGGGTCCACTGTTGTTTTGTTTAGCATTAGCAAGGGCACATGATGCAAGAAAGCAAGTTTATATAGCATCAGCCAAAAGAAAAAAAAAAAAAAAAAAAAAACCCTTATTTCACCCATCCCCTAGCTCCAAATGTTTGTCCAGTTCTGCCTTGAATCTATTTAAGCTATCAACTTCTACAATGACAGATGGAAGTTTGTTCCAGAAATCAACCACCTGCTGGCTAAAGACAAACTTCTGCACATCTTTCCTCAATTTGAATTTATGCCCTCTCAGGTGATTATTCTGAGCAAGAGGAAGAATCCCATCAACATTGAGCAGGCTCAAACCATACACCTCAATCAGATCACCTCGGAGGTGCCTACTCTCCAGACACTGTAATTTGCAAAATCTGTCTTTCTTCGCAAGAGCAACCCTTTATTCTGTTCACTAATCTTGTTTCCCTTCTCTGTACTCGTTCCAACAGCTCTACATCCTTCTTAAAATGAGGCCTCCAGACCTGTATACAGTACTCAAGGTGTGGCCTCAACATTGCCTTATACAAGGGGATAATCACCTCTTTATCCCTGCTAGAAAAATTCCTGTATATCATTGACAAGACACCATGAGCTACTCCTGCAGACCATCTGCACTGCTCAGAAAACTTCATATCTGCCTGCACAATTACCTCCAGGTCCTTTTTATTCTCTACCACTGTCAATGTGGTACCACAGAGTTGATATATTACTCTGGGATTACTGCTTCCCATATGCAGTACTTTACATTTGTCAATGTTAAACTTCATTTGCCACCTCTCAGCCCATCTGCTCAACTTTTCTAGATCCTGTTGCAGCAGTATACTGTCATTAGTAACATTAACCACCATGCCAACCTTCATATCGTTTGCAAACTTGGACATTAAGCCTGATATATCATTTATCAATACAGAAAACAACGATGGACCCAACACTGAACCCTGAGGGACTCCACTAATAACATTAGTCCATGATCAGCAGTGTCCATTGATTACCACTCTGTCTTCTCCCACTCAACCACCCCTTTATCCATAGCAGCAATTTGCCTCCATGCCACACTGCTCCAATTTGTGCAGCAGTCTTCCATGTGCAACAGTATCAAAGGCCTTCCTAAGATCCAAATATATGATATCAAAGTTATTCTTTGCATCTAGTACCTTTATGACTACATCATAGTATCTAATCAAATTAGTCAGACAAGATTTCCCCTTAACACCCATGCTGTGGCCGAGCTACAACTGAAGTCTTTAACCAGTGCCTCCATTAATTTCCCCTGGAACAGAAGTTAAACTAACAGGACTCTAATTACCTGTGTCTCCCTTTGATCCTCCTTTGTGGATTGGGATCACATTTGCACATCTCCAATCTGTGGGTACCTCCCCTGAGTCCAAGGAAGCTCTCATAATTATGGCTAACAGTTTGCCTACTTCCTTGGCTGCCTCCTTTAATATAACTGGATAGATTCCTTCCACCCCAGGTGCCTTTCTTATATTTATCTTCAACAATTTCACCTCCACTTTACTCTCAGTTATTACAAGGTTATCTAGCTTACTGCCAGAGTTAGCATTAGTAGAGGCATATGATGCAAGAAAGCAAGCTTATTCAGCATCAGCCAAAAAAAAAAAAAAAAAAACACACCACTCCCATTTCACCCCTCCGTTCGTTCGAAATACCTGTCCAGTGGAGCCTTAAATTTGTTTACGCTATCAACTTCAACAACAAGTGATGGAAGTCGGTTCCACCAACCAACCATCCGCTGGCCAAAGGCAAATTTCCGCACATCTATCCAACATCCGTCCTTCCTCAATTTGAATTTATGCCCTCTGAGGTGATTATTCTGAGCAAGATGAAGAATCCCATTGGCATTGAGCATGCTCAAACCATTCAAAGCCTTATACACCTCTATCAGATCACCTCGGCGGTGCCTAGTCTCCAGACTCTGTAATTTGCAAAACTTAAGCCTTTCTTCGTAAGAGCAACCCCTTGTTCCATTCACTAATCTTGTTGCCCTTCTCTGTACCTGTTCCAGCAGCTCTACATTCTTCTTGAAATGAGGCCTCCAGACCTGTATACAGTACTCAAGATGTGGCCTAACCATTGCCTTATACAAGGGAATAATCACCTCCTTATCCCTGCTAGAAAAATTCCTGTATATCATTGACAAGACACCATGAGATACTCTTGCAGCTCGTCTGCACTGCTCAGAGAACTTCATATCTGCCTGCACAATTACCCCCAGGTCCTTTTCATTCTCCACCACTGTCAGTGTAGTACCGCAGAGTTGATACGTTGCTCTGCGGTTACTGTTTCCCATATGTAGTACTTTACATTTGTCAATGTTAAACTTCATTTGCCACCTCTCAGCCCATCTGGTCAACCTTTCCAGATCCTGTTGCAGCAGCAGCATAGCGTCAGTAGTGTCCTTAACAACCCTGCCAACCTTTGTATCATCTGCAAACTTGGACATTAAACTTGATATCCCATCATCAATATCATTCATAAACCCTGAGGAACTCCACTAATAACATTAGTCCACGTTGAGCAGTGTCCATTGATTACCACTCTCTGTCTTCTGCCACTCAACCATCCCCTAATCCATAGCAGCAATTTGCCTCCAATGCCACACTGCTCCAATTTGTGCAGCAGTCTTCCATGTGCAACAGTATCAAAAGCCTTTCTAAGATCCAAATATATAATATCAAAGTTATTCCCTGCATCCAGTTCTTTTGTGACTACATCATAGTATCCAGTCAAATTGGTCAGGCAAGACCTGCCCTTAACAAAACCATGCTGCGTCTGAGCTATAACTGAATTCTTGTCTAGATGATCCTGCAGTGCTTCTTTAACCAGTGCCTCCATTAATTTACCTGGAACAGAAGTTAAACTAACAGGTCTATAATTACTTGTGTCAGCCTTTGATCCTCCTTTGTGAATTGGGGTTACATTTGCACATCTCCAGTCTATGGGTACCTCCCCTGAGTCCAAAGAAGCTCTCATAATTATGGCTAGGGGTTTGCTTACTTCCTTTGCTGCCTCCTTTAATATAACTGGATAGATCCCATCCACCCCAGGTGCCTTTTTTATGTTTATCCTCAACAATTTCTCCTCCACTTTCCTCTCAGTTATTACAAAATCATCTAGCTCACTGCCAATGTTTACTTTACCTACGTCATTCTCCTTCCTGAATAACTCCTCATGCGTGAATGTAGATGCAAAATACTCGTTTAGATTGTTAGCCACCTGAGCAGGATCCTCAACTGTTGAACCATCAATATCCAGTGGACCAATCTGATTCATCCCTTTCCTTCTTGAGTTTAAATAGGTAAAGAACTCTTTTCTGTTTTTCTTTGCATCCTTTGCCAAGGATTTTTCGTAGTCTGCCTTTGCCTGCCTAATCTCCTTTGTGACTTGGTTACAGACCAACTTATATCTATCATAGGCTTACATGTCACCCATTAATTTGTATGTATTCCATGCATTTTTCTTCTCTGCCACATGTCTCATTAGTTCATCTGACAACCATTTAGGCCTAAATCTTGAACAATATTTCTTAGTTGGTATGTAAAGCCTAGTAGCTTCCAAGATTAGTTCCTTGAATGCTTCCCATTTTGAGTTTGTTGTTGGTAACATCATCAGTTGGTCCCACTGTATAGAATTTAAATACTGTCTCAGACCATCATAGTCGCCTTTACGTAAACAAAAACCCTTCCCTTTACCTCTGATGGTAGTTACCTCCTTGAGTAAATCCCACTTCAACACACTGTGATTACTGCCACCTAGTGGTTCCATTTATCTGCAGATTCTTAATGCATGAAGAATCACTACTTATAATCAGATCAAGAGTATTGCTCCCTCTTTTTGCCGCACGAACATGCTGATGTAGAAAACAATCATCCAATAAATCCACAAAAGCCTTGCTAGTGTGTGAGTGACCAACCCACAAATTCCAGTCAATATCTGGGAAATTAAAATCCCCCATTATAAGACTCTCTGATTTACTGGCCCACTCTATTTCCCTGTACAATATCTTATTATACTCATCAGAGTCATTAGGCCTATAGCAGACTCCTACTCTCAATTTTTATTTCCCTATGCTTATGTCACACCAAACTGACTTGACACTGCCCTGTCCATCGATGTCGACTGGCTTCACTTCCTTGGATTTTATGTGTTTCTTAACTAATCGCATAACCCCTCCTCCCCTCCTGTCCTGTCTATCCTTTCTATACACATTGTATTCCCCAAATTCCAGTTCCGCATTCCTTATATCTGTGTGACACCACATCTCTGATATCCCAACAATATCTGCCTTTGATGTTTTGAGCAATACCTCAAATTCATCAAATTTATTTACCAAACTCCTAGCATTGGTGTACATGCAGGTATACATGCACCTGTTTCTATTCCTAGCTACCCTAACACAACCCATGTGTTTACTTGTACCGCAATGACTCCCAGCAGTCTCTGAAATATCCTGCATCTTGTTTTTCAGGCTTCTGCTCATTTCAATAGAAGCAGTGCAAGAATCACTTCCACCTCTGCCAGTGGCTACTGTTAATTTATTAGTCGTTGTATCCCCCCCAACTAGCAGTTTTTCGACCCTCCTAACATTGCCTCGACAGCATCAGCAAAAATTCTTGCACCCTTTCTATTTAAGTGTATCCCATCCCTGTAGAAGCAATCTCTCCTGTTAACAAGTACAGTCCAGGCTGAAAAAAATTCTACCCCTTGAGCCTTGCACAATCCCTCCAGGGCCGAATCGATCGACAAGGCTCTCATCATATACTCCCTCCTATCGTGTCTGGGCAGAATTGCAGACACTTTCAAATTCAACCCTAATTCACTGCTTTTTTTTCAACAGTGACCTGTACTTGCTAAGTAATTCCGCCGGTCTCCTACTCTTAATATCATTAGTGCCAACGTGTACAACTATATCACCTTTTGTGCCCTTAAAAGATGATATCCGCTCTACAACGTAATCAACCTTTGCCCCTGGCAGACATACCCTGGTCCTATTCCACCTATCCTTTTTACAAAGCATGTTCCCCGTTTCCCTGACAATAGAGTCACCAACAACTACTAGTTCCTGTGGGACCAGTGCATTCTGCCTAGGGGGCTGCCTCTGTGTTGCCTGATGACCAAGTGCAAGCTCTGGCGTTGATGTGGGCAGCTGAGAGCTTGAGTTGAATTAACCTCTGGCATTCCCCTCCCCGAATAACTCCTCATGTGTGAATGTAGATGCAAAATATTCATTTAGTTTGTTAGCTACCTGAGCAGGATCATCAACAGTTGAACCATCGATATTAAGTGGACCAATCTGATTCATCCCGTTCCTTCTAGAGTTTACATAAGTAAAGAATTCTTTGCTGTTTTTCTTTGCATCCTTTGCCAAAGATTTCTCGTAATCTGCCTTCGCCTGCCTAACCTCCTTTGTAACTTGGTTACAGACCAGCTTATATCTATCATAGGTTTCTGTGTCACATGTTAATTTATGTATCCCATGTATTTTTCTTCCATGTCATATGTCTAATTAGTTCATCTGACATCCATTTAGGCCTAAATATTGAACAATATTTCTTTGTTGGTATGAAAAGACTAGTAGCTTCGAAGATTAATTTTTTGAATGCTTCCCATTTTGAATTTGCTGTTGGTATCATCATCAGTTGGTCTCACAGTATAGAATTAAATACAGTAAACCCCCGCTATTCGCGGTCGCTGATTTAATATAAAATGAAACCTAAAAAAATTTGAATTTTAAAGCGCCGTGATCATTTTCCGCCATAAAAAAACATGGGCGTGGCTAAAATTACCTTTCCTGGTCAAAACAGCGTTCAGTGGGTGGGGGGAGAGAGGTGACAAAATTGCGAGCGTGGATGTTTCTCGCTAATCCTTGTTCTGTATGTGTTATGCGCTTGTCATGGAAGGTTTCGTCGTTTGCTTTTAATTTATATGCTTATAAATTGAATAAATTTATCAATTTATAAATTGATATGCTTACAAAAGTGATAAATCTACCGTTCTGCAGTGTTAAACAGACTTTTACGAGTGTGTTAATGGATGAAAATGACTTTATTGTGGACAAGTTCTTCCTAACCCGTACATAACCCGTATGGCTATGAATAACGAGGAAAATGTGAAAAGGTCAAAGGTGATGACATTAGCGAATAAAATTCAGTTATTAGATAGAATTTTCTAATGGTGAAAGTGGCTCCTCAGTGGCAAAACATTATAAAATCAGTGAGTCAATGGTACGATCAATCAAGAATCGGAAGAAAAAATCCGCCGTACTATCCGTGAAAACGCGCTAATTGCTTCAAAAATTTGCTCTGTAAATCGTGATGTTAAATTAGAATAATCTTTAAATATGTGGATAGAAGATCGAACTCAAAATAAAATTCCGTTAAGTTCACTCATCATTCGTGAAAAGGCAAAACTCCTTTATCAACACTTTAGTGTAACTGGCGGGATAAGTTTTTTAGCTATAGCAAAGGCGCTGGATTGAAAGATGTGTTTGAAATTTCTAATAAATATTACATTTAATATTAAATTGTTTCTTATTTTCATTTCGATGCCATATGCTTGCATTTCACTATGTGCTGTCTATGTACATAGTCATATTATGAAGGTACATATAATACATACATAGAAAAAATTTTAGAATAGTTTTTCTTATATATTTCATACTTTGGAACGGAACCCCTTTATTACTATGGGAGCCATAACTCAGTATTCGCATTTTCTGTATTCTCGGCATTTCTCAGGATCGTAACCCCTGCTATTCACGGGGGTTTACTGTACTGTCTCAGACCACCGTAGTCACCTTTACAAAAGCGAAAACTCTTCCCTTTACCCTTGATGGTAGTTACCTCTTTGAGTAAATCCCACTTCAGCACACTGTGATCACTGTCACCTAGTGGTTCCTTTATCTGCAGATTCTTGATCCATGAAGAATCACTGCTGATAATCAAATCAAGAGTATTACTCCCTCTAGTTGCCTCCCGAATATGCTGCTGCTGTAGAAAATAATCATCCAATAAATCCACAAAAGCCTTGCTAGTGTGTGAGTGACCAACCCACAAATTCCAATCAATCTCTGGGAAATTAAAATTCCCCATTATAACACACTCTGATTTACTGGCCCACTCTATTTCTCTGCACAATTGCTCATTATACTCATCAGTATATCTCTGATACTCATCAGTATATTTATCAATGTATCAATGTATTTATGAATCATTATACTCATCAATATATTTATCAATGATATTGATGAAGGTATATCAGGCTTAGTGTTGAAGTTTTCAGATGATACAAAGGTTGGCAGGGTTGTTAATGACAGTAATGGCAGTGTGCTACTGCAACAGGATCTAGAAAATTTGGGCAGATGTGTTGAGAAGTGGCAACTGAAGTTTAACATTGACAAATGCAAAGTACCGCATATGCGTAGAAGTAATTCCAGAGAAACATACCAACTTTTTTTTTTTTTTTTTTGTTAGTTGTTGGCGCATCAGCTTCTGTGGCCATAATGCACCTCCCAAGGTTTTTGCACTACTCTGATCCAAGCCCAAGGCGGTATTCGAACCTGCGACCTTTGAGTTGCCAGGCAGGCACTTTACCCACCCAGCTAGCCCGGTCGGCAGAAACATACCAACTGTGTGGTACTACAATTAAGGTGGTAGAAAATGAAAAAGACCTGGGAGTAATTGTACAGTGAGATATGAAGTTTTCTGAGCAATGCACACAAGCTGCCAGGGCAGGTCATGGGGTTTTGTCCATGATATACAGGAATTTTGCTAGCAGGGAAAAGGAGGTGATTGTCCCTCTGTATAAGGCAATGGTCAGGCCATGCCTTGAGTACTGTTTACAGGTCTGGAAGCATCATTTTAGGAAGGATGTAGATTTGCTTGAGTGTGTACAAAGAAGGGCAACAAGATTGGTGAGGGGAATGAAGGGATCCTCTTACCAAGAGTGGCTTAAGTTCTGCAAATTGCAGTGGCTGGAGACTAGGCACCTGCGAGATGATCTGATTGAGGTGTATAAGGCCTTGAATGAGTTGAGCACGCTGAATTCTGATGGGATTCCTCCACTTGTTCAGATTACGAACCCAAGGGGTCATAAATTCAAATTGAGGAAAGACAGATGTAGAGTAGATGTGCAGAAATTTTGTCTTTAGTCAGTGGGTGGTTAATTGCTGGAACAAACTCCCATCTGTTGTTGTGGAAGTTGATAGGTTAAATGAATTTAAGGAGGAACTGGATAAACCTTTAGAGGGAATTGTTTTGTAAATTTTTTTTTTTGGCTGATGCTGCATACGCTCATACACTTGCTTTCTTGCGTCACATGGCACTTCTACTACTAACACTACTAATACTTTTCAGAGTTTAGAATTGTTCTCTATGTGTGTGGGTATTAATAAAGTGCTGTTAAACTTTATTAATTAAGATACAAATTGTTCATTTTTCCAGTTTGAATTGCTTTCTCAAAAAAAAAAAAAAAAATTCTTTGAATTTCTTTGAAGGTAAATCCTTCACTCATTTAATTAGATTTTGATGTTGCTTTATTGGAAGGTAGTCTGTATACTTGTGATAGATAAGTGTTATTTATTTAATAGATACCACCCTCTAAGAATGTGATCAGTGCATTGGAATTACTCTATGCTCTAAAAGGTAAGTCTAGATTTTTTTTTTTTTTTTTTAAATGTTATTAGTGGAAAAAAATGTTATGGAAGAATCTGTGTTGCAAAATGATAGTTGGCAACATTCTGACTAAAGTTCAAAAGTGGAGAACCAAATGAGCATGAGGGTTCAGATTATTTCTCTTTCAAGGAAGGTGGAATATCACTATTATTGCTTATTACCAGAAAGGAGAGCCCTCTATTATACTTATACCCTTGTGTTGAGATAGATGTTTTCTTACAGAAATAGAGGTTGGCTAGTCATAAAGTGCCAAAGACTTTATGACCGGCCTCTAGCAAACATATGCTCCCATTTGAGACACATATTTTCAGAAAATGTAGTTTGTTGCTTACGGACAACACAATTTAGAGTGTAGTGCTGTAAACAAAAAATGTGGAATGGCTTAATTATATAAATTAAGCCACTATGTACATGCACACATACCACTTACCTGAATGTAGTACCACACAGTTGGTATGTTAATCTGCGATTACTGCTGATACATGTCTATATGCAGTACCTTACATTTGTCAATGTTAAATCTTCAACTGCCATTTTTTAGCTCATTTGCCTAATTTTTCTAGACCATATTGTAGTAGGATACCTTGATTACTGACATTACTGCCCAGTCAACCTCTGTATCATTGCAAACTTAGACACTAAGCCTGACATAACTTCATCAATATCATTAATAAATATAGAAAACAATCAGGGATCCAGCACAACTCCTGAGGACTCAACTATCCTTTAATCCATAGCAGTAATATGCCGCTAATGCCATGCTGCTCTAAATTTGTACGGCAGACTTTTATGTGGAACAGTTTCAAACATTTCAAAATCTGAGCATATGAAATCAATATTATTTTTTGCATCCAGTTCCTTTGTTACTTTAGCATAGTATCAAATCAAATTGGTTAGATAAGCAAGTCCCTTAACACATCCATACTGTGACTGAAGTTTAACTGCACTCTTGTCAAGATGATTCTGCTTTGCCTCTTTAGTTAGTGACTCCACATCCTATTTTCCCTGGAATAGAAATCAAGTTAACAGGTCTGTCATCACTTAGGTCACCCTTTGATTCCCCTCACAAGGGGGAGGGAAATAAAGAGTGACATAAGTGACATTAACATATGTCACTCTTTGATCACTCCAGTCCATAGGAACCTTACATGAACCAAAAGATGCATAATTATGATCACAGTTTTTCTCAGCTTCTTTTGCCACCTTCCTTAATATAACTGGATAGATCCCATTCAGTGCAATGGGGTTATCAGAGGTCTGTAGACCAGTTCCAGGGGGTCCTCAAAATGGTGGTCAACTGTGTGTGTGTGTGTGTGTGTGTGTGTGTGTGTGTGTGTGTGTGTGTGTGTGTGTGTGTGTGTGTGTGTACACAAATGTATATTATCAGTGTATTGGGTAGTGGTGCTGACCTGTCAAGTGTAACCATGGAAAAAATTGACAATGCCTGAAAGGTAAAAGCAGATTACCTGAAATTAAGATTAACATAAAAATAATAATAGCAACGATGGTACCTAAAGCAGTGGGTCCCAGGCCTTTTAACTACTTCATCATGGGGTTGCCAGCCAAAACTGTAGGAGCCACCACAATAAGCAGGGTCTCTGTTTGTTATGATGCATACGTATGAAACATATACATCATAGCCGACCCGACAGAGACCAAAAGGAAGGAATAAAATTCAAGCATAAATAAAAATAAATAAAGTAGAATTAAAAAGCTAAAATAATGCCAATTAAATCCTATTAAAGGAAAAATGAATGAAAGTTTGAATTCAAAAGGAAGGCAAAATTCAGTATGAAATTTAAACAAAATAACTTAAGATAAAAGAATAAAGTTAGGTTTATGATAACTTACTGTGTGCTTAGACAGAATTGGTGAAATTAGCTGATAGTTCTCTGTACAGTATATTTATATCAGTTGAAGTAACCCCGAGTGGGGGGGGGGAAAGGTGTGAAATCATCAAAGTGAACCGTACCTGTGTGATGGGGAAGTAAGCAATTAAACAAATGAGGCAAAGTGCCAGCAAAGGGAGAATCAATGACTAACAAAATAGAAAAGGCACTAAACTTTGTTTAAGAAGAAAAAAGGAGTGATAGCAGAGGAATAGCATCTCTATATTGCTTTTGGCCAGCCTAATTGTGCACAAGAAATAAATTGTAGTTATTAAGGACAATAGAAAGCAATTGGAAGAAGGGGAATATAGTTGTTCTCGGGCTGTCCGGGGTTGCAAGACCTGTACCATAATCAGTAACCCAATTTAATAATTTAATACTTTTTATTGACTGTTTAGTCGTTCAGTAATGTTATTATATCCTATTATTTTTATTAATATTATATATGTATGTATGCATATACATATGTTATATGTAGGGCTCTGCAAACTTTTTTTGATTTTTGAAAGGTCCGTAGATCCCAGTAGTTTGAGAACCACTACCCTAAAGAATTCCTTGAGTGTGAATGTAGATTCAAAATACTTATTCAGTTTTTCAGCAACCTGAGCAGGGTCTTCAACAGTTAAACCATTGATCAATATGACTCATCCCTTTCCTTCTAGTGTTATTTACATAAGTAAAGAAGTCTTTGCATCATTTGCCAAAGACTTTTCATAATCTGCATTATTCTGCCTAATCTCCTTTTTGATTTGATTGTAGAGTAGTTTATATCCTCTATAGCCACAGTCGCCAACCTTTCGGACCTCACGGACCACTAAACTCAAAATTTTGAATCCTGTGAGCCATTACCATGATTTTTTTCCATAAAAGTAACATTCTAAATATGAAATGGTACTTACACTCGTTTTTGCACTCCAAGTTATTTGCAAAAAATTGGATATCATTAATGTTAATATAATTAATAATATAATGGCCTTATAATGATAAAAAAAGTATAATAAATAAACGCAGATATGTTCATTATGAAAAATGCAAAAAAACATTTTAAATTTCATTTTATTAAAAAAAGAATTAACAGAAACAATTAATATTAACAATTATCAAATATCAAGTGCACCTCGACATAGAGGTGTATAAAGGATTAATTATAGCAAAATAATCGGTGTGACATTTGTTGCTGTTTGTTTGAAATAAGCTGTTGGATTCTTGGCTCCAATGACGTTACTGCAACACGGAGAGCCGTTTGTATTTCTGGCGCCGACAGCGGTACTTGTTTTTAATTGCCGTAACTGATGAAAATGTCTTTTCACATATATATGTAGTTGCGAATGGAATTAAAATTTTGATGGCCTTTTCATTGAGCACTTGGTACCCACTTTTTACGGAAAGCCAAAAATGAGATCTTGTTAGGGACAAGTGGAATTTACCTTTGAGACTGTCGTCGGATGATAGATCGATTAGGCTTTCTTTTTCTTTCATGTTCAAATTACTATCCTTGATTTTCACCGAAAATGGATCAATTATCCATATATTTCCGTGTCTGGGGTCCTCTTCCTTTCGGTAATAACGACAAAAAGAGTCAGTGAGCGACTGTAAGTGCAATCGAACAAGTGTTATTACCTGTCGGTTGACATCCTCCTGTTTCATATAATTGTCAAAATTTGGGAACATTTGCAGATTTTCTTCAGCCAACCGCATTTGCCACAGCAATATCTTCCTTTGAAATGCATCCATTTTGCCTCACAGTGTGAACATGTCCGTAAGCTGTCCTTGCAAGGACGTGTTCAGCTCGTTTAACAGAGAAAAAATATCTGCCAGGTATGCAAGCTTGGCTAGCCAATCATTGTCGGACAAGAGTTCATGGAACCCCAAATTATTTTGCTGCTGGAAGAATAACGTGACTTCTTGGTGCAGGTCGAACAATCGGGTTAGTACTTTGTCCCTCGACAGCCATTTCACCTCAGCGTAAAGAAGAACATGAGTATACTGAGAGCCCATTTCTTCACAGAGTGCCTCAAATATTCGAGAATTGAGTGCTTTGTGGCGAATTTCGTTTACAATTTTAATTACATCAGAGAGTACTTCGTGCAGTTCTGGAGATAATCTTTTCACCACAGGTTGCTCACGATGTATAATACAATAAGTAAACAAGATGTCTGGGTGTCCGTCTTTCACTTTTGCAACAACTCCTGAACAACGTCAAATCATGCATGCGGCACCGTCTGTGCCTATCCCAACACATTTCTTCCATTCAATACTGTGTTTCAGGAAATAACCATTAAGTGCATTGAAAATTTCAGAGCCTGTTGTTCTACCCGACAAGATTAACGAAGAGAGGAGTTCTTCCTTTAATTCTCCTTGGCAATCAAACCTCACAAAACAAAGAAGAACTACCTTGTTAGTTATGTCTGTTGATTCGTCAAGTTGAATTGAATAAAACGTAGAATTTTCCACAAGTGCAATCACTTGATTTTCAATATCTTCGGCCATGTCTTCAATTCTGCGTTTCACAGTGTTAGCGGACATGGGAATTCCTTTCAGTTTCTGGACAGCCTGTTTCCCCAAAACCTCTTCACAGGCTTGTAACAAGTGAGGCTTAATTAATTCTTCTCCAATTGTATACGGCTTTTTACATCTCGTGATTTGAAGTGCTATCAAATAAGATTTTACTAAGGACTTATCTTCAACAATCATTGTTTCTAATGAACGTTTTTGCTTTTGTAAATTTTCACGCATCCTTTGGAAGTATTCATCTGGCTTTTTAGCTAAATCTGGGCAGTTTTGACTGCAAGTGCCTGCCGAGTTTCGAAGGTTTCACGGCATCATTGGATAAACGCTCAGAACACATAATACAAAGCGGCCATGGATCCAGTTCACTTCCAGGTTCTTGAATAAATCCAAACTTCAAGTAGTCCGCATCATATTTTCTTGAAACTTTGAACTTTTTCCAGTTCTAATGTCCTTCCTGATGATGCCTTGCGGTGGCTGCTTAGGCGCTGATTCATTAATCAACTCATGACAACGCGATGTATTACCCAAGAAGCGCAAAATGCTTGCTTGTTTTTTCTCACTAATTGGGGTTATTTTATTTGAATCTAAAACCAAACAAAAAATAAGATAGTTATCAAACTCAAGCTCTTTGATGCCATTAAATATCACACTGTGCACAGTTAAAATAAAAATATCACTGGTCACTTACCTAAGAATTGCGAACTGCACCGTGCCCAGGCTAGGCCATTGATAAGAAATAGAAATAGCTTTCTATATTTTTTTACAATAAAAGCATCGCTAATACCAGATATTGCACTGGGCCTTTTATAAACATGCAACGTAATAAGGCAAAAATTGCAAAAAAGTAGAATCAGAATATAATGAAACATTTTAATAAACACGAAAATTGCAAATATATTCAGATTACTCTGCAGACCACCAAACTTCTCTCACGGACCACTGCTCTATAGGCTTCTGCATCTCCTGAAAATTTATTAGTATTCCATGCATTTTTCTTCTCTGCCATGAGTTTCATTAGTTCATTTGACATCCATTTAGGCCTAAACCTTGAACAGTACAGTAAACCCCCGCTATTCGCAGGGGTTACGTTCCTGAGAAATGCCGCGAATACCGAAAACGCGAATACTGAGTTATGGCTCCCATAGTAATAAAGGTGTTCCATTCCAAAGTATGAAATATATAAGAAAAACTAGTCTAAAATTTTGTCTATGTATTAACCCCGGGGGCTCACATCTGGTGAGTATGGGCTTGGCACACCCAGGGTCCCGAGCTGGATATCATCATTCTTCTCTTTCTTGGTGAATCCTTTCTACTTTTGACTCTCTCTCTCTCTCTCTCAGGGTAACTCAGGAATTTTTTTTTTTTTTTTTCCTGGTGCAGCATAAGCCTCAGGCTTCCTTGCACCATATGGCTATTAATAATAATAATAATAATAATAATAATAATAATAATATGTATGTATATATGTACCTTCATAATATGACCATTAGAAATGCAAGCATAAGGCATCGAAATGAAAATAAGAAACAATTTAATATTAAATGTAATATTTATTAGAAATTTCAAACAAATCTTTCAAACCAGCGCTTTTGCTAGCTAAAAAACTTATTCTGCCAGTGCTATCACCAGTTTCGTTAAAGTATTGATAAAGGAGTTTTGCCTTTTCATGAATGATGAGTGAACTTAACGGAATTTTATTTTGAGTTCGGTCTTCTATCCACAGATTTAAAGCCTTTTCCATTTTTTCTAATTTAACATCACAAGTTACAGAGCAAATTTTTGAAGCAATTAGCGTGTTTTCACGGATACTACGGCGGATTTTTTGACTGATTGTACCGTTGACTCATTGATTTTATAATGTTTTGCCACTGAGGAGACACTTTCACCATTAGAAATTTTGTCTAATAATTCAATTTTATTCACTAATGTCATCACCTTCTTTGATCTTTTCACATTTCCCTTGTTATTCGTAGCCATATTTTTGTACGGGTTAGAAAGAACTTGTTCACAATAAAGTCACTTTCTTCCGTTAACACACAAGAAAAAGCCTGTTTTCACTGTGAAACGGTAGATTTATCACTTTTGTAAGCATATCGATTTATAAATTGATAAATTTGTTCAAATTATAAGAATATAAATTAAAAGCAAACGACAAAACCTTCCATGACAAGCGCATAGCACATACTAAACAAGGATTAGCGAGAAACATCCATGCTCGCGATTTTGTCACCCCCCCCCACCAACTGAGCGCTGTTTTGACTGGGAAAGATAATTTTAGCCCCATCCATGTTTTTTTATGGTGGAAAATGTTCACGGCGCTTTAAAATTCACATTTTTTTAGGTTTTATTTTATATTAAATCAGTGACGCGAATACAGATACCGCGAATAGCGGGGGCTTACTGTATTTCTTAGTTGGTACAAAAAGCCTAGTCGCTTCTATGATTGCATCTCTGAATGCTTCCCATTTAGAATTTATTGTTGGTACCTTCATCAGTTGGTTGTTTCACTGCAGATACTGAGTCACCTTTATGAAATCAAAAGACTTTCCCATGACAGTTGTTACATCTTTAAGTGAATCCTACTAAGTATACTGTGATCACTGTCACCTAGTGGTTCCTTTATCTGCAAATTCTTAATGCATGAATAATCACTGCTGATAATCAGATCAAGTGTATTTCTTTCTCTTCTTCCCTTTTTATCATGCCTCTATAGAAAACAGGCATCCAGAAAATCTGTGAAAGTTTTACCGGTTGTGACCAGTCCAAATGTTTCAGCCATTATCTGGAAAGTTAAAATCCCCATTATAGGACATTCTGATTTACTGGCCCACTATGTCTTTGTATAGTTACTTGTTTTATTCATCACAATCCTTAGGTGTATAACACACTCCTCTTCCTCCTCTTGTTTCCATTTTCCGAGTGCTTATGTCACATTAAACCGACTCATCATTGCACTGCATGAATTCTTAACTTAGGTTTATTAACTTTAGGAGCCATAGTGAGGAGTTTTTAATTTAAAATAAATGTAAAACAGCAGTATAACCTGTGATGTCAGTACAGAATTCACTCTGAAAATGGCTAACATAAACAAATACAGTAATCACATGACTTGCCATTTTATTTGTTCGGCACTGAAAGACATCTGCACTGCATGTATACATCCAATCTCAATGTGCCATTATTTGGGGTGCCGTTACTTCAACAGTCTACTGTATATGATATCAAAATTATTTTTTGCATCCAGTTCCTTGGTCAGTGTATTATAGTAACCTATCAGATTGGCTAGATAAGACTGCCCCTTATCAAATCCATCAGATTGCAATTATACTGCTGTGACTGCAGTATAATTGCATTCCTGTTCAGATGGTACTGCATTAATTCTTTAACCAGTTACTCCATTATTTTCCCTGGAACAGATGTTGAGCTGACAGCTCTGTAATTACTCATGTCACCTTTTTGATCCCCCTTTATGAATTAGGGATAGATTTGCACACCTAGTCCATAGGGACCTCGGTATTCTGAAATACCAAAGTAGAGGAAAATGTAGAACACGATGAGGATATTGGATACATATGCGCTGCCTCCCAAGGAAGTCCATCCATTGTGCCAGTAAAAAAAAAAAAAGTAAAGTGCAGCCATTATCAACCCACTGCAAGATGGAAGCCTCCTCAACAATTCATGGTGAGGGAAACGGACCATAATCTGCCACGCTGGTCCAGTGCGGGTTGGCAGATTGACCGTATTCAGTCAGGGGCTTGAACCCCGGTCTATTCAAAGAGCGTGTGCTACTGCACTCCCACTCCTGACCACTCGGCTACGGAGGCTAGTATTGAACTGCAAATTTCACCTGCAACTGTCCATAAAGTTCTGTGTAATGATTATAGCTCTCTCCATATAAGCTTCAGGTGGTTCAGCAGATAATATTTGATGATCATATCAAAAGGAAAAATTATACAATGCATATGCTGAACAGTAGTCTGAACCACAACCCATAGTACCTGAACTGGGTCATGTTCTCTGATGAAACATTCCACACAAGGGTGAATTTTCACATCTGCAGTATGGAGAATCCACATCTCACCTTTGAGGTTGAAAGAGACTGTCCAAAAATTAACAAAATTTTTGCAGCCCCTTTGAGGTTGAAAGAGACTGTCCAAAAATTAACAAAATTTTTGCAGCCCCATTCTTAACAGAATTGTCAGGCCTTTCTTCTTTGCAGAAAAATCTGTGATAGGTCATGCATCAGCTGTTTGTGGCACCTTAATTAGAGGATGGCCAACCTACTCTCATATTCCAGCAGGATGGGGCTTCTCCTCTTTGGTTGCATGATTGCCACTCTTTCCTTGATCCCTGGGTGCCAGACTGCTGGATGGATAGAGACAAATCAAATCCTTGGCCACTGAAATCACTCTGTCTTACTCTGCTTGTTCTTTTGGGCTGAAAGAGCACTCACATCACATCAGCAGTGGCCTTTGTATCACCTGATATGTTAGACTGTGTGAATGCCAGATCTTCAGCTTCTTGTGTGTTGTCATCGAAAGTTCCAAAGTTAATGTGGGGATTTTAAAAAATTTTGATTTTTCCAAAAAAAATCTCTTGCTTACAGTTACCAGATCTCCAACTTTTTGGAATTCAAAATATGGTGGCTATGTGTGTAGAATGATGACTCCATATATGAAAGGGTCATTACTGTATCATTACCTTCACATTACTGTACCCCAAGTGATTTGTAATGACTAGGTGCTGACCGGGCTAGCCGGGTGGGTAAAGTGCCTTCCTGACAACCCACAGGTCGCAGGCTTGAATCCCGCCTCGGTCTTGGATCAGAGTAGAAAATGCAAAAACCTTGGGAAGTGCAATATGGCTACAGAAGCCGATGTGCCAACAACTAACAAAAAAAAAAAAAAAAAAAGACTGAGCTATCCATAACTGATTTAATGTGTGACAGGAGTACTCACTATTCACAAAAATAAATAAATAAATTTTATCTTTTATACTCTGGGATGACCACATAAGGTCAGAGAAGTTCACAAGATACAAAGAATACAAGAATATTTCTGTATTTAGTATTTCTGCAGGCTTGAACCCCAGTCACTCCAAGCATGTGTACTTCTGTACCCTCAACCACTCAGCTTCAGTGGCCTCTCTAACATCCTAGCTAAGGAAATAGGAAAGTAGTGCATCCTGTGTTCCAAAAATATTGTTAATATGATTGTCTTTGCTGATAATATTGATTTGAATTTCTTTGCAAAAGGGGAGAGAAGATTGGCCGTTACAACGGTTTTATGGCTTATTTAAAAAATGCTGTGCCAAATATTATTACTGTTCATTGTGTCATTCACCATCAGCATTTAGTTGCGAAAAAACTTTGTGATCAACTGCACAATTCTCTACAAACTGTTATTACTGCTATAAACAAAATTAAAGCACATTCTTTGAATGATCGTATATTTCGAAAGCTTTGTGATCAAAACAGTGAAGATTTTGAACGATTGCTACTTCACTCTGAGGTTCGGTGGCTGTCAAAAGGCAACTGTCTCAACAGATTTTACGAAATCTTTGATACTGTTGTCGAGTTTTTTGAAGATAGGAACAGTGACCTTAATAATGACCTCAAGAAAATGAAAACTGATATTGCTTATCTTGCAGATTTATTTACTAGATTCAACTCAATGAACTTACATTTACAAGGACAAGATGTAACTCTTATTAAGGCGAAAACTCAAATTTCAGCATTTATTTCAAAATTAAAGCTTTTTATGCGCAACGTGAATTGTATCAATTTCCAAATCTGTTGGAAATAGAGAAAAAAGAAAAAAATAGCTGATGAAACTCTACTGACTTTTTGTAATCATCTAGAAATATTGCACAGAGATATGCAGGAAAGATTCGAAGATCTCCTTAATTTGAAAATTCCAGATTGGGTTAAAAATCCTTTTTTAAATAATGACGATGGTGATTGTTTTGTAGAATTGATTGAGTTACAAAATGAAGTTGAACTGAAGCCAAAATTTCAAAATTCATATCAGGAATTTTGGTTACAAAAGAAAATCCCTGACCATTATCCTGCATTGTGGGGAATTGTAAAAAAATTACTTATTTCTTTTCCAACATCTTATCTAGTTGAAACCGGTTTCAGTGCTGTATCTCAATTGCTGACAAAACAGAGAAATTGTCTGGATGTTGTTAAACGTAGCGATTTACGACTTCTACTTACAGATATTAAACCCAATATTGATAAGCTAATAAATCTCCACCAAGCTCATCATCTAGAATTAATATGACATCATCTAGAATTAATAACATCACATTAAATATTAAAATATAATTAACTATTTCCATTAATATCATGGCTTATTTATGTAATTAACTTTAATTTTTATGACTTAATTTAAGTGACTTTATTTATGTAGTTGTAATTTTTTACGAAGAAGGAATAAAGTGCAGTAAATAGTTTTCTTTAAAATTCATACACATACATGCAGGGCTGCATTTACGTTTTTGGAGGCAAACAGACAAATATTCATTTCAGTTCATTTCAACTTGAAACCAACAATCAAGTTATGAACTTTAATGTTCTGTTGTTAATGACCAAGTAGTACTTCCTGTGTAAATAATTGCAAGGTAAATTTTGTACATGTAATAGCAAGGTATGGTTAAAAACAACGGTGTGATATATACAATTTTTCATGAGTTTGTTCAACATTATAACTGCTTAAAGCTTACTGAATGTACACATTAATTCCTTAATTGTGCACTTGCTCTTTTTCAGGCTATAACTATGTTAATTGTCAGCAAGAACTCTGTTGATCCAATTTAACTGATGCTGCATTTGTTCTCTCTCTCTCTCTCTCTCTCTCTCTCTCTCTCTCTCCATATTTAGGTAAACAGCACACAATGGCTTCGATGTTATGCACAACTCTGACAAGAGAAATGCAACTTTACAAAATGGAATATGCATTATGTACTATCTCTGATGCACTTACATGAAATTAGAGGTCACTTGTAGTAATGCTTTTTTTTGTTGTTGTAATTGAGTAACTGATTTGAAAGAGTACTACGTAGCTCTATAAGAAATGACAAAAACTGAGGTTACAGCTGTTATTAAATACTTTTTGAAAAAGAACTACAGTCTGACTAATATTCGCAAAGATATCTATCCCATTTACTGGATTTGGCCTCCAGTGACATTCATCTTACAATTTAAAATTACCTAGAGGTTACAATTACAATGACCTACAGTCCAATATGAAGTTCTCTACACAGTGCTGATGGGCTATTAGAACAGCTCATGGGGTTCTGTCAATGATATATAGGAACTTTGCTTTTGATTGAGGTGTTTAAGGGGGCATAAATTCAAATTAAGGAAAGTTGGTTGCAAGACAGATGTGTAGAGGTTTGCCTTCAGCCAGCAGGCAGTTAATTGCTGGAACAAACTTCTATCTGTTGATGTGGAAGTGGGTAGCTTGAATAAATTCAAGAAAGAGCTAGACAAATTATTGGAGGGGATTGACAGGCAATATGAGATTTTATTTATTTTTTCCTAGCTGTTGCTTTATAAACTTGCATTCCTTCATCATATGCCAAGTACTTCTACTAATAATAATAACTCTGGTATCCTTAACATGACTTTGTGCAGTATAGCCTGATTCCTTGCACTGTATGGCCAGTACCAATACTAACACGTGTAGAAATCAGATCATACTGCACAGCTCTGTTTGACTGGGTTTCCAGGTGTTTTCTCACTTTACGGTGGATTGTGTGGTGATACACACCATTGTGGTTGTGGTGCAATCTCACAATCATACATGGAAACAGACTATGTATGTGACATGCCATTAATTTATTTCTTAAAACACCCCTCCCCCCCCACCCTCATACATATATATATACCAGAATTTTTGCTAGTGATATCATTAGACTTTTTGATGTCTTATTGGCACAAATTATTTCTAGTTTTTGGTTTTTCTATGATAAAGCTCAGCCAGGTGCCCCATTTTGAGGCACCTGGCTGAGTTTTATCTATTGGATCTTACCAGTGAAAAATATGGTGGTCTGTTCACCATTCCCTTGCACATAAAGGAATTTTGCTTTGTGCCAGTTATCTGCACTATGATATAAGTATGGACAATTTTTCAAAAAAGTTATATTTTACCGTTCTGCTTTTTTTTTTTTTTTTTTTTTTTAATGCTTTAAAGTAAAGCCCAGATTCTAAGGGAAAGTATCATGTCTACAAATGCCTATTTTTTTAATGCATTTTTTTTTTTTTTTTTTTTGTTTAAAGTGCATTTATTCTATCATTTTGTCTACTTTTGAGTTTGTATATTGAATAGGAATAGGAAATTTATATGTATGCAAAATGAAGAGATTACATCTTTCATAAATAAACACATCATTGTTTTCTTATTAAATTGATATTTTAAGATATAGTGTGTTTTACTTGATCGATAAATTGGTAGAGCATATATTTCAGTTCCTTTTCTGAGTTTTTCAAAAGTAAAATTTGTTAACACTAAAAAATATACATGGGAAATAGAAAAGCTGTCATTATATTCTCCTTGTTTGCAATCAGAAAATACCACATAAACTTTTCACTTTCCACGCTTTTTTCTTTTTTACTGATATTCATATCATGTGAGTGATATACATCAGTGTGGGCTGCCTTGGTCATTTCTTTCTTTAGTCGAGCACCTTTCATTCAACAGTTTTTTGCTTCTGTTTTCATGAGAAATTACAAAACCCAAAAGTGAGTATTTCTTTAAAATGGAGACTAAATAATTTAGTTAATGTAATGGTTTAGTAGTGTGCATTAATATTAGTACTGGCTATATTATGCAAAAATGCCAGAAGCTTTCACTGCACTATTGCAAAAAAGTTTTCCACTTCCTGTATATACTGATCTAACAGGCTTCTGAATTTCCCCAAGCTGTTTACCACACCACGGAGGCAACTCCTTCCAGTAAATAGCCATTTTTCGTCTAATGGGAAACTTCTGACAATCTCTTCTGTAATTCTTTCCCCTTAGTTTGAATTTATGCACCCTGTTTCTGACATCACCAAATACCATAAAAATTTCATCTTCATTCTTTCATTTTACTATCCCCCTTTCCCCATCAGAGCTTATGAACCTCATTCAGATTCTTTCTAAGGTACCTAATTACCAAGTTCTGTAACTCACATATTCCAAGTATCTCCTTATATGGCACCCTTTAGCTGATCTTACTAGTCCATCTTTGGATCTTTTTTTTTAAAAACTTGTTTTTTAGGTGTGATTACCATACCTGGAAACACTATTCCAAGTGCAGTCTCAGAATTTCCTTATATGGTAGAATTATAACCACTCTATCTCTACAAGAATTTGTTTGACAAATCCATCAAGAGGATATTCTGGCTTTCCTTTCCACTTGTATGCTCTGCACAGAGTGCAAACAAGTAGCAAGGCAGGCAAGACTACAGGCCAGATAACAAATATTATATGCCTCAGAGCTTTTCAGCTCTCTTTAACTGGCCTCTACTGTTTGCTGAAGGCTCAGCTTTCTTTTGTAAAGTGCAAAAAAAAAAAAGTTGAATTCTAGTGAAAGTACTTTGATGACATTTTCAGACTTATAAACAAAATGCAACTGCAACTTAACAGATTGGTGAGGAGTCATACCTGTATTAACTTATTCCAGTAATTAACAAAAGAAAACTTTCCGCAATCCAGACTAAAGTACTTCCCGCAATTTGAATTTATAGCCTCTAGTTCTGGATTTATTTATAATGAGGAAAAATTTCATCTTAAACCATTTTCAACAATTTCCAAGAGTTTTTTAAAAGATTTTATTGTAGTGGGAATGGGATTACATATCCTATAACAATTTTGATTACTGATTATTATTTTTCTATGAATTTTTATATTATATTGGTTCTTTACTACCCCTTCCTCTGTAATCATTAAGATGTGTTTTGGTTCACTAGTGGATCTCATTTAGTGAAGTATGGCTTATTTTAATATTAGATAACTTTTCCAATAAAAGCATAATAATAATTCTATACATTGTATTTCTAATTAGATGTATTTAGAAATTTGGTTTTGCTTGAATTATAACATTATGCTTGCAAGTAAGAGAAAAAAAAAAAAAAAAAATATATATATATATATATATATATTGTGTTCTTACTGAAAACTATAAAAATGATATTTGGTAAAGTTTGCAGTAATAAGTCAATGTCAGGTGTGCAACATTAATGCTATTGTACATGGGGCAATTGGGCATTATACGTGCATGAAATTTTATTTTATGGTATCTATCTGTAGGGAATTAGGTGTATGAGGACCAAACTAACAAGTTAGTAAAAGCAAACTAGCTTTAGTCTGGAAGGCCTATATAAAATTATAATAATGGAAAAAAAATCGGAAATAAAAATGAAAATAACAATAAAAAATGATAATAAACAATGAAAATGAAAATAACATTCTTCCACTTGGTTATCAGTCTGCTACTTCTTCGGGGGCTTTGAGCAGACTGATAGCCAGACTAAAAGAATGTCTCATTCCTACCCATTTCTCTTGTCCCCATTCCAGTTTTGCCTGATTTTAATTTTTAGGTGATTGTATAGAAATTAGTAGAAATTAAATGAGAAGTGCTAATAAATGAGAAAAGATAATGTGTTAAATTTAAATTTTGTAAAAATAGTGTCAGAATCAGCAAACTGGGATAGGTGACACAAAGCCCTAATGGGTATGTATCAGATTAAATGAGAATAGGTTCTTACTTCCTTCTTGTACTGTGGTGGTCAGACTGAAAAAGAGATCAATTACTGCCTTCTGGTTGTTTTATGTGTGCTGACTAAATGATAGTGCGCAGCCAAGCTTTTTATTGATAGTGTGCAGCCGTGCTTATTTCACAATATTTTATTTTATTTATTTATTTATTTTTTATTTTTTTGTAGCACTGGATGATAGTGGGAACTTAACCAGACCGCTAGGAATAAGAATGGCCGAATTTCCTCTCAATCCAATGTTTGCTAAAATGCTTCTCATATCTGGTATTTATTGAATGATTGGTTTGAAAATAGTACTAATAGAAAATATTATTGAAAGTTGCAATGTGAATATATATATATATATATATATAACATATATAATGTGACCAGAAGTATTTAGGTATCCCTTCCACAAATATGTAAATGTGCCAGAAGTCTCCAACACGTGATTAGCTCATGGTTCCATCTGAAACAAGTAGCAATTCAACAGTTTTACACACAGCTGCTTGTCCCATTCTGCATCTTTTTGCAGTAATATAATTTTTCTGTGAATTTCCCTTCATGTGCTTATTTCATTAACAAATTGCTCATTAAATTGGCCTGATGTGATCAGTGCTATCCTGCATTCTTATTTTGCAGCTATGTTGAGAAATAAGAATGTGGGGCAATAGTATTGTTCTGTAATGTGTGACCTTTTCATTACTGATTATTTGTCTTGAATAGCGCAAAGCTAATTAACAGTGTCTTTCAGTAAGATGCCAAAAAAATACAACTTAAATTTCAGGAGACATATGCACAATATTTTCCATATATTATAAAATGTAGAAAGGTAAAATGTTTGCCTTGGGTACTTGAAGGTAGATACAATTTTTCAATTTCAAATAGTGGGAAACATTGTGTAATCAGATATTTGCAAAAAACAAGCTTACTGAAAATGTGCATATAAAGAAATGCAAAAATAGATGCAGCATTTTATAATGGTGATGTGTCATATGTGTGAAATGTTTATTTGCATCTTTTGGAATGTAGTCATCCTGTGAGTTGTGCTAATTATGCAGGTGCATTGCTTAGAAAAAAATTAGGTTAGCATTAGTATTTGTCATATGGTGCCTGAGGTACCTGGACCATAAAATAAATAAAATAATAAAATTAAAATAAATTAATAAATAAATAATAAAATGAAATGAAATTCCAGTGACCCTTTTGAGTCTCCCTAATCTGTCAGCCTCATCACTTGTGTAGGCAGCTTATTGGCTGAAAGAAAACTTCCTGCAATAGTCTAAACTTCTTCCCTCATAATTCAAATTTATGGCTCCTAATTCTGGAATCATATACAACAGTGTTATCCCACATCTACAAGTTGTTCACAAGGGTCATTGCTAACAGATTAGAAAGAATACTTGATGAGAATCAGCCGAAAGAGCAAGCTAGCTTTAGGACAGGATTCTCAACTATGGATCACCTTCACGTAATATCACAGCTAATGGAGAAAGCAAATGAATATAAAACACCATTATGCCTGGCATTTGTGGATTATGAAAAGGCATTTGACTCCATATAGCATAAGGCAATTTTCGGGCACTGGAAAGACAAGGCATAGATACCCCATATATTATGATTTTGAAGAAAATATATGAGAGTGCTACCTCCTTTATTAGAGTAGACAAAGACAGTAGGAAATTTAAAATCGAGAAAGGAGTTTGACAAGGAGACACAATATCTCCGAAGCTGTTTACTGCTGCCCTTGAGGAAGCTTTCAGTAGATTAGACTGGTTGCAGAAAGGAGTCAACGTGCATGGAGAGTACCTAAACCATTTACGATTTGCAGATGACATTGTGGTCATAAGCCACGATCCCAAAGAATTAGAGGAAAATCTTAATCAGTTATGCACAGTTAGTAAGGATTTTGGACTAAAGATGAATATGGCTAAAACAAAAGTAATGATGAACAAGTATGCCACAGAAAGGGAAATAATGATTGAAGGAGCAGTAATTGAAAAGGTGGAGTCATATACTTATCTGGGACAAGTTATTAGCTGTAATAATGATAAATGGCTGGAAGTCAAGAGAAGAATAAATTTTGGATGGATAGCATTCAGGAAATATAGTCACATACTGAAGAGCAATATCCCAGTTTGTCTGAAACATAAAATAATGAACCAATGTATACTCCCCACCATGACTTATGGAAGTGAAACTTGGGCACTCACCAAAAGAATGGAAGAGAAGCTGAGAACTACACAGCGAAGAATGGAACGAATTATATTGGGAATCAGACTGTTAGATAAGAAGAGAAACACATGGATTAGGCAGCAAACTCAAGTAAAGGACATTCTTATCAAAACTAAAGAACTAAAATGGTCTTGAGCAGGACACATAGCTCGAAGACATGATGACAGATGGACTAAGAAAATAACAGAATGGTACCCAAGAGGAGCTAGAAGAAAATCTGGAAGACAAAGGCTGAGATGGATAGATGAAATTCATGAGTTTTTGGGTAGTAAATGGATGTCCAGTGCTCAAAACAGAAAGAACTGGAAAGTTGCTGGAGAGGCCTTCATCCTGCAGTGGATTGAAAATGGCTGATGATGATGATGATGATACAACAGTGAAAATTTAATGCTCATTCATTTTATGGTTTTGAAAAACAAAAATAGCAGAGATTAATAGTGAAATTGTACAGACTAACAAAAAAAAAAAAAAAAAAAAGGTGCAATGATGATTCTGAAAAATAGGCCATTCTTGATTCCAAACAAATCTACAGACAGTAAAATACAGGAAATATCCAGTCCAATGTTTGAAAACATTTTGTACTGGCAAACAATGCTATTTGTGTATTTTATATAAAATGTATATTTTGTTAGTAAAATTTAATATATTGTGCAGTATGGACTTTAAAAACCTGTGTTTTCTGAAAAATCACTGGCTTTCTTCTTGTTTTTTTTATCAAGAACTGCATTTGTGAATGCAATTTTTTTTTTTTTTTTTTTTTGCCTCTTTTGCCCAAAAAACTCCTGTTTTTTCTTTGCTTAGAACTACCTTACCTGCCCCCCAGCTTTTCTGAAGTCAGCAACTGTGAGTATGTTTAGACACCACAATGGATCAGAACTTAAACTTTCAAAGAGGCAGTGATGACTGAAAAATGGACCATTTTTGATTCCAAATAGGAATCCATAGACAGAAAAAAGTCCAATCTAATGTTGGAAAAACATTCGAACATTAGACTGGATGAAAAAAAATGACCTTTTTTCATTTTTTCAATGAAAGGTCATCCAGATCCTGTCTTTTTTTATTGATACAACCCTCATGAACTCATGGAATGCATTGGATGAACCCTTAAGATAGTGTTTCATGCCTTAGTATGTCATGTGTAGAGAATTATATGAATAAGTTTGAATGGGCTGCACTAAAATCAGTCAGCCTCAACCATTCATAGGCAGAATAGCTTATGGATGGTTCCAAATAGGAATCCATAGAGAGAAAAAAAAAAAAATCAGGAAAATACCAGTCTAATGTTTGAAAACATTCAAACAGTAGACTGAATAAAAAAAAAAACAAAAAAAAAAAAAACAAGACTTTTTTTTTTTTTTTTTGCCCATGTTTCATGGATTTTTGAGGCTGTTTTGTGGTCACCAATGCAAAATGACATTGAAATGTTATTTGTGTTCATGGACTTCATAACAGAATCAGAAGGTCACAAATCTTGTTAGGGGATGTTTTTTCCCTAGTGAATGTGCTTCAGTATGGAGATGCCGAAGAGGACTTCCTGTTGCAATATATCATGTTGACCATTAAGTTTTGTGGAAGTGGTCTGGAGGTGTGGGACTGTTTTAGTTATTTTGTATTTGGTCCATTATTGGTAATATCTGCAACCCATGACGCCCATGACCTACTTGGACATTTTTTACAATTATGCTACTCACATTACTCACCCCTTACAACTATCCACTTGTTATAGTGAGGATAATGTGTATCTGGTTTGTGGACTGGCCAGTTCAGAGCATGGATCTGAACTATACTGGATGCATTGCATATGGGATTTTCTGAAGCACTGGATTAAGTTCGCCAAACCAGTTCTGGAAACTATTTTGCAGGAGGAATGGATGTAAATGAAAGCCAACACTTACCTATGCCCTGGAGGGTCAAGACTGTCCTATAGAGCAAATGGTGGCTCTGATGTCTGTTAGGTTTTGAATTAAAGCCCTTTTTAATTCAAAAAGTGTGCTTGAATATAGAATAGATGAAATTAGCATTAGTAGAGGCAGGTGATGCAAAGAAAGGAAGTTTATACAGCATCAGCCAAAAAAAAAAAAAAAAAAACCTTCCCATTTCACCCATCCATTCATTTCAAAAATTGTGTAGTTCTGCCTTAAATTTATTTAAGCTATCAACTTCCACAACGACAGATGGAAGTTTGTTCCAGCAATAAGTTACCCGCTGGCTTAAGGAGAAAATTTCCACACATTTATTCGACAACTGTCTTAGCTCACTTTCAGTTTATTCCCCCTCAGGTTTGTAATCTGAGCATGGGGAAGAATCCCATCAGCATTGAGCCTGTTCAATCCATTAAAAGCCTTATACACCTCAATCAGATTGCCTCACAAGTGCCTAGTCTCCAAATGCTGCAATTTGCCTTTCTTAAGTTCTTTATAAGAGCACCCCTTTGTTCTCCTCACCAGACTTGTTGCTCTTCTTTGAACTTTAGCATTAGCATTAGTAGAGGCATATGATGCAAGAAAGCAAGCTTATGCAACATCAGCCAAAAAAAAAAAAAAACCTTCCACTTCACCCCTCCGTTCGTTCGAAATACCTGTCCAGCTGAGCTTTAAATTTATTTAGGCTATCAACTTCCACAACAAGGGATGAAAGTCTGTTCCACCAACAAACTACCCGCTGGCTAAAGGCAAATTTCCGCACATCTGTCTTTCCTCAATTTGAATTTATGCCCTCTCAGGTGATTATTCTGAGCAAGAAGAAGAATTCCATCAGCATTGAGTATGCACAAACCATTCAATGCTTTATACACCTCAATCAGATCACCTCGCCAGTGCCTAGTCTCCAGACACTGCACCAAACTTAAGCCTTTCTTCGTAAGAGCAACCCTTTGTTCCATTCACTAATTTTGTTGCCCTTCTCTCTACTTGTTCCAGCAGCTCTACATCCTTCTTGAAATGAGGCCTCCAGACCTGTATACAGTACTCATGGTGTGGCCTTATACAAGGAAATAATCACCTCCTTATCCCTGCTAGAAAAATTCCTGTATATCATTGACAAGACACCATGAGCTACTCTTGCAGACCGTCTGCACTGATCAGAGTACGTCATATCTGCCTGCACAATTACCCCCAGGTCCTTTTCATTCTCTACCACTGTCAGTGTAGTACCACAGAGTTGATACGTTGCTCTGGGGTTGCTGTTTCCCATATGTAGTACTTTACGTTTGTCAATGTTAAACTTCATTTGCCACCTCTCAGCCCATCTGCTCAACCTTTCTAGATCCTGTTGCAGCAGCAAAGCATCAGTAGTGTCCTTAACCACCCTGCCAACCTTTGTATCATCTGCAAACTTGGACATTAAGCTTGATATACCATCATCAATATTATTTATAAATACAGAAAACAATAATGGACCCAACACTGAACCCTGAGGGACTCCACTAATAACATTAGTCCACAATGAGCAGTGTCCATTATCACTCTCTGTCTTCTCCCCCTCAACCAACCCTTTATCCATAGCAGCAATTTGCTTCCAATGCCACTCTGCTCCAATTTGCGCAGCAGTCTTCCATGTGCAACAGTATCAAAAGCCTTTCTAAGATCCAAGTATATAATATCAAAGTTATTCCTTGCATCCAACTCTTTTGTGACTGCATCATAGTATCCAATCAAATTGGTCAGGCAAGACTTCCCCTTAACAAAACCATGCTGTGTCCGAGCTATAACTGAAGTCTTGTCTAGATTATCCTGAAGTGCTTCTTTAACCAGTGCCTCCATTAATTTTCCTGGAACAGAAGTTAAACTCTCAGGTCTATAATTACTTGTCTTTGATCCTTCTTTGTGAATTGGGGTCACATTTGCACATCTCCAGTCTATGGGTACCTCCCCTGAGTCCAAGGAAGCTCTCATAATTATGGCTAAGGGTTTGCTTACTTCCTTTGCTGCCTCCTTTAATATAACTGGATAGATCCCATCCACCCTAGGTGCCTTTCTTTTGTTTATCTTCAACAATTTCTCCTCCTGTTCTAGCAAATCTACGTTCTTTGTAAAATGAGGCTTCCAGACCTGTATGAAGTACTCAAGGTGTAGCCTGACCACTGCCTTATATAAGGGATGATCACCTCCTTAACCCTGCTTAAAAAATTCTTGTATATCATTGACAAGATCTCATGACCTACTCTGGCACCTGTCTGCACTGCTCAGAAAACTTCATATCTGACTGCACAATTATCCCCCAGATCTTTTTCATTCTCCACTAGCTTGAGTGTAACATTTCTCTGGGGTTACTACCCAGAGAAATGTTACATCCATTTTCCCATATGCAGTACTTTGCATTTGTCAATGTTAAACTTCAGTTGCCTCTTCTCAGCCCATCTACCCAACTTTTCCAGATCCTGTTGCCAGTATACTGTCATTACTGTTATTAATAACCCTCTGAACCTTTGTATCACCTTCCAACTTTGATGTTAAGCTTGATATACCTTCATCAATATCATTGATAAATATACAAAACAACAATTGGCCCAACACCAAACTCTTGCATCATGTGCCCTTGCTAATGCTATACAGAACAACAGTGGACCCCACACCAAACCCTGTGCGAAACCACTAATAACATTACTCCACGAAGAGCAGTATCCATTGTTTACCACTCTGTCTTCTCCCATTCAACTATCCTTTTATCCATTGTAGCAACTTTCTCTTAATGCCATACTGCTCCAATTTGTATAGTAGTCTTCCAAGTGCCACGGTATCAAAAGCTTCCCTGAAATCCAAGTATATGATATCAAAATTATTTTTTGCATCCAGTTCCTTTGTGACCACATCCTAGTATCCAATCAAATTGGTGAGACAAGACTTCCCCTTAAACCCATGCTGTCTGAATTATTATACTATCTTGTCTTGATGATCCTGCAATGCTTGTTTAACCAGGGACTTCATTATTTTCCTTGGAACAGAAATCAAACTAATGGGTCTGTAATTACTTGTGTCAACCTTTGATCACCCTTTGTGAATTGGAGATACATTTGCACATCTCCAGTCTGTGGGGACTTCCCCTGAGCCCAAGATGCTCTTATAATTATGACTAAGGATTTGCTTACTTCCTTTGCCACCTCCTTTAATATAACTGGATAGATCCCATCCACCCCAGGTGCCTTTCTTATGTTCAACTTCAACAATTTCTCCACCACTTTGCTCCCAGTTATTACAAAATGATTTAACTCCCTGTTAAAGAGTTTGATGAACATGTAGCCCTCTCCTTGAATAACTCCTTACATGTGAATGTAGATGCAAAATACTCATTTTGTTTTCCAGCTATCTGAGAATGATCATCTACAAACCATTGATATAAAGTGAACCAATCTGATTTATCCCCTTCCTTTTAGAGTTGATATAAGTAAAGAAATATAATTATTTCTCTTCCAATTTTCTCTCTAACAGGGACCTAAATGATTTTGTTGTCACAAAATCATTTAGGTCCCTGTTAGAGTTTGATAAATTTTTGGCATCCACTTCCTTATAGAATTCTGCATGTGTGAATGTAGATGCATAATGCTCATTCAGTCAACAACCTGAACAGGATCATCAACAGTCAAACCATCAATATCTAATGGACCAGCAAAGACTTCTAGTGTTTACATAAGTCAAGGAGTCTTTGCATCCATTGCCAAAGATTTCTCATAATCTGCCTTCACTTGCCTGACCTCCTTTGTGACTTGATTACAGACTAGCGTATATACACCATAAGCTTCTGTGTCGCCTGATAATTTATATGCATCCAATGGATTTTTCCATTTTCCCATGAGTCTCATTGGTTCATCTGACATCCATTTGGGCCTAAACCTAAAACAGTATTTCTTAGTTGGAACAAAAAGCCTAGTAGCTTCCAAGGTTACTTCCTTGAATGCTTCCCAATTAGAATTTGCTGTTGGTAACATCACCTGTTGGTCAAACTGTATAAAACTTAAAAAATCTCTGAGACCACTGTAGTTACCTTTACGAAAACAAAAACCCTTCCCTTTACCACTGATGGTAGTTACATCTTTAAGTAAATCGGATATCAGTACACTGTGATTACAGCCACCTAGCAGTTCTTTATCTATAAATTCTTAATTCATGAATAATCACTGCTGATAATTAGATCAAGAGTGTTACTCCTTCTGGTTGCCTCTCTAACATGCTGCTGTAGAAAACAATCGTTCAATAAATCCACAAAAGCCATAAAAGTCTCAAAAAATGTGTGAAGTGTGAAATGTTTCTGGATCTTTCTAAAACAGGACATAATCTAGCCAAGCCTTTGTGTGTGCTAGGTGTCTAGAGTGTCAAGAAATTAGGTGCCAACTCAGCATTCTAATGGACGTCTATGAGAGCTTGAGGTGTAGGGTAAATTCCCTCGAAGAAATTAATATGGGGAGCCCATCAAGCTCTCAGCTGCCCATCTCAATGACAAAGCTCACTCCTGTGCATCAGGCAAAACAGATGCAATCTCCAAGGCAGAATGCGCTGGTCCCAAAGGAACTAGTTATTGTTGGTGACTCTATTGTCAAGGAGACGGGGAATATACTATGCAAGAAGGATAGATAGAACAGGACCAGAGTATGTCTGCCAGGGGCAAAAGTTGATGACGTTGTAGAGCAGATATCATCTTTTAAGGGCACAAAAGGTGATGTTGTTCTACACGTTGGAACTAAAGACATTAAGAGTTAGAGATCTGCAGATTTACTCAACAAGTACAGGTCAATGTTGAAAAATAGTCGCGAGTTAGAGTTGAATGTGAAAGTGTTTACATAAGTCAACATAAGTTTACATAAGTCTGCAATTCACCCCAGACACAATAGGAGGGAGTATATATGATGAGAACCTTGTCGATCAATTCAGCCCTGGACAGATTGTACAAGGCTCAAGGGGGTAGAATTTTTTTCAGCCTGGTCTGTGCTTGTTGACAGGAGAGACTGCTTCTACAGGGATGGGTTATGCTTAAATAGAAGGCGCCTCCGTAGCCAGGTGGGCAGGGGCAGCAGTGTGAAGCACACGTTTCTTGATTAGACCAGGGTTCGAGCCCATGACCACCAAATACGGAGGATGCGGAAAGGTCAGGGAATGACCACCACATATCCCCGGAGCAATATGGCCTTAGTTGCTAATGCTCCTAAAAACCAAATAACAACAACAGCTTAAATAGAAAGGATGCAAGAATATTTGCTGATGCTATGGAGGCAGTGTTAGGTGGGTCGGAAAACTGCTAGCTTGGGGGGATACACAGACTAAAAGGTTAACAGTGGCCGCAGGCAGATGCAAAAGTGATTCTTGCACTGCTTCTATTAGTATGAGCAGCAGCCTGGAAAGCAAGTAATGGAGATTTCCAGGACTGTTGGGAGTCATAGTAGAAGAAATAAATACATGGGCTGTGTTAGGGTAACTAAGAGTAGTTGTTTGTTATTTGGTTTTTAGCAACTAAGTCTACTAATTTGGTCATTAGCAACTAAGGCCATATTGCAACTAATTTGGCAACTAATAGCAATTAATTTGGTCATATAGCAACTAATTTGTCATTAGCATCTAAGGCCATATTGCTCGTGGAATATGTGGTGGTCATTCCTTGAGCTTTCCGCATCCTCCGTATTTGGTGGTGACGGGCTCGAACCCCGGTCAAATCAAGAAGCGTGTGCTACGCACTGCTGCTCTTTCCCACCTGGCTACGGAGGCGCCACACTAAGAGTAGGAACAGTTGTATACTTGCATGTACACCAGTGCTAGGAGTACAGTTAATAAATTTGATGAGTTTGAAGTGCTATTCAAGACATCACAGGCAGATATTGTTGGGATATTAGAGACATGGTGTCACACAGATATAAGCAGTGCAGAATTGGAATTTGGGGAGTACAATATGTACAGGAAGGATAGACAGGACAGGACAGGAAGGGACGAGGGGTTATGCTGTTAGTTAAGAAATACATAAAATCTAAGGAAGTGCATCCCATTGATGTTGGTGGACAGTCCAGTGTTGAGTATGTTTGGTGTGAAATAAGCACTGGGAAAGGAAAAATGAGAGTAGGTGTGTGTTCTAGGCCTAATGAATCTGATGATTATAATGAGCAATTGTGCAGAGAAATAGTGGGCCAGTAAATCAGATTGTCTTATAATGGGGAATTTTAACTTACCAGATATAGGCTGGAACTTGTGGATTGGTCACTCGCACACTAGCAAAACCTTTTGTGGATTTATTGGATGACTGTTTTCTATAGCTACATGTTCGAGAGGCAACCAGAGGGAGTGATTATTCATGCATTAAGAATTTGTACATAAAGGGACCACTGGGTGACAGTGATCACAATGTACTGATGTGGGAATTACTTAAAGATGTAACTACGACCAAGGCTAAAGGGAACGGCTTTTGCTTTCGTAAAGGTCACTACAGACAATTTTTAAATTCTGTACTGTGGGATCAACTGATGATGTTACCAATGTTGAGTTCTAAATGGGAAGCCTTCAGGGACTTAATTTTGGCAGCTACTAGGCTTTTCATTCCAATTAAGAAATATTGTTCAAGGTTTAGGCCTAAATGGATGTCAGATGAATTCATGAAGCTCGTGGCAGAGAAGAAAAATGTATGGGATGCATATAAAGTATCAGGTGACACAGAAGCCTATGGCAGGTATAAACTAGTCTGTAATCAAGTCACAAAGGAGGTTAGGCAGGCAATGGCAGATTACGAGAAATCTTTGGCAAACTTAGCCTTGCTAATGTGCGAGTGACCAACCCACACATTCCAGTCAATATCTGGGAGGTTAAAATCTCCCATTATAAGACTCTGATTTACTGGCCCACTCTGTTTCTCTGCTCAGTTGTTCATTAGCATTAGTAGAGGCATACAATGCAAGAAAGCAAGCTTATAAAGCATCAGCCAAAAAAAAAAAAAAAAAAACCTCCCATTTCATGCCTCCATTTGTTCCAAATGCCTGTCCAGCTCAGCCTTAAATTTATTTAGGCTGAGCTCGACTACCTGCTGGCTAAAGGCAAATTTCTGCATATCTATTCTACAACTATCTTTCCTCAATTTGAAACTGTGCCCCCTCAGGTTCTCAGTCTGAGCAAGAGCAATCCCATCAGCATTCAGCTTGCTCAACCTATTCAAGGCCTTATACACCTCAATCAGATCACTTCGTAGGTGCCTACTCTCCAGGAGCTGCAATTTGCAGAACTTAAGCCTTTCTTGGTAAGAGCACCCCTTGGTTTCTCTCACCAATCTTGCCTTTCTTTGTACTCGTTCTAGAAACTCTATAGCCTTCCTAAAATGAGGCCTCCAGACCTGTATGCATCACTCTAGGTGTGGCCTGGCCATTGCCTTGTATAATGGGATAATCACCTCCCTGTCCCTGCTAGCAAAATTCCTATATATCATTGACAAGACTCCATGACCTGCCCTGGCAGCCCGTCTGCACTGCTCAGCGAACTTCATATTTGACTGAACAATAATTCCGAGGTCTTTTTCACTTTCTACTTCCCTGAGTGTAGTACCACACAATTCGTATGTTTCTCTTTGGTTATTGCTACCTGTATGCAGTACTTTGCATATGTGTTCTTATATATTATATTCTGTATCTGACTATAGCGCTGTCACAAATCACCATAACGCTGTTTTACAGATTGCATTTTTGGCATATTTAACGAAATCGTTTCATTTGATAGAGTCGTTAGCTTGAAAATGAATAGCAAAACAGCATTAAAATGTTTCCCACACCAACTTGAGAAATTTTCCCACGCTCAGTGAAATTTTCTCACATGCTAATTTAATTGCAGTACAGCGACTTGTTACGTAGTTCGGAGATCAACATTTTAAAAAATTATCAAGTATATTGCTTGTAATATTGCCATTATATGCATATATCCGAAGTCTAGTCATCACTCAGTACAGTATTAGACATAGTGCATAACGGACAGTTTACTCGAACATTGTATCATAATTAATGCAACCAACGCAGTTACATTTCGAAGAGTTAATAATGGCAGATAAGAATGAAAAGGCAACAACGTCTGGATGCAGTACAAAGACCACAAACGTAAGAAAAAGACTGAATTTGAAAATTAAATTAGATGTTTTGAAGCAAATCGATTCCAGTCAACGACAAGTTGATGTGTGCCATAATTTAGGACTGGCAAGTTTAACTGTAAGAACAGTTATAAAAAATAAAGAATTAATTTTAGCAGCGGGGAAGACAGCTGTTCCACTGCAAGCAACTAGGGCTAGGCTGAGTATTAGGATTGAAATGGAGAGACTTTAACTAATTTTATTGAAGATAATATCCAATGCAGAATTCAGTTAAGTTAAATGTTATAAAAAAAAGAGAGAGAGAGAGAGATTAGCCTATATGATGATCTGAAGAAAACTCAACCTAAAAAAAAAAAAAAAGTTGAACCATTTAAAACTAGTAAGGGCTGGTTGAATAGATTTAAAATCCAGTGAGAAGCCGCAAGGAGCCAAAAGTGCAGATCAAGGAGCCAAAACTTTCAAAAAGAACTTGTTAAAATTATTGAAGAAGGGTATTATGTGTTATACTTCCCAACAAGTTTTTAACATAGATGAAACAGAACATTTTTTGGAAATGAATGCCTTAAAGAAGTTTCATATTGAAAGAAGAAGAAAAAAACATGCCATGTTTCAAATCTTTATTGTTGGATGGTAACGCTGTGTGGGATTTAAAATTAAAACCCCTTTTAGTTTACCAGGAAGAGGGCCAAAGTACAACCCAAAACCAACATATTTTTCATCCATAATTGATGCCGCCAACTCTGACTAATTATAACTTTATAAAAATAAATGAAATAAAATTACAAATAAAATACAATAAATAAGTGAAATTGACTGTAAAGTATAGATTAAAATCTTTAAACCCATACCACTATAAAACTGAAGCTTTCATGTTTTCAAATATTTTTCATGATTAAATTCATCAATTAAATCAAATCAATTAAAATCAATTCAGATCAATTAAATTCATGATTTTAATTGGAATTTTAAGTTTAATTTTGATACATAAGTAGTTACCACATAATTATAAAGGTATGTAATGCAGAATATTTTATATATATACATATTTTGACCAACATTTGTGCATCTTTTTCAGTACCGTTTATTATTGATTAGGAAATATCCTCTGGCACCGACTTCAACTCACAAATACATATGCCGACCGGGCTAGCCGAGTGGGTAAAGTACCTGCCCGGCAACCCAAAGGTCGCGGGTTCGATTCCCGCCTCGGGCTTGGATCAAAGTACTGCAAAAACCTTGGGAGGTGCAATATGGCCACAGAAGCCGATGCGCCAACAACTACCAAATCAAAAAAAAAAAAAAACAAATACATATGTTACCTTATGGGAATGCAATGCTCGCTTACCGTGGATTGACTTAGCGCTCTGTTTTTCCAGAATGAATTATCAGTGTTAAGTGGGAGTTACCTTACAGTAAACCCTCGATTTAACGGACGCCGAAACAATGGATTTCGGATTTAAGACCAGACAAATAATAATACAGTAATGTACATATTAATCTCAACCATGTTTTTTTTTTTTTTTTTTTTTTTAGGTTTTAAAAAACTTCAGTGTTATTATTAATTAAAAATTAATAATAATTACCTATTTCCATTATTGTTTTGATAATCACCTAATTTTATTTTTATAATAAAATTCAGGAAATTGTTTTTTATTCTTTTGAAAACGTGTTCAAATAGGTGATATAGAAGCCAGATTATAGATAACAGATAAGAGCAGGCAGTGACTTGCAAGCTGAACGTGACTCAGGACACTAAACTGCAGGTCTACCGACTCGCTTTGTTCCGGTCTCAGTCTGCCTCAAGCTACCATGTGGTCAGGTTGTATACAGAGTGTTTCTTTGATTTCTGAATTGTGTCTCTATTTATTAAATAATTTTGCAATCCTTACAATTTAAAATGGCATCAAGTGATTGAGGAGTTAAAAGAAAGCATGTGAACTTAAATGTGGCACAGAAATTAGAGCTAATTGAGAAATTAGAATAAGGCGTTTCAGTAGCAAGTGTTTGTGAAATTTACGTTTTAAAAAAACAAACTGTTTCTGATACCCATAAATCAAATGCCAAATTGCAACATATTGTACAACAATACTGTATTTTTTATACAATATATTTTATATTGTACAACAATACTGTATATTGTATTAAAGGGTTTTTTTTTACATTAAGAACAATAAAAAATGCCTCCCCCCCCAGGTTACATTTGATTTAACGGACTTTCTGCATTAACAGACACTTCTTCTTCTTCCTTATTTTTCCATTAAATCGAGTGTTTTCTGTACAGTGCTACGTATTACGCTATCAAGTTCGAGATATACATTAGATGTACGCTATTCTGTATCAATATATAACAATGGCGTCAAGTTTCGAATTACAAGTTTTACTGGTACTAAGTAATAACCCGCAAAAACTCTAACTAAATTCAAAATAAACTAAATATCGTAAGTAGTAATATAAAGCTACTTCTAGAAAATAAATTAATATGCCAATTAAAGTCAATAAAACAACAAAAATTTAAGAAAAACTTTTCTATTAGCTGGAGCTGTAAAAATACTTCGCCCGCATGAAGTATAAAACTTATATAAAAATATTTGCACTAAAAATTTAGTGGAAATATTTTTTTTCTGCATGTGAAAAGGCCCACTGAGTGGCAGTGATCAGTGTACTATTGGGGAATTTAATTAAGGACATAATTACTGTCAAGGGTAAAGGGAAAGGTTTTTCTTTTGTAAGAGCAACAGAGGTCTTGGACAGTTTTTTAATATTGTGCTGTGGGGCCATCTGATGATATTACCAACAGCAAATTCTAAATGAGATGTATTCAAGGAAGTAATCCAAGGAGCTACTGGGTTTTTCATACTAACAAAGAAATATTGTTCAAGGCTTAGACATAAATGGATGTCAGATGAACTGTTGAGCCACGTGGCAGAGAAGAAAAGTGCATGGGATGCATATAAATTATCAGGTGATACAGAAGCCTATAGTACATATAAATTAGTCAAGTCACAAAGGAGGTTAGGCAGATTATGAGAAGTCTCTAGCAAAGAATGTAAAGAAAAACAACAAAGACTTCTATGTTATTAACAGTAGTAGGAAGCAGTTGATTCATTCACATCTACAATCACATGAGGAATTAATTCTTTAGGGAAGGGGATGCCAGAAGTTCGAACGAGGAGCTAAATGGCTTTGTGATAACTGAAAGGAAAGTGGAGGAGAAATTGTTGAAGATAGACATAAAAAAGGCACCTGGGGGTGGATGGAATCTATCCAGTTATATTAAGGAAGGCAGCAAAAGAGGTAAGCAATCCCTTAGCCATAATTATGAAAGCAACCTTGGATGACAGCAGAGGTCCCTATGGTCTGGAGATGTGCAAATGTATCCCCAATATATGAAGGGAAACGAAAAGGCGACAGGAATAATTAGAGACCTGTTAGCTTAAAGTCTGTTCCAGGGAGAATAATGGTTAAAGAAGTAATGCAGATTCATCTGGACAGGCAAAATTATACTGCAGTCACAGTGTGGATTTGTTAAGGGCTGGTCTTGTCTAACCAATCTGATAGGTTACTATGATTCAATGACCAAGGAACTGATCCGAAAATAATTTTGGCATCATATACTTGGATTTCAGGAAGGCTTTTGATACTGTTGCACATAAAGGATTGCTGTATGAACTGGAGCAGTATGGCATTAAGGGCAAGTTACTGCTGTGGATAATGGGATGGTTAAGTGGAAGAAGACAGAGAGTGATTATCAGTGGGCACTACTCTTTGTGGACTAATGTTATTAATAGCATTCTCCAGGTTTCATTGTAATTTTCATTATTTATCAGTGATATTGATGGTGAGTATCAGGCTTAATGTCTGTTTGCAGATGGAACAGTGGTTGGCAGGGTGGTTAACAACAGTCGTCAGTGTGTGCTACTGCAAAAAGATTTAGGAAAATTTGGTCAGTGGGGTGAGAAATGGCAATTTAAGTTTAATTTTGACAAATGCAAGTTACTGCATATGGGTAAGTAACCTCAGAGTAACTTACTTATCAACTGTGTGGTACTACACTCAACTTAGTAAAGAATGAAAAAGACCAAGGAATAATTGATTAGTCAGACATGAAATTCTCTGGGTCTTGCAGACAGGACAGCTTATGAAATTTTGTCAATTATATACAGAAATGTTTCTATCAGAGATAAGGGGGTGATTATCCCTTTGTATAAGGTCATGGTTAGGCCGCATCTTGAGTACTGTATGCAGGTCTGGAGGCCTCACTTTAGGAAGGATGTAGAACTGTTAGAATGGGTGCAGAGAAGAGGAACCAGACTGCTGAAAGGAACAAAGGATGCCCTTACCTATAATTGCTTCAGTTCTGCAAATTGTAGCATCTCGAGACTAGGCACTTGTGGAGAGATCTGATCGAGGTGTTTAAATCCTTGAATGATTAAGTAAGTGGAACGTTAATGGCATTCTTCCACTTGATGAGACTACACACATGAGGGTGATAAATTCAAGTTGAGGAAGGATGCTTGCAGGATAGCTGTGTGTAAGTTCCCCTTCATCCAGCAGATGGCTGATTATTGGAACATGTTTCCATCTGTTGTTGTGGAAGTGGATGGGTTTAATAAATTCAAGGAAGAGTTAGACAAATTCTTGGAGGGTACAGATGTGTGAACTGTGTAGTGTTCTTTTTTTTTGCTTTGGGGGAAACAGACCCTGGATGGGGAACCTAGACCCATTATTGTTTATTTTTTATTTATTTATTTTTGGGGCAACCGAAAAAAAAAAAAAAAATGAACACAATAGCTAACAATCGATGTTACAGATTTATTTCAGCTAATGACTTTATTGCCTTTTTGCATTGCCCTTGTATATAATATTATGAAAAATAATATGAAAATATTATGAAGAGAAATTCAGGGCTCAACTAGACAACATTTTTGGAGTGTTATGGATGGATGAAACAGGAAAGTTTTTTTTTTTTTTCTGGCTGATGCTATTAGCATTAGTAGAGGAATATGATGCTTTCGTGCATCATATTCCTCTACTAATGCTAATATGATATTAATGATCAAAATTACTTTTCCACTGTGTAAAAAAAAAAAAAAAAAAAAAAAAAAAAAAATTTAAAAAAGGTCCTATCGTCTTGACAGGATTTAAATCCCTGTGGTTATTGTCATTTATAAAGTTAGCATGGAGAAAGAATAGTGTCTGCAGAGAATAAGCCAAAAAAGGCAGAGTAGCATTTATTTTCTCAAAAGAAATTGAGTTTCATATTAAAACCACATTCATTTAAAATGTGTTGGAAATCTTTTTAAAAAACCTAAACATATAAGTCCTCCAGTTTTAGTTAAAGTATTCCCTGACAAATCTAAGTGATCAGTACAAGGATACAGCTGTACATACATTTCAGTTGACTGATTTGGACCCACATGACTGGAGAATACAAGGACTCACATCCGTACTCTTCTCTCCTTATGTGGTCTTCTCAACCTTTGCTCTTGCGAAGAAAGGTTTAAGTTTTGCAAATTACAATGTCTGGAGACTAGGCACCGGCGAGGTGATCTGATAGAGGTGTATAAAGCCTTGAATGGTTTGAGCATGCTCAATGCCGATGGGATTCTTCCTCTTGCTCAGAATAATCACCTGAGAGGGTATAAATTCAAATTGAGGAAAGGAAAGACAGATATAGGATAGATGTGCGGAAATTTGCCTTTAGCCAGCAGGTAGTTGGTTGGTGGAACAGACTTCCGTCTCTTGTTGTGGAAGTTGATAGCCTAAATAAATTTAAGGCTCAGCTGGAAAGGTATTTCGAATGAATGGAGGGGTGAAATGGAAGTGGTTTTTTTTTTTGGCTGATGCTGCATAAGCTTGCTTTCTTGCATCATATGCCTCTACTAATGCTAATGCTAACATAAACAGACTACTTATTTATTTGTAAGGATATAATAATAAGTCAGAATGATTGATATTTTTCACTGTATTGAGGCATGTATACATGTAGTAGTAGTGGCATGTGATGCAAGAAAGCAAGTGTATGAGCTTATGCAGCATCAGCTAAAAAAAAAATCACACCATTCCCTCCAAATGCCTGTCCAGTTCCTCTTAAATTTATTTAACCTATCAACTTCCACAACGACAGATATGGCGCCTCCGTAGCCAGGTGGGAAGGAGCAGCAGTGCGTAGCACATGCTTCTTGATTAGACTGGGGTTCGAGCCCGTCACCACCAAATACGGAGGATGCGGAAAGGTCAGGGAATGATCACCGCATATCCTAGAGCAATATGGCCTTAGTTGCTAATGCTCCTAAAAACCAAAAACAACAACAACGACAGATGGAAGTTTGTTCCAGCAATTAACCACCAGCTGGCTAAAGGCAAATTTCTGCACATCTATTCTACATCTTTCTTTTCTTAATTTGAATTTATGCCCCCTTAGGTTCGTAATCTGAAGAAGTGGAAGGATCCCATCAGAATTCAGCGTGCTCAACCCATTCAAGGAATACAGATGTCTTGTGGGAGACATTTGTATGCTTTTATTAGGATTCCACATTTGACTGGCTTCACCCATTACATCAAATGTGTGTGTGTATGTGCTTGCATGGGCATCCAGCATATCTTTTCTGTTGATTAAGAAGGCAACTTGTATCTACTTCAATCCACCTGACTCAGAATAATTGTATTTTTTTTTTTTTTCACAAAACCAAAGTCTACAGAATTTTCACTGTTCTTTAACCACATAATTTCACTTGTTTTAGCAATCTTTCATGATGAAAACTCTCTTGCTGCATACTGTTTAGAATTAAATGATGTTAGAATTAAAATGGTACAGTTTCAAAGTGATATTGTACTGTAAATCTCAAATCTGCATGTAAAGACATTGAAATATTCATTTCTGAGAATGCAGAAATTTAAAAAAAAAAAAAAAAAAAAAAAGTGCAAATAACATGTTCCAGTGGATATTTTCTTAAACTTAAATTAAATATTCTTTTTTTCTTATTTTAATTTATTTATTATTATTTTTTTTTATTGTGTAGAAGAATTTGGTTGCTCAGAAGAGGCTGTTATAATTGTTGCCATGTTACAAGTGCGGAATGTATTTCTCTTTCCTTCCAGTAGGAATGCTGAAGCAGTATGTATCAGTCCTTGATTGGTTATTGGTTTTTTCTTCTGTAAATTATTTTTTCTTATACACATAATTGTATATATCTGTATATGAATAATTATAAAATTAAGAGGGGTTAGCCATCCTTTCTTGCTTATAAATATATATACTTGTAAAAGGTCTGTTTGATCTTTGTTTGTTGCAATTCCTTTCTACTGGCTTGTTTGCTGCATCTTCTTAAGAGCCTTCAAGATAACACATTATTAGTTATTTGGTTTTCTTTCAGTTCATATGTATAAAGAAGTCCAAAGTAATAAGTACCTATCAGAGATTTGGGAAAGCTTTAAATCAAGAATTAATTTAAGATCTGGGTACTTATGGTAGTTGCTAATCTAGATTTTATTAAATATAGACAAAAGTGCTTAATGTTTAAATTAGCTGATTGCATTTCTTGAAGACAAATACAGTAATCACAGATATGAGGCAGCCATCAGTTAAAATATTAGAGAGAGAGAGAGAGAGAGATTTAAAAATAAATAATTGTTTACCAAAAGCATAGATTTTTTTCATTATCTGAGAACATTCTCTATCATCTATACATGCTTTAACTCTTTTTGGAGAATACTGCTTGGCAAAGCAGTATTCTCCAAAAACATGATTTTCATTTATATTTAGGATTAAATTTAGGAGATATATACTTACTTTTTGGCATTGCTACTTTGCAGTTACAAAGAACTGAATGACCAAAGCATGAAATAGCTAAAACTGCCTGAGTTGAAGAGGCCTTTAAAAATTCCTCCAGTTTCCAGCATTTGACCTCAACCCTCCCTTTCCAAACAAGAGATAATTGGTGAAACCACTGTATTGTCATGGGGATTCTATGTTAGGTCTTTCCTGAGCTGTTGACCAGAATGTCTCATGCAGTGGCTTAGAAGTTTTGTTCCTGAGGGGTGACTACCCTTTGTGTTAATATTTGTATTATCCACGTGGTGAAAGGAAGCTATATATTTTTGCTGTGTTGGCAAGAAATAAATAAATAATATCAAATAAAGCTACCCATGTATTTCATTCTTCATGTATATCCTGATCTAGCTGACCCTGAAATTTCAACAAGCTGTCAGCCTCGATTGCACAGCAGGTGATAACTTATTTCATTAATTAACAAGTCTAAAAGAAACTCAGTATACAGCCAAGTCTGAACTTCATTCATCATATTTTGTTTTTATATTCATAGTTCTAATATTATTTGAGGGCAAAAAGAGCATTATTATTCATGTGGGAACTAATGATATTAAATACAGCAATTTGTTGGATAAATATAGAATTTCAGTTAAAAATGCCACAAATTGGGTCAAAATGCATACAAGTTGTGTCTGAAAAATTTAAGGATTTTTTTTTTTTTTACAATACTACTAGCACCATACATTGCCCACTTTTGAAACTACTAGCATTAGCATTAGTTGAGGCATATGATGCAAGAAAGCAAGCTTCTATAGCATCAGCCAAAAAAAAAACTTCCCATTTCACCTAGCTGGTCACTCCAAATGTTTGTCTAGTTGAGCCTTAAATTTCAGCCTTAATGTCCAAGTTTGCAGATGATACAAAGTTGACAGGGCTGTTAACGACAGTAAAGACAGTCTACTACTCCAACTGGATCTAGATAGGTTGAGCAAATGGGCTAAGTGGCAACTGAAGTTTAACATTGACAAATGCAAAGTGCTGCATATGGGTAGCAATAACCCAAGAGAAATGTACTTAGCTGTGTGGTACTACACTCAGGGAAGTGGAAATTGAAAAAGACCTGGGGGTAAAGACAGTTGTAGAATGGATGTGTGGAAGTTTGCCTTTAGCCAGCGGGTGGTTGATTGGTGGATCAGACTTCCATATTTTGTTGTGGAAGTCGATAGCCTAAATAAATTTAAGGCTGAGCTGGACAGGCATTTGGAACATATGGATGGGTGAAATGGGAGTGGTTTTTTTTTTTTTTTTTTTTTTTGGCTGATGCATAAGCTTGCTTTCTTGTATCGTATGCCTCTACTAATGCTGATGCTAATTTATTTAAGATATCAACTTCCACAACAACAGATGGAACTTTGTTCCAGCAATCAACTACCTGCTGCTAATGGCAAATTTCCACATGTTTATTCTACAACTGTCTTTCCTCTATTTGAATCTATGCCCACTCAGGTTCTTTCTAATCAAGTGGAAGTATCCCATCAGCATTGAGCCTGCTCAAACCATTCAAGGCCTTATACATCTCAATCAGATCATCTCGCAGGTGCCTGGTCTCCAGATGCTGCAACTTGCAGAACTTAAGCCTCTCTTGATAAGTGCACCCCTTTGTTCCTCTCACCAATCTTGTTGCCCTTCTCTTCAAAATGAGGCCTCCAGACCTGGAGACCTCATTTTAGGAAGGATGCGCAGTGATCAAGGATAAAACATTATCATGATCCAAAATTTTTTTTCACTGGTATTATTGATTCTGTGAAGGATGGGAAGATGTTCAGGACAATGCATGGAAATGGTTGGCCATCCCAGTCTCGTATATAGTCTTGACCATCAAAAAGTTTTGGCAGCTGTTCGTGGTGGATTGTCACCTGTCCTTCCAAATGATAGCTGAACAACTTCACATCAGTGAGAATACCATGTGTTAGATTATTGTCGGAGATTTGAAAAAAAGGAAAGTGTGCTCGCTCTTTGTATCACATGCATTGATGGTTGAACAAAAGAAGGAGGAATGAGTTGCTGTGTGTCAAGATTTGATTGAAATTGCAGACGATTCAGACTGTTTTTTAAAAAAATCATAACTAATGATGAATCATGGTGCTTTGCATATGAACCTGAAACAAAAAGACAATCAGCTGCATGGATTGGAGAAAATTCACCGAGGCTGAAGAACTCCGGTTACAAAAACTTGAACCAAAATGATGTTGGTAATTTATTTTGATTAGGAGAGAAATGTGTACAAAGAATTTGTACTAGAAGGAAAGACAGTCAGCTCTAAATTTTATATAGGATTGATGGACATGTTGAAAAGAATTCAGCATGTTAGGCTAGACATGGCTGAGTCAAGTGAGTGGTTCTTGCTTCACGACAATGCACTTTCATACAATACGACCATAGTCAGCAGTTTCTTGCATGGAAGGGCATTACAATACTTTACCATCCTTGATTTTCAGATTTGGCTCCTGCTGATTATTTTCTGTTCCCCAAAGTGACATTCCACCTGAAGGGACACCATTTTGACAGTGAACCAAACCAGTGAAAGGAAACCTGTTTAACAAGGAAATTAAACAGGGTTCCATGAGATCAGTTCCGCAGAGCCATCCAGAGGCTGTACGACCAAAGTACAAGGGATGTACTTTGAAGTTTAAATGGTAACAAATTTTATTTCCCTGAGATTTAGATTTTTTATGAATGTAGTCTTAAAATTTTTCAGACACACTGTATGTGTCTGCAATTTACAGCATATAGTCCCTCCTATGCTTGGGTACAATAGGAGGGACTATATGCAATCCCTCCTATTGTATTTAAATAGGGCGTGACTCTCTTTAAAAATTACAGCTGTGAATTACAGGCTCCAAAAAAGCGATATGTTTGCCTTTTTATTTACCTAATTGTTATTATTATTATTATTATTATTAATAAAAATAATAATAATAATAATAACAATTAGGTAAATAAAAAGGCAAACATATTGCTTTTTTGGAGCCTGTAACATAGTCTTATAGTTATTGTTACGCTGGTTATTTTTAATTTCGATAAAGAGTTTTTGTAGATTACTACTTAATATACGTAAAACCGTTATTTCGTTTGAATCTTGCAGCCGTTGTTTTTGTATAGAGTAGTAGGGAATTCAAATTTTTAATTGTGTTAACTAGGCAGCTCTAACGTATAATTATATAGCGTAATACGCATCACTGCATTTAGAATTCTATTAGATGTAGTATTGACAATTAGTTAATTAAATTTATTGATCTTATTAATTTAAAACATCATGACCCAGACTAGAGTAGCAAAGCAACAGGCACAAAGTGGCAGGAGTGCTGTGACTCGGGGAACTGAGGGGGGCAATTCTCCAATGCATCACAGCCTAAAAAAATTTGTGCAACTTGTGAAATGTTTGCCGAACTCTCTGGAACAGAACATGATATAGCCAAGGAGGATGGCTTTATGTGTGCCAGGTGCAGAGAGTGTCTAGAAATTAGGCATCAACTCAGCATTCTACTGGGCATCTACGAGAGCTTGAGGTTTAGGGTAGATGCCCTCGAAGAAATTAATATGAGGGGCCCGTCATGCTTTCAGCTGCCCAACTCAACACCAGAGCTCACTCCTGGGCATCAGGCAACACAGTGGCAATCTACAAGTCAGAATGCACTGGTCCCAAAGGAACTAGTTATTGTTGGTGACTCTATTGTCAGGGAGACAGGGAATATATTGTGTAAAAAGGATAGATGGAACAGGACCAGGGTATGCTGCCAGAGGCAAAAGTTGATGACGTAAAGCATATATCATATTTTAAAGGGGCACAAAAGGCGATATTGTTGTACACGTTGGCACCAATGACATTAAGAGTAGGAGATCTGCAGATTTACTTAACAAGTACAGGTCAGTGTTGCAAAAAAGTTGTGAATTAAGGTTAAATTTGAAAGTGTCTGCAATTCTGCCCAGACATGATTGGAGGGAGTATAGGTTGAGAGCCTTGTCAATCAATTCGGCCCTGGACGGAAGGCTCAAGGGCTAGAATTTTTTTCAGCATGGTCTGTGCTTGTTAACAGGAGAGACTGCTTCTACAGGGATGGGATACACTTAAATTGAAAGGGTGCAAGAATATTTGCTGATGCTATTGAGGCAGTGTTAGGTGGGTCGGAAAACTGCTAGCTTGGGGTTAAAAGGTTAACAGGCTAAAAGGTTAAAAGTAGCCACAGGCAGAGGTGAAGGTGATTCTTGCACAACTTCAAAAAAAAAATAATAGCGACCTGGAGCGAGGGGTGCTGGGGGTTTCAGCAACTGATGGCAGTCATCATGAAACAGATGGGTATATGGGATGTGTTAGGGTAACTAATAATAAGGATAGGTACATGTATACCAATGCTAGAAGTATAGAAAATAAATTTGAAGAATTTGAAGTGTTGGTCAAGACATCAAAGGCGGATATTGTTGGGATAGCAGAGACGTGGTGTCACACAGATATAAGGAAGGCAGAACTGGAATTTGGGGAGTACAATGTGTACAGAAAGGATACACAGGATAGGAAGGGAGGAGGTGTTCTGCTGTTAATTAAGAAAAACATAAAATCAAAAGAAGTGCATCCAGTTGATATAGATGAACAGTGCACTGCTGAGTCAGTTTGGTGTGTGACATAAGCACTGTGAAAGCAAAAATAAGAGTAGAAGGTGTGTTGTATTCCTAATGACTCGAATGAGTACAATGAACAATTGTACAGAGAAATTGAGTGGGTTAGTACATCAGAATGTCTTCTAATGGGGTATTTTAACTTCCCAGATATTGACTGGAACTTGTGGGTTGGTCACTCACACACTAATAAGACTTTTGTGGATTTATTGGATGATTGTTTTCTGCAGCAGCATGTTACCCTCGCTGGTTATCAGCAGTGATCATTCGTGTATTAAGAATTTGCAGATAAAGGAACCACTAGGTGGCAGTGATCACAGTGTACTGATGTGGGATTTACTTAAAGATATAATTACCATCAGGGGTAAAAGGAAAGGGTTTTTGCTTCCGTAAAGGTGAGTACAGTGGTCTCAGACAGTTTTTGAATTCTGTACAGTGGGATCAACTGACAATGTTACCAACAGTAAATTCTAAGTGGGAAGCATTCAAGGAATTAATCGTGGATGCTACTAAAAGTTTCATACCTATTAAGAAATATTATTCAAGGTTTAGACCTAAATGGTTATCAAATGAACTAATGAGACTCGTGACAGAGAAGAAAAATGCATGGGATGCATATAAATTATCAAGCAACTCAGAAGCCTATGGCAGATATAAGCTAGTCTGTAATCAGGTCACAAAGGAGGTTAGGTAGGCGAAGGCAGATTACGAGAAATCTTTGGCAAAAGATGCTAAGAAAAACAGCAAGGATTTCTTTACTTATATAAACTCTAAAAGGAAGGGGATGAATCTGATTGGTCCACTTGGTATCGATGGTTCGACTGTTGATGAACCTGCTCAGATAGCAAACAAACTGAATGAGTATTATGCATCTACATTCACACATGAGGAGTGAAGGTTTGAAAATGGCAGAAGGTTATCAAATTGTAGCAGGGTGCTTAATGATTTTGTAATAACTGAGAGCAAAGTGGAGGAGAAATTGTTGAAGTTAAACATAAGAAAGGCACCTGGGGTGGATGGGATCTATCCAGTTATATTAAAGGAGGTGGAAAGCAACTAAGGAAACCCTTAGCCATAATTATGAGAGCATCCTTGGACTCAGGGGAGGTCCCCACAGACTGGAGATGTGCAAATGTATCCCCAATTTACAAAGGGGGATTGAAGGGTGACAAGAGTAATTATAGACCAGTTAGTTTAACTTCTGTTCTGGGTAAAATAATGGAGTCACTAGTTAAAGATGCATTGCAGGATCATCTAGACAAGACTGCAGCAATAATTCAGACATAGCATGGGTTTGTTAAGGGAAAGTCTTGTCTGACAAATTTGATAGGATATTATGTGGTTACAAAGGAACTGGATGCAAAAAAATAATTTTGATATCATATACTTGGATTCAGGAACGCTTTTGACACTGTTGCGCATGGAAGACTACTCTACAAATTGTAGCAGAATGGTATTGAGGGTAAGTTGCTACAATGGATAAAAGGATGGTTGAGTGGGAGAAGACAGAGGGTGGTAATCTATGGGTGCTGCTCTTCATGGAATAATGTTATTAGTGGAGTCCAACAGGGTACGGTGTTGGGTCCTCTGTTGTTTTGTATATTTATCAGTGATATTGATGAAGGTATATCAGGCTTAGTGTCAAAGTTTGCAGATGATATAAAGGTTGGCATGGTTGTTAATGACAGTAATGGCAGTGTGCTACTGCAACAGGATTCTGATAATTTGGGCAGGGGCTAAGAAGTGGCAACTGAAGTTTAACCTTGACAAATGCAAAGTACTATATATGGGTAGAAGTAACCCCAGAGAAACGTACCAACTGTGTGGTACTACACTTAAGATGGTAGAAAATGAAAAAGACTTGGGAGTAATTGTGCAGTCAGATATGAAGTTTTCTGAGCAATGCAGACAGGCTGCCAGGGCAGGTCATGGGGTTTTGTCAATGATATATAGGAATTTTTCTAACAGGGAAAAGGATGTGATTGTCCCTCTGTATAAGGCAATGGTCAGGCCACACATTGAGTACAGTAATACCCCGAAGTTACGCGATAGGTGGGTCCGACGAAGCGTAAGTCGAATTCGCGTAAGTCGGGGTACAACTTTGCATATAAATACATATAAATTTTACTTAATTGGGACCAAGGACTAACAAAAACACTAGTTTAGAAGAAAAATATTAATAAAATTGCAGTTCTTTATACATATTAATACAAAATATGTATTAAAAAACAAATGACTTACGTTAAAAAGTTATTTCGATGTCGATGGCTTCATAAAATCTAACAAATTCGTCTGACGACACAGTGCCTTCTTTTTTTCACGCAGAATTTCTTCGTAGCAAGCTTATAATTTTTTTATTCCTTGCTTTGTAGCTATAACGCGTTCTTCGTTGGAGTCTATGTTTTCTAAAATTTTTAAGCCCTTTACAATTGAGCCCTTTTCAATTTTCAAACTGTCAAGTTTGCAATTGTCATGTGCTTTTCGCCGTTTCTTCATTTAGGCCTGTAGCACGTGCAATATCACATGGTCTTTCATTTCGCTCAAAGCGTTTCACAATTTCATATTTTTTCTCTATCGACAGAGGCGGACTGGCCATAAGCCTTACCGGGGAAATCCCGGTGGGACAGTGTGATTTTGGCCATAAACCATAGTATGAGGCCACTATAAATTTTCCCGGGTAAGAATTTTTGACCCAGTCCGCCTCTGTTTATCGATAATTGCTTTTCTTTTTCTCTCTGAATCTGCAGTGTCTTCACCAGGACGCTTCCTTTTCACACCTTTTAATTAAGTATTTTACTCATTTTTAGGGAATAAAGCACAATTACAAAACGAGGAGGCACGCTTGATATGCATAAACAAAGCTGCGCGCATGTAGCAACTGAATAAACAAAGCTGCGCGCATGTAGCAACTGAATAAACAACACCATAAAGGCAGAGATACACTATTAACACCTCACATTTCTAGGGGTTACTACCATAAAACAATAAAAATCCAGTTGCGTTTCTGCTAGTGAAATCTGTTATAAACTGGTAGTAAACTCGATCTAATTGCATTTGCGATTATACCGATAGCTGGAATTGTGTTGGTTTTTACGTTATTATGGTGAAATGTGTTTCCCCTTCACTGATATAAAAAACATAAAAGCAGCAAAGTTGAATTTTGTTCATCTTTCGCTCTCATTCTCCGCCGTCGCACCGTATATCGATAACATATGAAAAACGACCTTGAAGATAGTGGGCGGCAGCGTTGCCAAACGAAAAAATCAAGAACCGCGTAACTCCGAGTTCGCGTAAGTCGGGGTATTACTGTACTGCGTACAGGTCTGAAGGCCTTATTTTAGGAAGGATGTAGATTTGCTTGAGCGTGCATAGAGAAGGGCAACAAGATTGGTGAGGGGAATGAAGGGATCCTCTTACCAAGAGAATCTTAAGTTCTGCAAATTGCAGCAGCAGAAGACTAGGCACCTGCGCGGTGATCTGATTGAGGTGTATAAGGCCTTGAATGGATTGGACATGCTGAATTCTGATGGGATCCTTCCACTTGTTCAGATTACGAACCTAAGGGGGAATAAATTCAAATGTGGAATAGATGTGCGGAAATTTGCCTTTAGCCAGCGGGTGGTTAATTGCTGGAACAAACTTCCATCTGTCGTTGTGGAAGTTGAGAGGTTAAATAAATTTAAGGAGGAACTGGACGGGCATTTGGAGGGAATGGTGTGTTTTTTTTTTTTTTTTTTTGGCTGATGCTGCATAAGCTCATACACTTTCTTTCTTGCATCACATGCCACTACTACTATGCTGATGGCCTTGTGGAATAACTCAAGACTTGAGGGTTGGGGGTGGGGAAGACAGGGATAATATATATATGCAATTTTCTGATGATATGGATCAAAGTAATGCTTGGACATATTTCAAGAGCTCTTGTTTGTTAGGATTGTCTGTATTCTGGTAGATAAATGAACAATCTGTGCAAGGAAGAATCTCAGCATCTTGACCAGCTGGGTCCTTGTGACTAGAAAACAGAAACCAGCTGGAGTTGTGAACATTAAAATCACCAAGGAAAATTACCTCCCTGTTAGAAAAGTTGGACTGGAGAAACTCAAGTTGCAAAGAGAAGAAATCAGAGTTCCAAGTCATTAGTGAAGTTGGGAGAACAGTAGAGACAACGGATGAATTTTACAGAATGAGGTAGAGAGATTTTAAGCCAGAGAAGATTGAAAAGAGGAGATTCCAAATTACCAAATCTCTGACAGGGAATGTCGGAACGGACATATGCACAAGTACCACTTTTGAGGCAATAGGAATCATACAGCGAATAATTTTGGCAAATGAGATGAGCAGTGGCTGAATTAACAGATAGCTGAGACTCTGTCAGAAAGAGTACATGTTGTTTTGGCAGACTGTAAGTGGAAATGGACATCATTGGGATTAGAACTGAGACCACATATATTTGTGAAATGAACTAGGAAGTGTTTGGAGAATCTTAGATCTCTTTAGATCGCTTTGCAAATAAGTTTGTTCTATTAGTTAGTAAGAAAAAGTGGGGGGGCATGCTGTATGAAATTTTTGGATATGGCATATACATGGTAAGAATATAACCAGATCCTTGACATAAAGTGGCCTCGACAATGCCCCCCACATGCACACTATTCAGACTCCTTCCAGTCACTGTCTGGCAGAGTAGAGGCAGCAAGATTATACACTAGCTGATCCAGAAGCCTCCTAGAGAGTTACCAATAGGTTTGGTCCATTGTGCTAATTAGCAGCCAGCCTGCAAACACCGTTTTAGAGTTGTACTGTGCATAATCTTGTTATACCTTTGAAATGTAAGTAAATTTGGATCTCACCATGGTGTTCATCATAACCTCAAAAGACATCAATCATACTGCATTATGTGGAAGAGATGCTGGGGGGGGGGTGACTGGAACTTTGCTCTGGAGACTAAACATGGGGTTCCACCACTTCAGGCTTCCAGTAAGCAAACTGGTGGTATTGCACAGGTTGATGAGGGGCAGCATTCTTCCTTGAATCCTGCTTAATTCAAGGCCGCACTTGAATCCTGCTTACGTTGGTTCACACCTGGGTGGTCACCCACAGTGTGCTTGGGCATGGGGGTTATACCCAGGATTACTGACAGTTCCACCATTGTGAAGGTGCAAGCAGAAGATATGGCTGTCCGGACTTTGCCAAAATTAAGTCCATTTGACTTGAGTGTCACCCAAATGTCAGTTCCATCAGCATTTTAGACTCCCAGTTAGCAAGCACAGCTTTTCTGGCATATCTGAGAGAATGTCTGCGACAGCCTCAAGGACAAGAGGTTATGTAAAGATATGCAATCTTTGCAGCATTTTTTAAAAGGAAAAAATTTCGGTTGCTTAGAATTATTGACATTTATTCAAAAAAAAAACTTAGTTGAATTATATCCCAATATCACCATTTCTCTTTGGTTATTATTAACATTGTCAATTATGGTTGCGTCTGGAGAGAGGAGTTTTTCAAGACTCAAAAGGAGTCGAAGGCCTTACAATTACTGTAAGGCCTTCGATTCCATGCCTCATAGCTGACTAATAGAGGCACAGAACATCAACAAAGTAAATCCGATAGTGACAAACCTCCTGGGAGAAACGATGGCAAAATGGGGTACCACCATTAAGGTCGACAACATTACAATCAGGCCGATCCCCATCAGGAGATGTCCTGAGCCCACTGTAGTTCTGTCTAGTACTTAACCTGATATCCACCATGCTCAGCATCAGCAAGTACAGATATAACCTCAAAGAAGGAAGTAAGAACCTGTACACCCTCACCCACCTGAAGTACATGGATTATATCAAGCTCTACGCAGGAACCCAGAAGCAACTCTAGCAACTACTCTGGATCACTGAAGAATTCAGCAATGATATTAGGATGGAATTTGGTCTAGACAAATGCAAGACCCACAGATTGCACCAGGGAAAATTAGTCAACCGAAACTACCAATTGCAGACTGGTAAAGAGATCGAAGCCATGATAGAGGGAGAGGCCTACAAATACTTGGGGATGATGCAGGTTCAGCAGTTACAGCTTATGGAAATTAAGTCCTGCCTAACCAAAAAATACCATCAGAGACTCGAAAGCCTGCTGTAAGCAAAACTGAATAGAGGGAAGACAATTGAAGCCATAAACATCTATGCAGTCCTAATGCAAACACCCTTGTGGTGATAGATTGGACTAACACCGATCTGGAGGATATCATGAGAAAGACAATAATGACTGAGAATTGCCAGCACTACCCAAAATCAACCGTCGAGAGACTGACAATTGCTCTGAAAGAAAGAGGAAAGGGCCGTGACAGACCTCATCAAGCAACATCTGGTCCTTGAGGTTGTCACAGACATTCTCTCAGATATGCCAGACAAGCTGTACTTGCTACCTGGGAGTCTAAAACGCTAATGGAACTGATATTCAGGTGACACTCAAGTCAAGTGGACCCAATTTCAGCAAAGTCCGGATGGTCTGTGACAGCCAAATCCTCTGCTTGCACCTTCATGATGGTGGGACTGTTAGTAATCCTGGGTATAACCTCCATGCACAAGTACATGGTTGGTGACCACCCAGGTGTAACCAACGTAAGCAGGGGTCGAGGTGTGGCGCCCACACCACATGGAGGAACGCCGCCCTTCTATGTTACCAGGCAGTACTAGGTGGTAGATGACTCTCATCAACTGGTGAAATACCACCACTTTGCTTATTGGAGGCTTGAAGTGGTGGAATCCATGTTTAGTCTCTAGAGCTAAGTTCCGGTCAACCTTTCCCTATCTCTTCCATCATGCAGTATGATTGATGACTTTTGAGGTTATGATGAACGTCGTGGCGAGATCCAATATTCCTTACATTTCGAGGGTACAGCTCTAAAACGGTGTTCGCAGACCGGCCACTAGTTAGTACACCGGACCGAACCTATTGGTAACTCTCTAGGAGGCTTCCGGATCAGCTAGTGTATAATCTTGCTACCTCTATTCTGCCAGATAGTGACTGGAGGAAGTCCGAGTAGTGTGTATGCGAGGAGCATTGTCAAAGCCACATTATGACAAGGATCTGGGTATATTCTTACCATGTGTACGCCATATCCAAAAATTTCATTACTTAATACAGCATGTCCCACTCACTTTTACTTACTATTGAATATACAATGAATTGTCAAACTAATAGAGCAAGCTTATCTGTGAAAAGATCTAAACCTCCCAAGCACTTCCTAATTCATTTCACAAATATATGTGGTCTCAATTCTAATCTCAACGATGTCCATTTCCACTTGCAGTCTGCCAAACCCCATTTACTTTTTCTGACAGAATCTCAGTTATCGGTTGATTCAACTACTGCTCATCTCAGATGGCCAAATTATTTGCTGTATGATTCCTTTCACCTCAAAGATGGTACTTGTGCATATGTCCGTTCTGATATTCCCTGTCAGAGATTTGGCAATTTGGAATCTCCTCTCTTTGATCTTCTCTGGCTTAAAATCTCTCTACCTCATTGTGTCAAATTCATCTGTTGTCTCTACCGTTCTCCCAACTCCACTAATCACTTGGAGCTCTTTGACTTCCTCTCTTTGCAACTTGACTTTCTCCAGTCCAACTTTCCTAACAGTGAGGTAATTTTTCTTGGTGATTTTAATGTTCACAACTCCAGCTGGCTTCCGTTTTCTAGTCACACGGACCCAGCAGGTCGAGATGGTGAGGCTTTTGCAATTACTAATGACCTAGCACAGATTGTTCATTTACCTACAAGAATACCGGACAATCCTAATCATACAGCCAATACGCTTGATCTTTTTCTCACAAACAACCCTTCTAAGTACACGGTCGAAGTGAGAGGTCCTTTAGGCACTTCAGATCACAAATTGGTGATTGTCTCTTCTCCAATGGAACCTTTATATCATGGCTATTCCCAACCTCATGTTGTTTGGCATTACAAGAATGCAAAATGGGATGACCTGCGAGACTTCTTTTCTTCTTTTCCTTGGTCAGATTACTGTTTCAAAACTTCTGATGTCAATGTTTGCTCAGATCGTGTCAGTGAAATTATTCTTGCAGGAATGGAATCCTTTATCCCACACTCCACTTTAAAATCTCGTCCTTTATCTAAACCTTGGTTTTCCAATAAATGTGCTAAGGCTGTTCAAGAGAAGAATGTTGCATATCGTAATTGGCTTGTTTCTAATTCTTAAGTTTCATTTTCTGCCTACACCAAAGCTCGCAACAATTGTAAAGCAGTTATTAATCAGTCCAAACTAGAGTTTGAACAGGCTAAGAGTAGAAAACTTGCTTCTTGCCCTAATGGTAGCCGAGCATTCTGGTCTCTTGCCAAAGCTATTGGCCACAACTTTTGCCCATCTCTGCTCCCACCTCTGTCCAAACCAGATGGCTCTGTTGTCACTTCAGCCAAGAATAAAGCTGACCTGCTAGCATCCCATTTTTCTTCCAGCTCATGTATTAATGATCTTGGTAAAACACGTCCCACCATTCCCAACACACTCCATTCACTGCCTCCTGTGGTCTTCCATCAAAATTATATCAGAAGGATTTTGATGAATCTTGATGCTAAGAAAGCTACAGGTCCTGATGGTATTTCTCCACTTGTTCTCAAAACCCATGCTCCTGAACTTACTCCTATTCTTTTCTGCCTTTTTTCACTTTCTTATTCCAAAGGTGTTTTTCCCTCTGCTTGGAAATTTGCTGATATCCAGCCAGTTCCTAAAAAGGGTGACAAATCCCTCCCATCCAGTTATCGTCCCATTGCAATTACTTCTACTCTTTCTAAAGTAATGGAGAAATCAATTAACCGCCAACTCTTAAACTACCTAGAAACCTTCCGTCTGATCAACGATCGCCAGTATGGATTCCGTCAGTGTCGATCCACTGGTGATACTCTGGCTTATGTTATCCATTTATGGACTAATTCAATGGAAAGGTTCAGTGAAACACAAGTAGTTGCTCTTGACATCTCAAAGGCCTTTGATCATGTTTGGCATAAAGGTCTTCTAAACAAGCTTCCATCTTATGGTTTGCCAACTGTTTTTAGTAATTGGTTATCCAGTTTTCTCTCTGATCACTCACTGAGGGTGATGGTAGATGGCTCTCTGTCTTCTAACTTCTCCACTAATGCCGGTGACACCCAAGGTTCAGTTCTTTCCCCCACTATTTTCCTCTTGTATATTAATGACCTTCTTCCATTGACTGGAAATCCTATCCATAGTTTTGCCGATGATAGCACATTACTTTCTATTTTGAGAAACCTTGTCCTGCTTAATCATCTTCAACTTCTCGAAAATCTGCTCCCAATTCCTTAAATGCCGATCTTCAGGTAATTCTCCAGTGGGGCAAAGACAACTTAGTTGATTTCAACCCTTCTAAAACTCAGTCTTGTCTTATATCTCGCAAAAAGGATTCTTCTTTTCCTATGCTTGTCTTTAGTGACACTCTGATTTCCAGGCAAAATGGAATATCTCTTTTGGGGATTACCCTGACTTCTAATCTCTTTTGGCACAAGCACATTACAAATATTGCTTCCTCTGCATCAAAAAAACTTGGTTTTCTCTTTCTCTCTGTGTTACTTTTCTTCCAAACGGCTGCTCACTCTGTATAAATCGCAAATCCGCCCTGCTGTGGAATATTGTTCCCACATCTGGGGTGGTGCCCCCAAAACCTCTCTCCCTCTCAGGCTTCTTGATTCCATTCAGAAGAGCGCAATTAGATTAATTAACGATTCATCTCTAACAGAGTCTCTCCACTCGCTTTCTCATAGACGTACTGTTTCTGCTGCATGCCTCTTCTACTTCAGTGGGCACTGTTCTTCTGAATTGGCTTCTATAATTCCAGCTCTCTCTTTCAAAACAGTCCGAACGTGTGCCGCCACCAGCCAACATCCATTTACTGTCCAACCTCAAACCCACAACCAACTTTTCATCTTCCCTCATTTATTCATTCAACTGCCGTTTTCTGGAACAACCTTCCTTCCTACGTATTTGCTGAAAATTACAATCTACAGAAGTTCAAGTCCAATGTCAACAAATATCTTCTTTCGTCTTCTCAACCTCCAACCTAAACACGGTACTAAGTACTATGGTTCTAATACCTCTCGTGTTTGGAGTTCAGATAAAAAAAAAAAAAAAAAACCCAGAAAACAGCGATTGCTAACCTGAAGGATTACTTTCAGAAACACACAGCAGCACTCCACCAGGCTATAAGGAAGGTAAACAAGCTGTATACCCCACTCAGCCTAAGCAAGGAGTCCCCTCCCAACCAGGAGGCACAAACAAAGCTATAAAGATGGGCAAAGAAGACGCTCCATGGCAGACTCTACAATGATCTCCATCAAGATCACTTAGATAAAATTGCTTCCAATGCATGGCTTGTGAGCAGGATGTTCTTCCCCCGAGACTGAAGGATTCATGCTCACCATCCAAGGCCAGATAATCAACACCAGAAACTATAGAAAATACATCGCCAATCCATCGAGCATGGAGTGTCCGATGACATGTCGACAATGCCACCTGGCCTCAGAAATGATCCAACACATCACTGCAGAATGCAAGGTGATCACCCAGAATTAGTACACTCATAGACATGATCAGGTAGCCAGGATAATGCATCAGAAGCTAGCAAGGAAATACCAGTTGATCAAAGAAAATGTACCGTATTAAAAGTATGAACCCCAGGCTGTACGGGGACTGTGCCATAATAAAGAATAAGACAATTATTATTATCATTGTTGTTGCTCTTATATTATTTCTCCCTGATTGGGGGATTCCACTCTGTGACGGGTACTGCTACCAAGTACACAGGGTGGTTGTAATGTCTGGTGTTACTGTTGGTCGAGGAAATCTCTGATTATTCTACAGGTGTTCAGGATTGCGACTTTCTGGAGGTCCTTGTAGGTGTTCTCTGGGAGACCTATTGCTGCTAGGCTGCTATGTAGTCTTTGGTACCATACCGGTGGTTGACATGATGATCGATGCTCCTTGCATATGCCACATCTCCTTGACCACATATCTCAGGTTCGTGTACTTCCTAATTTTTTTCTCATGGGTTTTGTAAATCAGGTAGGTAGCCTTTTTCATCTTGTCCACAAGGGTTATGTCCGGTCTGTTGTGCGGAATGGTCTTATCCGTTATTATGGCATGGTCCCAGTACAGCTTGTGGGTTCGGGTCTCTAGTACTGCCTGGGGTTTGTACTTGTAGTATGGTACACTTTCTTTGGTCAACTGGTATTTCCTCGCTAGCTTCTGATGTATTATCCTGGCTACCTGGTCGTGTCTATGAGTGTACTCAGTCTACACTCCGCAGTGATGTGTTGGATTGTTTCTGAGGCCAGGCGGCATCGTTGACATGTGTCATCTGACATTCCAGTCTCCTTTGCGATGTATTTTCTATAGTTTCTGGTGTTGATTACCTGGTCTTGGATGGCCAGCATGAATCCTTCAGTATCAGGGAAGAGTGTCCCACTTGTGAGCCATGCATTGGAAGAAGTGTTATCGATGTGATCTTGATGGAGGTCATATAGTGTCTGCCATGGAGTGTCTTCTTTGCCCATCTTTCTAACTTTGTTTCTTATACCATCTGGACAGGAGGGGGTTCCTCGCTTAGGTTGAGTGGGGTTTACCACTTATCTAGCTTCCTTATGGCCTGGTGCAGTGGTGCTTGTTGTTCTCGAAGTAATCCTTCAGGTTAACTATTGCTGTTTTCTGTTGCTCTATCAGGCCCTTCCTCCCTCTTTCCGAACAGTGTTAGTCTCTCCACTGCTGGCTTCGGGTGGTGTTGGCGGCTCTTGGTCATCATTGTCCTTGTCTTTCGCTTTATATTTCCTAGCTCGGTGTTAGTCCAATCTATGACCCCGAAGGTGTATGTTAGTACTGGAGCTGCATAGGTGTTTATGACCTTTAACTGTGTTCCCTCCATTCAGTTTTGCTTTCAGCAGGCTTCTGAGTCTCTGATGATATTTTTCGGTCAGGCACTTCTTGATTTCCTTGTGCTCTAACTGCTGAGCCTGCATCATCCCTAGGTATTTGTAGGTCTCTCCTTCTGTCATAGCTTCGATCTCTTTACCAGTCAGCAGCTGGTAGTTTCGGCCAACTAATTTTCCCTGGTGCAGTATGTGGGTCTTGCATTTGTCTACACCAAATTCCATCCTGATGTCCTTGCTGAATTCTTCGGTGATCCGGAGTAGTTGCTTCTCGGTTGCTGTTTAGAGCTTGATGTCATCCTTGTATATCATGGGTGGGTGAGGGTGTACAGGTTCTTCCTTCCTTCTTTGAGATTATATCCATACTTGCTGCCATTAAGCAAGGTGGATAGTGGGTTGAGTGCTATACCATTCAGAGCATCTCCCTGAAAGATTCCTCTTCTAATGGGGATTGACCTGGTTGTGACGTTCTCTACCTTAATGGTGGTACTCCATTTTGCCATTGTTGCTCCTAGGAAGTTTGTCACTATCGGATTGACCTTGTAGATCTTCAGAGTCTCTATTAGCCAGCTATGCTGTAAGGAGTCAAAGGCCTTGCGGTAATCGATGTAGGCCGTGTATAGGTTGCAGTGCTTCTTGTAGGCTTGCTCCATAACTGCGGCATCTATGGTTAATTGCTCCTTGCATCCTTTGCTCCTCTGCTTGTATCCTTTCTGCTGTTCAGCCATTATGTTCTGACTCTCTAAGTGGTCTGATATCTTCTTGGTTATGCAGCTGTTCAGGATCTTGTACATCATTGGGAGGCAGGTGATTGGCCTGTATTTCACCTTGTTTCTTGTATCTCCGTCTTTAGGCTTCAGATATGTGACTCCTTCAGTGAGAAACTTTGGGATTGTCTCTGGGTGCCTTATCATTCGAGTGAACTGCTCTGCTAGGTGCTTGTGTGTGCAGGTGAGCTTCTTGTACTAGTAGTTGTGGATGTTATCAATTCCTGGGGTTCACCAGTTGCTGGTGTTCCTGACCGACTGTTTTACTTCTTCTCAAAATCTCCCACTCTCTCATCTCTTGTATGTTCTTGGTTTTCTTCTGTTCTACTGCTATTCAGGGTTCTCTGCTGGGCGCCTCCGTAGCCAGGTGGGCAGGAGCAGCAGTGCGTAGCACACGCTTCTTGATTAGACCGGGGTTCGAGCCGTGACCACGAAATACGGAGGATGCGGAAAGGTCAGGAATGACCACCGCATATCCCCGGAACAATATGGCCTTAGTTGCTAATGCTCCTAAAAACCAAATAATAACAACAATAATGGTAGGTTCTCTGCTGTTATGTCTTACTTCACTGCTCCAGATATTTCCCAAGAACTCCTCAATAGTCTTCTTCTCGGGTTGTTCATTTCCTGCTTTCTCATCTTTACCCAGTTTCCTGTAGAAGGCTCTTTGGTCCTTATCAAAGATTCGGTTGTTTATTTTCCTCTGGGAGCTCTCTTTGTATTGGTGTAGTCTCTTGCCGAGTGTGAGGAGGTTCTATTCAGTGTGTCCAAGTATTCTCGTATTCTCTGATTTCTGGTCTTATGTTTGCTGTGGACGCTGTCTCTCTTGAGGATGCTCTTCTCCTTTCCAATCAATTTCTTACTTCTATTACCCTGTTGGTACTTGGTCAACTGACCTATCTTGACTCTTAATTCTTCTATCTTCTGCTGAAGTCTTCTTCCCAAGCTGTCGGTTCCTTCTGTTTTTGGTTCTTCTGCTGCTGGTGTCTCATTTCTTTTCCATTAATCCTAGTAGCTGCTATGGCAGCACAGTATATGGCTGTGTGGATAGCCTCCAGCATTGCACCATTGTTGTCAAGGTATTCCAATATTTACAAATGAATATGTAAATATTGGAACCAACAAAAAAAAAAAAAAAAAAAAAAAATTCATACCTCGAGAACAATAGTTTCAAATTCTATAGGATATTTATCCACTGATTCCAAAAATACCAAAATTACAGTTTGATCGTGTCTTCACTGAAAGGTATTATACTGAAATTTTAATTCAGTAGACTGACTAGTTTCAAATATACAATAATACACTTACTATCTTAAGAATAAATCTTATTAATTTTAAAATAGTTTAGTCAAACATATAATGTACTATATACAGGCCATTTCCTTAGAAATGTTTGCCACTCAGAGAATTTCCCCTTGTAGTCCATTTTGCTGTCTCTCTTACGAAACAAGCAATAACCTCCCATCATGGCAGTATCCCAGCAACCTTGGTATCTCTTCTCCATCCTGGATAAGTCCTGATGAAAGCATCCCTCTGCTCATCACTTACATTTCGCATGTTTTGAGGGGGGGGGGACTGACATTTTCAAAGATATTCAGCAGACCATACCGTTGTAGCATTGCAGTGAAGTTGACACCAGAAATTCATAATTATTTTCTTTCCTACTTCCAAGAAATCCTTGCGCAACTGCTTTAAATTATCTCCAAGCTGCTCGTTCTGTATCCTTTAGTTTTGTTTCAAATAATCTTTTGGGGACGTTCTTTATTTGAGATTCAATAAAAAATTCCTTCTATCAGTTTTGCATCTGATAAATCGGAAAACATTTCCATTAGGTGGTAGAATCTTTTTCCTTTGTTATCCAGAGCCTTAACAGGATTATTCATTAATTAAGCTTTAAATGCAAATGTGGAAGAAGGACCTTTTTTGGTTCAACCAGTAGAACATATTTTATGTTGCTCACATGTTTTTAGTACTACCTGATAAAAATTCCAGATGGAAATTCTCTTTTTCCACCACTGCAAACAATGATGTTTTTTTGTTGTGTGGCTCTTCTGCAAACATAGGAAACAGCAGTATTTTGTGAAAACTCCTTGTAAACCTTAAGATTACCGCAGACATTCCAAGCAAAAACATGGTACTTTATTACATTAAGAATTTTGGAAAACTTGCATGTGTTTCTTTCAAAAGAACAATCAGAAGAAGAGAAACTAATCGAAATACATTTTTGATATACTGTAATTTTGTGACATTTTTTATTAAAATTTTCACAAATTGAAAATTACAATATATGCTTCATGCAATTTCCACTGTTGTAACCTATAACCAAGGCATTCTTTTGCTATTGTATTGATAAATTTCAATATGAACTAAGTCATTTTACTCTTCTTACTTACCAAAGTGTCAGAACTGCCCCAGGTTTATCAGTGCCCTCTCCAATGTCCTATTAAGTTTATTTCAAGAATAAACAAAGGAATTACCTTTATTCTGTCTATAGAACTTCTTATCCAACTCTCCTAAAATGCCGATAAATTACGAATGATGATTTAAAACTCAAAATGTGTTCCTGACCATCAGCCCACGAGTAATTCAATACCCAAGGATCGCAGTCATAGACCCCAATCCAGCCCCAGAAATATCAAACCCCATGTAACCTCTAGTGATGGAAGATATTGTCAGAAAAAACACAGGTTAAAAATATAAGTTAGAATACGATTAAAATACGATGAAAAATAAAATATTAACATCATCCACTAAAATTTCCTCAGTGAAGTGAACAAAAACTTTTTGACATGTGTCATGCTCACAGGATGGAATAAAATTAATGAATATTGTGTATGTGTGTTACTTTATAAATAGAAGATTAATCTCTAGAATGCGTGTGTTGGAACGATCAGATTCGTAGTCATTCAAACGCATGCATGCTAAAGATTAATCTCCTATTTATAAAGTAACACACATACACAATATTCATTAATTTTATTCCATCCTATGAGCACAACACATGTCAAAAAGTTTGGCTCACTTCAGGGAGGAAATTTTAGTGGATTTTAAAATTTTATTTTTCATCATATTTTAATCGTATTCTAACTTATATTTTTAACCTGTGTTTTTCTGATAATGTCTTCCATCACTAGAGGTTACATGGTGTTTGGTATTTCTGGGGTTGAGTTGCGGTTTGCGATTGTGACCCTAGGGTATTGAAATTACTCTTGGGCTGATGGAGAGGAACACATTTTGAGCTTTAAATTATTTAAAATTATCATTTATAATTTATCAACATTTTAGAAGAGTTCAATACGAAGAAGTCCTTTAGATGGAAGAGAGGTAATTGCTTTGTTTATTCTTGAAATGTTAATATAACAGGATAAATTGAGCCTATGGAAGCTCTTACTTATTTAGAATTTACTATTAAGTTTACCAGTGGACATGGAAGAGCCCAAATAGATGAACAACTAATGAAATTGACATCATCCTCACTAACAGAAGATATATCGTGAATGGTGTTACTGTCCTGAACAAGGTAAATGTTGGAAGTGATCACAGAATGGTAAGATGCACGCTTGATATAGATGTAAGAAAAGAAAGGAAAAAACTGACTCGAGTAAATAATACAAAGGTCTTTGAGATGACAGAAGAGGAGAAAAAGCAGTGTGTACTGAAACTTAAGAACAAGTTTGAGCTTCTGCAGACTGTTCAGGACCAAGATATCGACGAGGAATATTGCAACTTTCTGAAAGTGAAACCTATAGGTAAAAATAAATCCAAAGAAGAAAAAATTAGTCAAGAAACACTTGTCATGATGAACCGAAGACGACAAATGAAGAGCAAGAAAAACACTGACAGGGAGAAAATTGAGTATACTGAGTTATGCAAAGCCATTAGAAATAGACTCAGAGAGGACATAAGAAAATTTAACACAAGAAAAGTAGAACAAGCATTAAGGGAAAACAAAGGATTTAAATCAGCAGTCATGGGCAGTAGTACAGAAAGACAAATGATACTGAAACTGAAGAATAGCAATGGTGTACTTATGAATAGCAGAGAAGGCATAATTCAAATAGCAGAAGACTACTATAAAGAGTTGGTGCCTCCGTAGCCAGGTGGGAAGGAGCAGCAATGCGTGGCACATGCTTCTTGATTAGACCGGGGTTCGAGCCCGTCACCACCAAATACGGAGGATGCGGAAAGGTCAGGGAATGACTACCGCATATCCCGCAGCAATATGGACTTAGTTGCTAATGCTTCTAAAAACCAAATAACAACGACTACTATAAAGAATTATACAAGGAGCGAGGGAATGATGCCAGCAGTGGGGAAGATGGATCGCAAATTAGTAACACATACAACATACCTGATATCCTTCCTGATGAGGTAGAGCATGCATTGAAGAAAATTAAGAATCAGAAAGCTTCGGGGGAAAATGAAGTTACTGTAGAGTTGTTAAAATTGGGAGGAAGAGACATGACACAAAAACTGGCAAGACTCTTCACAAAACACATTAGAAAAGGTGTGGTGCCTAAGGAGTGGAATAATGCAATCGTAGTTTTGCTGCATAAGAAAGAAGATAAATTGGAAATTATAGACCAATTAGCTTGTTACCCCACATCTACAAGTTGTTCACAAGGGTCATTACTAACAGATTAGGAAGAATATTTGATGAGAATCAACCAAAAGAGCAAGCTGGCTTCAGGACAGAATTCTCAACTATGGATTAACTTCACGTAATGTCACAGCTAATGGAGAAGGCAAATAAATATAAAGCACCATTGTGCCTGGCATTTGTGGATTATGAAAAGGCATTTGACTCCATACAGCATAAGGCAATGTTTCGGGCACTGAAAAGACAAGGCATAGATACCCCATATATTATGATTTTGAAGAAAATATGTGGGAATGCTACCTCCTTTATTAGACTACACAAAGACAGTAATAAATTTAAAATTAAGAAAGGAATTCGACAAGGAGACACAATATCTCCGAAGTTGTTTACTGCTGCCCTGGAGGAAGCTTTCAGAAGATTAGACTGGTCGCAGAAAGGAATCAGTGTGAATGGAGAGTACCTAAACCATTTACGATTTGCAGATGACATTGTGGTCATGAGCTACGATCCCAAAGAATTAGAGGAAAATCTTAATCAGTTATGCACAGTTAGTAAGGATTTTGGACTAAAGATGAATATGGCTAAAACAAAAGTAATGATGAACAAGTATGCCACAGAAAGGGATATAATGATTGAAGGAACAGAAATCGAAAAGGTGGAGTCATATACTTATCTGGTACAAGTCATTAGCTGTAATAATGATAAATGGATGGAAGTCAAGAGAAGAATAAATTTTGGATTGATAGCATTCAGGAAATATAGTCACATACTGAGGAGCAATATCCCAATTTATCTGAAATGTAAAATAATGAACCAATGTATACTCCCCACCATGACTTATGGAAGTGAAACTTGGGCACTCACCAAAAGAATGGAAGAGAAGCTGAGAACTACACAGCAAAGAATGGAACAAATTATATTGGGAATCAGACTGTTAGATGAGAAGAGAAACACATGGATTAGGCAGCAAACTCAAGTAAAGGACATTCTTATCAAAACTAAAGAACTAAAATGGTCTTTGGCAGGACACATAGCTCGAAGACATGATGACAGATGGATTAAGAAAAGAAGTCTGGTACCCAAGAGGAGCTAAGAAAAAACCTGGAAGACAACAAAGGAGATTGACAGATGAAATTCATGAGTTTGTGGGTGGTAAATGGATGGCCATTGCACAAAACAGAAGGAACTGGAAAGTTGCTGGAGAGGCCTTCATCCTGCAGTGGATTGAAAATGGCTGATGATGATTAAGTTTATGCACTATATTTTTACTGTTAACTGAAAAATTAACTGAAACCCAGGACCCATTTCTGGTGAGTTTGAGGGACATGTTTATTCACTCGAATGCATGATAACTGAAATCCAATCTCTTCCAAATTGCTTGAATCAGAACGTAAGGTTGACTTCATATTGCAACTTGAGATTTACAGCAAATCAATGAATTTGCAGAGCATTTTGGGCCCCATAAATTTTGCTGCCCTGTGTGGCCACACCATTCGATCGTCCTTCGCCCTGTGAAATGTGCACTGCATCATAGTGTAGAGCCTACAACACAAGAATCCTTGATATATTCATCACTTCCTTTATCCCATGACTTTGGGGGATCTAGTATCAGCAGGTCTTCATTATGTGAAACAGGCCTTATTGCAGATGATATGTTAGGATATTTGATGCTGAACTTGCTTTTTCTGGACATTCCTAATGTTTGTCATGCAGAAATAGCAGTTGTCAATGTGGTTGCACAGCTCTCACCATAGGAACAGCAAAAGTAAAAGCATACTTTGTTTTCCACATCCTCAGTTAATACAACACATATGTGGAGCCCAAGTTTTGCCTGATAACCAATCTTTCAACCAATGTTCAAAGAATATACAATGTTTAGCAATACTGTAGATTTTCTTCCTCTGAGTTTTTGTTGTAAGTCATCCAAACAAGTAGCAGAAATTATCAGGTTATTCAGACACTTCCTTTAACATTTTAATAATATATTGCTAAGCAAAACAGAAAAGAAACAAGTAATATGCAGATACACTGTGCATGTACAAACTATAGCTGTCATTCCATTACAAAGAGCAAGGTAGGAGACAGACAAGCAAGGTTGAGCAGGTTAACCTTCCCCAACATTACTGCCATCTCTGAGCACATGGAAACATTATTTGCAGATAATACAACAGATCAGTGTCTTATCTACTTCCCTAAATTCTAGTAAGATATACTTATGCACATGAGGAAAACATAAATCCAAATTGAAGGAGAATGGTTGCAGAATAGATGAGTGGAAGTGTGCCTTCAGCCAACGGGTGGTTGATTGCTGAACAAGCTTCTATCTGTTGTTATGGAAGTGGACAAATAAATTCAAGGAAGAACTAGATAAACTATTACAGAGGATGAATAAGTGAAATGGTTTTTTTTTTGGCTGATGCTGTATAAACTTGCTTTCTTGCATCATTTGCCACTGTTAGTACTAATACTTATTACAGGTAAATACAAAAACTAGTATATATATTAATTTTGAAATCTGTGCATTAAAATTTACTATCACTTTTACTAATCACCTATCACCTTTTATATTTAGTATTAGTGTTAGTAGTGGCAAATGATGAAAGAAAGCTTAAGGAAGCATCACCCAAAAAAAAAACTTCCCACATCACTTGATCATCCCCTCCAATAATTTGTCTAGTTCTTCTTTGAAATTATTCAAACTACCCACTTCCACAACAACAGATGTAAGTTTGTTCTAACAACTAACCACCTGCTGGCCGAAGGCTAACTTCCGCATGTCTATCCTTCAACGATTCTCCCACAATTTGAATTTATGTCCCGTCCTGTCGAAGCACGAGGAAGAATGCTATCAGCATTGAGCTTGCTCAATAAGATCACATTTCTTGGTAAGATCATCCTTTATTCCTATTTCTGTGTAAGGCAATACTGCCAAAACGTACAGTTCTGTATTTAATATTTATCTCAGAATGACATATACTAGGTGGAATAGAGCTAAAGTGTGTAATTGAACAGAAACACTGGAGTATTATAATACAATAAGGCGTGAAGTTTGCCATGCCAGTTAGGTAACTGCAGCTGGTTTCTGATTTATAGTCACTCAGATTGTTCATTTACCTAGCAGAATACTAGGCAATCCTAACCACACAGCCAATATTCTTGAACAATCCTTCCAAGTACATGTTTGAGGTGAGTGACCCTCTTCGCATCTCAGATCACAGCTTGGCAGTGGTCTCCTTTCCAAATGGGCCTTTCTGTTGGGGCCAATTTCAGCCTCGTGTTATTTGGCATTACGAGAATATAAAATGAAACGAACTGTGAGATTTCTGTTCTTCTTTTCCTTGGTTGAATTACTGTTTTAATTCTTCTGATGTAAATGTTTGCTCAGATCATGTTAGTGAATTATTCTTTTAGGGATGAATTTTCCACACTGCAACTTTAAACCTTGATTTTCCAATAAATGTGCTAAGGCTGTTCAAGTTGAGAATATTGCATATTGCAATTGGCTTGCATCCAAATCTCCAGGTTCATTTTATGCTTACATCAAAACTGACAACATTTGTAAAGCAGTTATTAATCAGTCCAAACTAGATTTTGAACAGGTTAGGAGTAGAAAACTTTCATCTTCTCCAAATGGTATTTGGGCATTCTGGTTTCTTGCCAAAGCTTTTGGCTGTAACTTTTGACCCTCCTCTACTCACACCTCTGTTAAAACCTGATGGTTCTATTGCAACCTCGGTTAAATATAAAGCCAACCAGCTACCATCTTACTTTTCTTCTAACTCTTGTATTGATGAACCTGTTAAACCACTTCCTATTATTCCAAATACACTCCATTCAGTGCCTCTTGTGGTCTTCCATCAAAAGAATATCAGAAGAATTTTGAACACACTTTAATGCCAAGAAAGGGTGAGGTCCTTATGGTGTTTCTCCACTTGTTCTCAAAACTTGTGCTGCTGAGCTTACTTACTCCTGTTCTGTGTCACCATTTTACATTTTCTTATTCCATGGGCGTTTTTCCTTCTGCTTGGAAACTGCTCATATCCAGCCATTTCATAAGGTGACAATTCCTCCCCATTCAATTATCATCCCATTCCACTTACTTCTACTCTTTCTACAGTAATGAAAAATCCATTAACTACAAACTCTTAAAAGTCAGTGATTGTCAGAAAAGTTGCAGCTATGCTTTAATTCAGCAAAATTCAAGGTCTTACAGCTGGGGAACAGTGACCCCAAAATAACTTATATACTTGGTGGAGTTGAACTAAAGTCAGTAGTGGAAGAAATAGTCTTGGGTTTATGATGTGGTCAGATGTGAAATTCTCCAAGCATTGTAGACAGGTTGCATGGAAGGTCCATGGTGTCCTATTGATGATTTGTTGAACATTTTCTAGTAGATATAAGGACATCATAATCTCATTATATAAGACTATTGTTACACTGCACTTGGAATACTGCATTTAAGTGTGGTGACCGCACATAAAAAAAGATGTTGAGCTTCTTGAAATGGTCCAAAGACAGGTAACACACCTGGTGAGATTGGCAAAAGGTTATACATATGAGGAAAGACTGAATATGTGGGTTGCACAGCTTGGAAACTAGGCACCTTAGATAGACTTGATTAATCATTTATTTTATTTAATTTTATTATTATTATTATTATTTTACTTTTTTTTCTTTTTTTTTTTTGACTGGCGCAGTATAAGACATGTTTCCTTGCACCACTTTACTAATACTATATAGAAACCTTCCATCTGGTCAATGATCACCAGTATGAATTCCATCAGTGATCAGTGTTGATATACTGGCTTATGTTAACTACAGTTAGTCTTCGAGTTACATAACTTCAGACTTGCATAAATTTTTTTGGAAAAATTGTAAAGATACTTCCTGTATAATTTTTAAGAGTGAAGTCGATTGAAGGAACAATAAGTATAAGTTTTATTTTCGTTCCCATAAAAACTACGTTGGATAATAACCTGCAGCATAACTAGAATCTAGGTAAATAACTAGAGTTAACATTTCATTTTCTGCTTTAAAAATTCTGAAGAAATATTCAACGTGTTTGAGACAGATAAACTAATTCAAAGCACTTGAGAGGAAACCCCCCACAACATTCAAGTCACGTGGACTGTGTCCTATTGGCTATTTCTTTGGAGAATTACACTGTAGCCCTTAGTTTCTTTCTGGATTGTAGAGTCAGTTCAGTTTTGTTTAAGAACGAAGTGGGAGTGGGAGCTTTTGTTTGCATTTTGTGTGTAATATTTGTTACATGTTGGGTCGATATTCACATTATCCATCCATTTTCAACAACTTTGCATCAAACTATTGTCATGTAGTGCGGGCTTCATTTGCAAGTCGTAAACTTTTATAGCATCTCTTGTAACTTAACTCTATGAAGTTCTTTGCAGAAATTTTCATTTTTACCTTTATTATGGTGCTGCCTAAGAGAACATGTGAAAGCAGTACTACTTCACCGTTGCCCCCAGATAAAGTTTTTAATTGTTATGGCATGTAACTATTTTTCTTCATTCTTCTGAGGATATTATTTGGTTTTTGTAATTTTGACATATCATGGATATAGTAGCAATATTTTATTAGTCATTCCCGAGTTACGTAAAACTCTACTTATGTAAGAAATCCTGGGATGTATCTCTTACATACGTCGGGGACAGACTGTATTTATGATAAAATGGAAAAGTTTGGTGAAACTCAAGCAGTTTCTCTTAACATTTCAAAGGCATTTGATCATGTTTGGCATAAAGGTCTTCTAAATAAGCTTCCATCTTGTGGTTTTCCAACTGTTTTTTTGTAATTGGATATCCAGTTTTCTCTCTGACCACTTATTACTGAAGACGGTTGATATCTTTGTCTTCTAACTTCTCCATTGATGCTGGTGTTCCCCAAGTTTCAGTTCTTTTTCTCACTCTTTTCCTCTTGTATATTAATGACCTTCTTCCATTTAGGGGATATCCTATCCATAGTTTTCCTGGTGATAGCACATTGCATTCCACCTTGCCCTACACAAACAGCTTCAACTTCTCAAATATGTATTACCAATTCCTTAAATGCTGATTTGCAGGAATTCTCCAGTGGGGTAAAGATAACTTAGTTAATTTCAAACCTTCTAAAGCTCCTTGCTCTCTTATATCTCATCAGAAGGATTCTTCTGCTCCTGTGCTTATTTTTCATTGACAATCAGACCTCTAGACAAGGTCACAAATATTGCTTCCTCTGCATCTAAAAAACTAGGTTTTATCTTTTGCTCTCAACTTTACTTTTCTTGCAAACAGCTGCTCAAATCACAAATCCACACTATCGTGGAATATTGTTCCCAAATCTGGAGTAGTACTGCTCCCAAAACCTCTTTCAGGCTTCTAGATTCAAAAGAGGGCACTCAGGTTAATTAATAACCAATTTTCAACAAAGTCTCTTCACATTATTTCTCATAATTCTGTTTCATCTGCATGCCTTTTCTATCGATCATTCCATGGGTCCTGTTCTTCTGAATTAGCTTCTATAATTTCCCCCCCCTCCAAACCAGTCCAATCGGGTGCCACAACCAGTCAGCATCCTTTTGATGTTCAACTTCAAACTCACAGAACTAACTTTTCTTCTTCCTCATTTATTCTTTCAGCTTCCATTTTCTGGACAACTTCCCTTCATACATAGTTCCTGAAAATTACAATCTACATAACTTCTTTCATCTTCTCAACCTTCAAACCATAAACAGCACTAAATAAAGGTTCTAATACCTTTCATTTTTGGGGTTTACATAAAGAAAGTTGTAGCTGAGAACATTTGTTTCATTTACATGCCATATATACTCGTGTATAGTGTGAGTTTTTATGATCAAATTTTTATGTAGAAAATAGTAGGTCGCATGAACTATCAAAAATATTACACATGTAATATTTTTGATAGTTTAAAATTCATGCATTTTCATAGTGCATTTATATTTTTGGTGAATGTAAGCTATACCATGCACGCACATACTTAGTAGGCTAACCTTAACAATAAAGTTCTTTATAGTTGTTTGTTTGCTACTTGAACAGTAGTACCTTTTTCATATATATCACTTTAGATTCACAATACTTTATGCAAATGCAGATTATCAGTTCCAACTTCTAACCCATCAGTATTATTTAGTGTTTACATGTTGCTTTTCCATCAGCTTTTTTCTGAATGGCTTTTATTTTTGTTTTTTACAATTTTATGTCCTTCATCTGTATTCCTTTATTCTTTTTGTGTAAACCCATATTTTCTATCAAAATGGATTCAAGAAGTTCAAGCTTAAAGTGATTGAGTATGCAGAAAGGGTAAACAATTGTGCAGCTGCAAAACAATTTAATACCATGGAGCATAATGTTAGGAACTAGAGGAAGCTGTTTCTTTCTTTCTTTTTTTTTTTTTTTTTTTATGAAACCCCACGAGCACAAGACATATTAGAACCTATAGTACTTAGCATGGGTTGAAAGTTGAGAAGATGAAAGAAGGTACGTGTTGATCTTAGACTTAAATTTCTGTAGACTGTGTTTTTCTGGAAATACATATGAAGGGAAGATGTTCCCGAAAACGGAAGTTGAAGGAATAAATGATGAAGAAGAGAAGTTGGTTCTGTGTTGAAGTTGAATGATAAAAGGATGCTGACTGGTTGTTGCAATATGTGTTTGGACTAGTTGGGAAGAGAAAAGGCAGGGATTATAGAAGTAAATTCAGAAGAACACTGCCCATTGAATTATAGAAAGGCATGCAATGAAACAGAATGTCTGTGAGAAAGAGAGTGGAGACACTTTGTTAGAGATCAGTCATTAATTAACATAAGTACTCTTTTTTGAAGAAATTTAGAAGCACCACTTCAGATATGGAAAAAGATTCCACATTAGGGCAGATTTGTAATTTGTGCAGAGCAACTGTTTGCAAGAAAAGTAACACCAAGAGCAAAAGAGAAAACCCAGTTTTTTTACATGCAGAGGAAGCAACATTTGTGATGTGCTTATGCCAAGAGCAATTACAAGTCAGGTTAATCCCTAACAGAGATATGTGATCTTGTCTAGAAATCTGCATGTCATTGAACTTTTTTTTTTTTTTTTTATATGAAAACCCCAAACACAAGAGATATTAGAACCTATAGTACTTAGTACCATGCTTGGGTTGGAGGTTGAGAAGACGAGAAAAGATATTTGTTGACATTAGACTTGAACTTCTGTAGACTGTAATTTTCAGGAAATACGTACGAAGGAAGGTTGTTCCAGCAGTTGAATTAATAAACGAGGAAGATCAAAAGTTCGTTCTGTGAGTTTGATGTTGGACAGTAAATGGATGTTGGCTGGTGGCGGCACGTCTTCGGACTGTTTTGAAAGAGAGAGTGGGAATTATAGGAACCAATTCAGAAGACAGTGCCCATGGAAGTATCTGTAGAAAGGGCATGCAACAGAAACAGTATGTCTATGAGACAGCGAGTGGAAGGACTCTGTTAGAGATGGATCATTAATTAACCTAACTGCCTGAAAGAAATCTAGAAGCCTGAGAGAGGTTTTGGGAGCACCGCCCCAGATGTGCTAACAATATTCCATGGTAGGACGGATTTGCGATTTGACCAATCTGATTCATCCCTTTCCTTCTAGAGTTTACATAGGTAAGGAACTCTTTGCTATTTTTCTTGGTATCCTTTACCAAAGAGTTCTCATAATCTGCCTTTGCCTGGCTAATCTTGTTTGTGACTTGGTTACAGACCAGCTTATATCAATCATATCCTTCCATATCACCCATTAATTTATATGTATCCCATGCATTTTTCTTCTCTGCCATATGTCTCATTAGTTCATCTGACATCCATTTTGGCCTAAACCTTGAACAATATTTCTTAGTTGGCATGTAAAGCCTAGTAACTTCCAAGATAAATTCTTTGAATGCTTCCCATTTTGAATTTGCTGTTGGTAACATCATCAGTTGTTCTTACCATATAGAATTTAAATACTGTCTCAGACCACCGTAGTCGCCTTTATGAAAGCAAAAACCCTTCCCTTTACCTCTGATGGTAGTTACCTCTTTGAGTAAATCCCACTTCAGCACACTGTGATCACTGTCACCTAGTGGATCCTTTATCTGCAGATTCTTAATGCACGAAGAATCGCTACTGATAATCAGATTAAGAGTATTACTCCCTCTAGTCACCTCCTGAACATGCTGATGTAGAAAACAATCATCCAATTAATCCACAAAAGCCTTGCTAGTGTGTGAGTGACCAACTCACAAATTCCAGTCAATATCTGGGAAATTAAAATCCCCACTATAAGACTCTCTGATTTACTGGCCCACTATTTCCCTGTACAGTTTCTTATTATACTCATCAGAGTCATTATTATAACACACTCCTATTCTCAAATTTGATCTCCCAATGCTTATGTCACACCAAACTGACTCGACACTGCACTGTCCAGCGATGTCGACTGGCTTCACTTCCTTGGATTTTTTATGTGTTTCTTAACTAATAGCATAACCCCTCCTCCCTTACCATCCTGTCTATCCTTTCTGTACACATTGTACTCCCCAATTTCCAGTTCTGCATTCCTTATATCTGTGTGACACCACGTCTCTGATATCCCAACAATATCTGCCTTTGATGTTTTGAGCAATACCTGAAATTCATGAAATTCATTTACCAAAGCATTATTTACCCAAGCATTGGTGTATATGCAAGTATACATGCACCTGTTCCTATTCTTAGCTACCCTAACACAACCAATGTGTTTACTTGTATTGCAACGACTCCCAGCAATCTCTGAAATACCCTGCATCTTGTTTACCAGGCTGCTGCTCATTCCAATAGAAGCAGTGCAAGAATCACTTTCACCTCTGCCAGTGGCTACTGTTAATCTATTAGTCCTTGTATCCCCCAACCTAGCAGTTTTCCGACCCGCCTAACGCTAACTCAATAGCATCAGCAAATATACTTGTACTCTTTCTATTTCTTTCTATCAGCAAATATTCTTGCACCCTTTCTTCTACACGGATGGGATACATCCCTGTAGAAGCAGTCTCTCCTGTTAACAAGTACAGACCAAGCTGTATTTGTTAACAGGAGAGACTGTTAACAAAATTCTACCCCTTGAGCCTTGCACAATATTTCTAGGCTCTCATCATATACTCCCTCCTAATGTGTCTGGGCAGAATTGCAGACACTTTCAAATTAAACCCTAATTCACGGTGTTTTTTCAACTGTGACCTGTAACATAAGCCAGACCATTACCAGTGGATCAACACTGATGGAATCCATACTGCCGATCGTTGATCAGACGGAAGGTTTCTAGGTAGTTTAAGAGTTGGCGGTTAATTGATTTCTCCATTACTTTAGACAGAGTAGAAGTAATTGCAATGGGACGATAATTGGATGGGCTGGATTTCTCACCCTTTTCAGGAACTGGCTGGATATGTGCAAATTTCCAAGCAGATGGAAACATACCTTTTTAAATAAGAAAGTGAAAAAAAGGCAGCAAAGAACAGGAGTAAGTTCAGGAGCACAGGTTTTCAGAACAAGTGGAGAAATACCATCAGGACCTGGAGCTTTCTTAGCATCAAGATTCGTCAAAATCCTTCTGACAGAAGACCACAGGAGGCATTGAATGGAGCGTGTTGGGAATGGTGGGAGGTGTTTTACCAAGATCATTAATACATGAGTTGGAAGAAAAATGGGATGCTAACAGGTCAGCTTTATCCTTGGCTGAAGTAACAACAGAACCATCTGGTTTGGACAATGGTGGGAGCAGAGATGAGCAAAAGTTACGGCCAATTGCTTTGGCAAGAGACCAGAATGCCCGACTACCATTAGGGCAAGAAACAAGTTTTCTGCTCTTACCCTGTTCAAAATATATTTTGGACTGATTAATAGTTGCTTTACAATTGTTGCAAGTTTGGTGTAGACAGAAAATGAAATTGAATAATTGTAAACAAGCCAATTAGGATATGCAACATTCTTCTCCTGAATGGCCTTAACACATTTATTGGAAAACCATGGTTTAGATAAAGTATGATATTTTAAGGTGGAGCACCGCAAAAAGGATTTCATCCTACAAGAATAGTTTCACTGATACAATTTGAGCAAATGTTGACACCAGAAGATTTTAAACAGTAATCTGCCTAATGAAAAGATGAAAAGAAATCTTGCAACTCCTTTGATTTTGCTTTCTTGTAGTGCCAAACAATATAAGGTTGAGAATGGTCACAGGAGAAAAGCTCCATTGGAGAAGAGACCATCACTAAGTTGTGATCTGTTGTACGTGGAGGACCACATGTTCAGACTGTTTTGAAAGAGAGAGAGCGGGAATTATAGAAGCCAATTCAGAAGAACAGTGCCCATGGAAGTATCTGTAGAAGAGGCATGTAGCATAAACAGTACATCTATGAGACAGCGAGTGAAGAGACTCTGTTAGAGATGAAACATTAATTAAACTAACTGCCCTCTTCTGAATGGAATCAAGAAGCCTGAGAGAGAGGTTTTGGGGGCACCACCCCAGATGTGGGAACAATATTCCATGGCAGGGTGGATTTGCGATTTATACAGAGTGAGCAGCAGTTTGGAAGAAAAGTAACGCCGAGAGCAAAAGAGAAAACCAAATTTTTTAGATGCAGAGGAAGCAATATTTGTAATGTGCTTGTGCCAATAGAGAGATTAGAAGTCAGGGTAATCCCCAAAAGAGATATATCATTTTTCCTAGAAATCGTAGTGTCACTAAAGATAAGCATAGGAGCAGAAGAATCCTTTTTGTGAGATATAAGACAAGACTAAGTTTTAGAAGGGTTGAAATCAACTAAGTTGTCTTTGTCCCACTGGAGAATTACCTGAAGATTTAAGGAATTGGTAGCAGATTTTTGAGAAGTTGAAGCTGATTGAGCAGGGCAAGGTTTCTCAAAATGGAAAGTAGAATGCAATGTGCTATCATTGGCAAAACTCTGAACAGGATTTCCAGTCAATGGAAGAAGGTCATTAATATATAAGAGGAAAAGAGTGGGGGAAAGAACTGAACCTTGGGGGATACTAGCATTAGTGGAGAAGTTAGAAGACAGAGAGCCATCTACCATCACCCTCAGTGAGCGATCAGACAGAAAACTGGCTAACCATATACTAAAAACAGTTGGCAAACCATAAGATGGAAGCTTGTTTAGAAGACCTTTATGCCAAACACGATCGAAAGCCTTTGAGATGTCAAGAGCAACTTGACAAGAGTAGTGCATGCAATAGCATGCACTACTTGTGTTTCACCGAACCTTTCCATTGAATTAGTCCATAAATGGGTAACATAAGCCAGAATATCACTAGGCGATCATTGATCAGACGGAAGGTTTCTATGTAGTTTAAGAGTTGGCGGTTAATTGATTTCTCTATTACTTTTTCTTTAGACAGAGTAGAAGTAATTGCAATGGGAAGATAATTGGATGGGAGGGATTTGTCACCATTTTTTAGGAACTGGCTGGATATGAGCAAATTTCCAAGCAGAAGGAAAAACACCTTTGAAATAAGAAAGTGAAAAAAGGCGGCAAAGAATAGGAGTAAGTTCAAGAGCACAGGTTTTGAGAACAAGTGGAGAAATACCATCAGGACCTGGAGCTTTCTTAGCTTCAAGATTCGTCAAAATCCTTCTGACAATCTTTTGACGGAAGACCACAGGAGGCATTGAATGGAGCGTGTTGAGAATGGTGGGAGGTGTTTTACCAAGATCATTAATACATGCGCTGGAAGAAAAATGGGATGCTAGCAGGTCAGCTTTATCCTTGGCTGAAGTGACAACATAGCCATCTGGTTTGGACACAGGTGGGAGCAGAGATGGGCAAAAGTTGCGGCCAATAGCTTTGGCAAGAGACCAGAATGCTCGGCTACCATTAGGGCAAGAAGCAAGTTTTCTACTCTTAGCCTGTTCAAACTCTAGTTTGGACTGATTAATAATTGCTTTACTATTGTTGCGAGCTTTAGTGTAGGCAGAAAATGAAACTGAAGAATTAGAAACAATCCAATTACGATATGCAACGTTCTTCTCTTGAACAGCCTTAGCACATTTATTGGAAAACCAAAGTTTAGATAAAGGATGAGATGTTAAAGTGGAGTGTGGGATAAAAGATTCCATTCCTGCAAGAATAATTTCACTGACACGATCTGAGCAAACGTTGACATCAGAAGTTTTGAAACAGTAATCCGACCAAGGAAAAGAAGAAAACAAATTTTGCAGGTCATCCCATTTTGCATTCTTGTAATGCTCAACAACACGAGTTTGGGAATAGCCATGACATAAAGGCTTCATTGGAGAAGAGACAATCACCAAGTTGTGATCTGAAGTGCCTAAAGGACCTCTCACTTCGACCATGTACTTAGAAGTGTTGTTTGTGAGAAAAAGATCAAGCGTGTTGGCAGTATGATTAGAATTGTCTGGTATTCTTGTAGGTAAATGAACAATCTGTGCAAGGTCATTAGTAATTGCAAAAGCCTGAGCACCTCTAGCAGCTGAGTCGGTGTGACTAGAAAACGGAAGCCAGCTGGAGTTTTGAACATTAAAATCACCAAGGAAAATTAGCTCACTGTTAGGAAAGTTGGACTGGAGGAAGTCAAATTGCAAAGAGAGGAAGTCAAAGAGATCCAAGTGATTAGTGGAGTTAGGAGAACGGTAGAGATAACAGACGAATTTGACACAATGAGGTAGAGAGATTTTAAGCCAGAGAAGATCAAAGAGAGGAGATTCCAAATTGCCAAGTCTCTGACAGGGAATATCAGAACGGACATATGCACAAGTACCACCTTTGAGGCGAAAGGAATCATACAGCAAATAATTTGGACATCTGAGATGAGCAGTAGTTGAATCAACTGATAACTGAGATTCTGTCAGAAAAAGTACATGGGGTTTGACAGACTGCAAGTGGAAATGGACATTGTTGAGATTAGAATTGAGACCACTTATATTCGTGAAATGAATTAGGAAGTGCTTGGGAGGTTAGATCTTTTCACAGATAAGCTTGCTCTATTAGTTTGGCAATTCATGGTGTATTCAATAGTAAGAAAAAGTGGGTGGGACATTCTGTATGAAGTAATGAAATTTTTGGATATGGCGTACACATGGTAAGAATATACCCAGATTCTTGACATAGCGTGGCTTCGACGATGCTCCTCGCATACACACTACTCGGACTCCCTCCAGTCACTATCTGGCAGAGTAGAGGTAGTAAGATTATACACTAGCTGATCCGAAAGCCTCCCAGAGAGTTACCAATAGGTTCAGTCTGGTGTACTATCTAGCGGCCGGCCTGCAAACACCGTTTTAGAGCTGTACCCTCGAAATGTAAGGAATATTGGTCTCGCCACGATGTTCATCATAACCTCAAAAGTCATCAATCATACTGCATGATGGAAGAGATAGGGAAGGGTTGACCGGAACTTAGCTCTAAAGACTAAACATGGGTTCCACCACTTCAAGCCTCCAATAAGCAAAATGGTAGTATTGCACTGGTTGATGAGAGTCATCTGCCACCTAGTACTGCCTGGTAACATAGAGGGGTGGCATTCCTCCATGTGGTGTGGGCACCACACCTCTACCCCTGCTTACGTTGGTTCACACCTGGGTGGTATGCTGACTTTGGTGGGTGGCATGGTCATCCACCATGTACTTGTGCATGGAGGTTATACCCAGGATTACTAACAGTCCCACCATCGTGAAGGTGCAAGCAGAGGATTTCGTTGTCACAGACCTTTTGGACTTCGCCCAAATTGGGTCCACTTGACTTGAGTATCACCCGAATATCAGTTCCATCAGCGTTTTAGACTTCCAGGTAGCTGGAAGTCTAAAACGCTGATGTAGCTGACTTAGCATGTAGATGACTTCCATCAACCGGTGAAATACCACCACTTTGCTTATTGGAGGCTAGAAATGGTGAAACCCATGTTTAGTCTCTAGAGCAAAGTTTCCGGCATCCCCCTCCCCCCATACTTCTCCTTCAACCCATGCACGGTACTAAGTACTATAGGTTTTAATACCTTTCGTGTTTGGGGTTTTCATAAAAAAAAAAAAAAAGTACAGCTTGTCTGGCATATCTGAGAGAATGTCTGTGACAACCTCAATATACACAATCTAAATGAAAAAATCAGAGCTTGCACTATACATAAAGTCAGCATATACATGCGTATGTATGGTAGTTGCCAATTTTCTCTATTTATTATTAAGAATCTGCCTTATTTTTTCTTGATATTACCTCTTCTCTGTCTCACCATTGTACTACAGTTGGTACCATAGTATTTCTTCTTTTTTTTTTTTTTTTTTTTTGTAAACACATTTTTCTGTGTTTTTATTTTCTTCTGTTTGCCAAAAATAGTAAAACTGCATTAAAATCAGAATTATTAAAAAAATTTGGTCAATATGAACCCGAGAATAGTTCGCAATAATTGTTCATTTAGTGACAAAAAAATAATAATAAGCAAGGAAGCTTTATATTTGTTTTCATTATATGATTTGTATATCTGCTAGCTTCAAATAGGGCTCATAGAGAGCAAGTTGTCCATCTGAGTTATCGAAAGCATTAAGTTAAATATATTTAACTTTAATTTAAATATGTATTTGTATTTGGGGAACTTGTTTTCATTCAGTAATGCTATTTGTAGGTCCTGTTTTTTTTAAACAAACTAAAATGAATCAATTTCACAAAAAAAAAACCAAAAAAAAAACACCATTACTTTTTAATATATTTGAAAGCAAAGAAATTAAAGAAATGTTGAATAAAAGTCTGAACAGTACTGCCATTGTTATAAATGAAACTTGGTACATCATCCTTGACTTTCTTGAATATTTATAATCAACTGGTCTCTATAACAGACAAGCCAAATAAAAATGTTAGGTTAAGCTGATGTTTAAAAGCATACTATAGTGAACAATCTAATGCCTGTATTCTAATATAAAATGTGTAATTTTTCAGTGAAATTGAATTTCCAGTATGGACTTTAAAAAAACTCCTGCTTTTTCTGAAAAATCTGTTTTGCCTGTTTCCAGCCAGAGCCTCCTGAAAGTTGAACGTTATGCAATGATGAAGCCACCATACCATCAGGTTTCTGTATGGTAGTTTTGCTACAGCCATTTCTTGCCCACAGTGTCATCAGTGATTTAACGACCTTGCATTTAGAAGAAGGAAGTTTTAATTCCATTGTGAAAGTTAATGATGAAACCATTTGTATATTTCGATCAGTTCTGGAGGCTGCATCTAATGAAATACATTGTGCTTCTTAAAGGATCCAAAGATGGCTGACTCATCAGGTGAGCAGTAGCAAAGAGGTGTCCATATAAAGATGTGCATTGCAGAACCTAGGTACCAGGCATCTTTTGGCAGGATCTGATTAAGGTGTATAAGGCATTGGGCAGATGAATGGTTGTGAAATTTTCATATTGAATTGGGATGCAAAGACTAGGGTAATGTAAATATCACTTATTGGGGAAAACTAATAGACTGGGCCACAGGAAGTTTACATTTTGTCAGCATGTTGTCATCCACTGGTGGTTGAGCTTGCTGCTCTGGTGAAATATAAGAGGCAGCTGGATAGACTGGTTTTTTTTTTTTGACTGATGCAGCAAAAATCTGGCATTTTTGCCTCTTTTGGCTTTTACTAATAAATCTAATTTTCATTTCCATTTTCTATAAAAAATTTTTGATAATATGGAATTCTTATGTTATATTAATTTTTGGGCATCTGTATTACTTATATATTTGGGTTTAGCAGAATTGCATATTTTTATTTTAAGGAGAGATATTTTTTTTTTTTTTTTTTTCCATTTTAGTGTGCAGTGTGACTGTCATTCTAATATCTTGAAGTTACCTTTTATCACTTAATTCTATTTTTTTGTCACTTTTTTTGCTCCTAGTTTTGTTAATTTCTTTTTAAGCTTGTTATTAATGTCAGATAGTATTTGGAACTGGATTATAATTTTTTATTCTTGAAAGTAACACTGCTTAAGATGGTGTGACTCATATAAAGTTATGCTTTGTTATAATTTTACATGGTTTTTTTTTTTTTTTTTTTTTTGGTATCATTATATGCTACATGAATAAAATGTTGAATTTTCCTTGGATTTTTATTTCAGAGAAAATCTAAATATAAGTTTTCAGTCAAAGAAGGAGATCTTCTAACACTGCTGAATGTATATCATGCTTTCATAAAAGTAAGTCTGTTTTGATTAAACTAGTAGTAACTCCCATAAAGTGAAAAGAAAATTGAGGAGGGAAAAGTTTTTTTGAGAAACAAATAAATTATTCTAGCTTTTTACTAATTAAGTATCACATATTTATTAATGTAATCTATTAAATGTACATGTATGTATTTATTAATTAAAACACCATTCTTAACACTGAAGGAGTGAAGTACTGAGTCAACTTGTTGTGAAGTGTAACCTATGTACATACCTTGGTTTCTTTATATAAATAAAACAAGCAATTTAAGCAATATCAGAGCAACCAGGACAATTTAAACAGTCTCAGGACAATCTCAACAGTTAATGAAATCTGGGTATTTGAACCGAACGAGTTTGGGGTTGGAAAAACATTTTATTGGGAAAAAAAGATTACATTACGCTGTATAGGAAGGACAGTGATCAAATTGGAATATGATTTACATAGTTTAACCACGTTATCTCACCCCTCCCACACACACACACATCCTGTCTTTTTGACAGTCATCTATCAACAACACATTTGGCAACGAGCCACTTTCTCACAAAATCTGGTGAACATTGAATTCACCAGAATTCTTATTTATCTTGAATTCTTTGTTAAGAGAATCATTGCCAATATTTTTGAACAGCAGCATTGGTATTACTATTGCGAAACCTGTACACAAAATGCATATCCATGTATCTTCTTTTAATGAATGAATGGCATAATCATAGTACGCTCGTGTGCTACTGTGCACTGGCTTGCATAAACATCCATCCTTGCTATGCATACATGCATAATGTTTGCTACATTTCAAGTTGTGGGACCTCCCTCCTTTATGTTTACACAGAAAGTGGCCCTGAAATGATTGCAGTAAATTGGAGGGTGTGTTCTGCAGACCAAAACAGTGAAAAAAATATATAAAACATGGGCTGGAAATGTTTAATTAAGAAATTCAAACCACTCAAATTTTCTCTGTAACAGTAGAACTTCATTTCCAAAGTACTTTATACCAAGGGACACATTTTAACCCTGCATGATAGTGCTGGACCTGTAAAGTTCCTCTTAAAAATAATGACCTCACATTAACATTCGACTAACATTAAATTAGTTGTAGATAAAAAATCTGATTTTCTATACCTTCCTAAATATAGACAAATGTTTGCTTCATGTGGTTTTTGAATTTTCTTTATCATTTTCCCAGAGTTAGCATTAGTAGAGGCATATGATGCAAGGAAGCAAGCTTATATAGCATCAGCCAAAAAAAAAGTTATAGCATGAGAGAACCTCTCTAGTTGCATTCCGCCACAGTTCTGTTTATGAATTTTGAACTCGTCAACTCATTATGAAGATGAAGTCTGTTTTGCTGTGAACATAAAGACCATTACATTAATGTCATGAGACTTGGAGTTCTGTTTGTGCATAATTCAAGCTTTACTTGCTTTTAGACCATCTTGGTTATTTAACCCCAGACTACTATGAGTCATAAAATTTAATATTATCCTTCACTTTATAGTCAGAAATTTCCAGCATTGCTTGCATGTCAGTCCGACCCATGACTGAACCCCGGAACCCACAGTCATGAAAACCTGTTATTCAGAGCTTGAGTGTCAATTTGCTATCTATATGATGGCTGTCTAGACAATGTTATTCAGAAAGAATTAAAAACTAGATTTTTTATACTGTGGTTTACAATTTTATTTTTAATTTCCTTCACTTATAGCAGAAATATTTCACTACATACTGTAGATCTTCCTGCACTTATAGAAGCAATATTTTATAGTAAACATATAGTGTTAGAGATTTACTGTATTTTCAGCAGTTATCAGTTTCAACCTGCATCAGTGATTATTTTTAATTGAAAAAGTAGAGCCCTAAAGAATGTGTATTTGTATATAAAATGTGCTGCATATGTTCAATTTCTCTTACTCCACATTGTTACTGATCAGAAGTGAAGAAGCCGACCGAGCTAGCCGTCGTAGGTAAAGTGCCTGCTTGGCAACCCAAAGGTCGCGGGTTCAATTCCCACCTCAGGCTGGATATCACGATGGTACCGAACCAACCGGTTGGTTGGATATCCCGGCCACGATACACGAAGGAAGCAAGAAAAAACTGGTTCCTTCATGTATTGATCACATCATACGAAATAAAATAAATAAGAAGTGAGGAAGTTGAAAAATTATTTTTTTCTGATAACAACACTGTCATTGCCCAAGCTATTTTTTCTTATTTGTCCAATATAGCCTGAAGGAAGAATAGAATTAAAAAGTTTTTCATTTGAAACTCTTTCTTGCCTTTTATTTACTAAGGTTATTGAATGTTGTGTGAAGTGAAACACCATGCCTACTCATGTGACTTTTTGTATAAAAAGTCACATGAGTAGACTTTTTATACAAAAAGTAAATACAACAAATAAATGAAGTTAAATTATGAAAAATAAGAAAACTGTTTGGGGGAATAAATACTTTTATTTATAAAGCATGTTATTACAACAAAGGAAGCATTACCTAGATCCTTATCTAAAAATGCATATATACTTAATGCTATCTACATATTGGTTTCTTGCAGTGTCCACAGTAGGTAGTGGTTATCCACTGCATTCTTGATGGACAGGAGGGCACTCATTGAGTACTTTCCTTCACCACTAGTTGATGTTTCTTGTGTGGTGCTTTTCTGAAGCTTTACTCCAGTAATCTGATAATGGCTTTGATAAAGTTGGAATAGCAGCTGCTTCTGTAACCAATCTCTTGCTAGAGCTTCACTAAGTTCAATGACAAAAATATGCCTTTTGGATTTGTCAACCCTTTGAAGATTGTGATAATATTTTATGAAAGGAGTTTATGAAGTCAGTTGTGTGGAATTGATTATAACAGGTGTAGTGGCCACCTCTTGTTTACTGCTGAACATCTGGTAGATGTCCACAGCCCCTTTGGTTGAATTGTAGAATTCAATTATTTCTGGCCTTTTGGATTTTCCTGAGAATCCTCATTTTTCATGAGTTGCATAAAATAGCAAAACAATTTTATTTCTCTTAGGTTGAAAATAGACCAATGTTTTCTCTTTGTCAAAACAAAACAGCAGTGTACCTCTAGACATTTTATGGATATTTCTTCATCAATACCTAGATCCTCATCTAAAAATGCATATGGGATAGTATCACAGTCACTACTGTAGATTGAATATCTCTTTCCAAATGGTCTTCTGCTTCACAAGCAGAAGTCTTCTATCATGTTTAGAGAAAAAAAAGATATCTTTATCAAAATGGTGTAAGAGATTTACCAACAGTTCAGGTGGTATCTGAGGTTTATTCTTGTGGTTTTCCTACTACTGTTAATTCATCATGCTTTTTAAGTCATTCACTTACTAAGATTGAAGTAAACCAGTTCTTTCACATAGTTAGCAGGAGGCTGCTCTTTTATGTCTGTGCCTTTTCCTAGGTATGGTCTTGCATCTGTCATATATTTTGTTTTAAGGTCACAAACCATTGTGATTTTTATTCTATACTTAGAATTTCTTATTGGGTATGTACATTAAAATCTTGTTAATGCAAACTCGGTTTATACAATACTCATTTATATGAAGGACATACCATTCCCCTGCGAAAGGATAGGCTTTTCTATATATGTATATTCATTTATTACAAAATTTGGTTAATATGTATTACAAAGTTTCATTTCATCCCTTGAGAAATAAATATTGTTATTTTGTTTGTTTAATACAAAAGTTGTCCGATTATTGCTCCTATTATTGCTTTTGGCCACCTGGTGCCCTGCTTCCTAAAGGATGGCACTGACTTGTTAGAATTTACTTTTGTATAAACAAAACCAGTTTATGGTAGTTACAACTTAAGTGTACTCTGAAAAACATCATTGTGAAGGATGAGATGTTAAATTAACAAAAGAATAAAAACAGTTTTTCTAAGTTGTTTACTCCCTTGCTCTATTGGAAAAGGTCAGTTGCAATTGTTACCAGTTCAAAGAGTCTTTTGCTACAGTATAATGTATTTTTTGTGCATTTTATCTGAGCTAATGTCTTTTTTAGAACCTGTGTCTTTAAATTAATTTAAAGTTTGTTTATATTAAATCCCATCCAGCAGTGTTACGGTGACAAAATGTAAACGTATGGAATTTTTGATAAATTAATTTAATCAAAATGTTAATGTTTTGTATGTCTCCTTTTATATTAAGGTTAATTCTTTTTACAGTGATACTAAAATATTGTATATATAAAAATATATACTGTACAATATTTCTGTTAATTGCTTTTCTCTTAATTTATCTTACAAATAAAATAAAATCTTTAAATACTGTATAGATAAAGCTTTTGTTTTTATTAATTTTTATTTTTATTATTTTATTTTATTAATTAAAAATTTTTTTTTTTTTTATATTATTATTCTTAGATATATATAGTGTGCAAAAAAAAAAAAAAAAAAAAAAAACAGTAACATTTTGATGCTTTTGGGGGGCCTCGTTATTACCAAACATTAAAATTTCTGTCCCTTGAATTTTGTATTAACGAGATTTGACTATACTCCAAAAAGGACATCTTACCCTAAATCCAAGTGGTTGCTTATCTATTGTCAAAATGTTCCTGGTTCATGGAAAGTTTGGCATTCTTTTACAAACTACTCCCATAAATTGCTCTAATTATAGCAAAACGAACTCATGCTTTTCTTTCCTCTCTTGTGCCATTGTTAGCAAAGTGCAAAGAGTTAATTAGAAAGTGAAATCTTTCTTTTCCCATTATGGATTGATAATTTGAATCACATGATGAAGAATCAAACATAATTTTATTTGGTAAATGATTTTCTTTTAGTGCTGCTGATGAAGCACCTAAGAAGAGCTCTAATTTCATTTGAATTAGCTTCAGAAGGTTTGCATTTTATATGTGATATTTACTCTTTTTTTTTTTTTTTTTTAATTTTAGAATTTGTATTTCTTGCAATGTCTTCTGCCATTGAAGTTGAGATGAAATTATTGAATTCTACAAGTAAATTATCAGCACCCAAGTTTGGACTGAACGGGTGGGATACCAAGAAATTTCTCAGTGTCTTGCTTGTTTAGTCCTACTGAAGGTGAATTAATTAACATACGATAATTTGAAAATACTTCAATAATTAATAAACATAACCTTACAATATTTACTTGTAAGATTATAAAAAAAGCATGTAAGTAAGACAGTTTGTTCTTCTATCTTTAATTTCAAATATTTATTAGTAAACGTTATTATATTAGTGTGTACTATCAAATTATTTAATAAAATTAAAATCATCAATGCTTGAAATTGGCATATTTCAGTCCAGATTTTATTTTTGTTTAGTTGATTGACCTGAGTTGATTGAAATGCTAAGAAATTAGAAAAGATAAAGAAGTAACGAAAACAGTTAAATCAAGCTGGGAAACAAGAGAAATTTAAAAGGAAAAAATTATTAGAAATGGTTTCTGAATCAGCAGGGCAATCCACTCTTAATGATTTTTTATTAAAATAATCTAAAATCATTATAGATGAATCAACGTCTACTTCCAGTGTAGTTTCATAACTAAAAAAAAAGAAACCAAATAACGAACCAGAAGAAAACTTTATTAGTGTAATAGAATGTAAAAAAGAATGTAATGGATACAAAGAAAATACCGAAAATAATAATATAAGAAAAGAAGCAGAGGAAAGCCAAAAGTCATATGAAATAAAACAATATAATGATGAAATTGCTAGCCAAAAAAAAATATGAACCTTTGTGTTAAGATAGTCACAGACAGAAGAAATGCAAATAAATGTAAAGAAAAATGTGACACGGAGTGATAACATGTTGCGTCATTGAGGCAACGTGTCATGTCACAGTCTGTTTAACTGCAGTAATCTGAAGTCAGAATAGAGAAAACGTGTGATCTATCAGACTTTGAAAAAGTTCTTATTGTGGGTGCATGTTTAGCAGTAGCCGTGATTCAAGAAACAAAAGACAAATGGTTTCTCAAAGTCATAAATATGGAAAAAAAACAATACTTCAAGAGCGAAGCCATTGTGCTCTAAGGAGGACTGTATGGAAAATGCCACTTGTTCCAGAGAAAAACAGAAAAAATCCACTTGCAGTGCTGCCAAGGATATCGTGATTGGGCAATGGAACAAAGTCATGTGGTCAGACAAATCATGATACACTTTGTTTTGCCCCGATGGTAGGCAAAGAGTGGTGAGAATATCATAAAGCTGTGGACTTTGTCTTGTTAAGACAACCCAAGCATCTGGAGGTGGTATCATGGTATGAAATCTTTCTTTGCTCATGGTGAATTTTTTGTTAGTATTCACTGGGTCCATTGATACTGGTGGAAGGTCGAATGTCACCCAGGGAGTACCTGAATTTTGCATCAGATCTACTGCACCCTGCAGTGTTACACTTTTATTCTAAAGGTGATGGCCACTTCATGGATGACAGTGGAACCAGTGTATCATGCCAGAATCTTTTAGAGAACATTACACAGATTTTAACTATCTTCCCTGGCCCCCACATTCATCTGATCTCAATCCTATTGAAAATGTGTAGGATATGTTGGAGAGAGCTATTTGGCAACGAAGTCCTCTTCCTTCAGCTTTGTTGTGGCCGGGTGACTTTTTTCTGGCAAAATGGTTACAGTTAGACCAAAACCACTAAAACACCCTATAGAATATATGCTACACCACACACACTTGATGTTATTCAAAACAAATATGGCCCAATTTGATAATGAATAAGTTCATATTTTTTTGGCCGGTGTCTGTATATCTAATGCTATTAGATGACACAATATGCATATTTGGACATATTTAATTTATGTATGGCATACAAATATATATTGACACTGTCATCCATACAAGTAGCATATGAATGTGTATTTTCAATGTTAAAAATAATAATATTGCATTTATGTGCCAATATGGGGAAGGAAAGAAATTTTACAGTCTCTTATGATAATGAATATAGAACATTCAACAGAGCTTAATACAATTATTGATATGCTTGCTTCTCAAATTAATATAAAAAATTATTGATGCCATAATTCTGTTTAATCAGAAAAGTACCTATTTTGTTTTTGTACCTGGTTTATTTAATTAAAAAGAGAATTGCTTATTTTTTTGCTTTTATAACAATTGTATTTGTTAATTTGAGTGAGTTATCATAAAGGAAATAATAAGTAATTGTTCTATGCATCATTTTAGTTTCTAGTAAATCATGAAAGTGATTTACAGACAAACGTGAAATGACATCATTTTTGTTCATCTTCAGTCTGACCCTGTCAGCACCACTACCACTTTCTTTGGGATCCTAATTAAAATGGACAGCGTTTTTTTAAAGGAGTTGTTTCCTAATTGAAGAAGCAAGAGTAGACCATCTTATGTCCATTTTCCCTTGAAAAATTTAATATCTTTGTACATAGAAGTTGATTTATTGAATCATTAAATGTTGAAGATTGATCAATTTATGACATTTTATGGATATTTCTTCATCAATTGTTCTCTGCATTAATTTAATTTGTAGTAAATCACTGAAGTAGGTGAGATAGCGTCGCTTTTGTTACCTACTTCTGTGATTTACTACAAATTAAATGATGCTTTGCAATAACATGTTTATCTAGTAAATTTCTATTAGTATGATACTTTCAGCCTAAAACACTTTTTAGTAATTATTTTATTAAATTTTTAACTGACCCTATTTTGTCATGTTTTTAAGTATATATGGGGGCCCTAAAGTTCTAATTTCTCAGTGGGCCTTTTATCTTCAGTCTGAACCTGTCAGCACATAAAAAAAAAAAAAAAAAAAGCACCACTAGCACTTTCTTTGGAACCTTGATTAAAAAGGAAATTTTCTTAAAGAAATTTTTTTATAATTAAAGGAGCAAGAGTTTTTTTCCCTTGAGGCTTACTTTAGAAGGCAGTGTTATGTTTAGGTTGTCTGGCAGAAATTGAATATCTTTGCATATAGAAGGTTGATTTATTGAATTACTAAATGTTGAATATTGATCAATTTTATGATATATAATGGATATTTCTTCATCATTATCTCGATCCTCATCTAAAAATGCATATGGAATAGTTTCACAGTCACTACCTGTAGATTGAATATCTCTTTCCAAATGGTCTTCTGCCTCACTACCAGAAGTCTTACTCTCAAGTTTAGGGCCAAAAAGGATAACATCTTTATCAAAATCATCGGAAAGAAATAAAACATCAATTAATTCTATAAAAACGAGTTACAATATTTAAATATAACATGTTAAAAGTGCAATAATACTAGATAAAATTGAATATGCACTCTTGGGGGAAAGAGAGAGAGAGATATAAACAAATTGTAACCATTTCATTGTATAAACTTTGTTTAAACAATTATTTAAGCATTGTTTAATAAATTATGAGATAGCTGCTTGCTCAGTTTTACTGATATTTAAATGTGCAAATATTTAAATTCTTGGAGTCTGTTGTGTGTCGTAAATTTTATAATATTCTAGGATTAATAACCTTGCTGAAAATATGGTAAATATTTTACACCATATGTAATGGTGTAAAATCCAATAAGTGCAGGAAATTAAAAATAAAACCATTAATCACAGTATAAAAAATTTATACTTTCTGAATGTATGTTTCTGAACTGAATGTAAAATGTAACTATGACAGCCATGCTAGCAATGGACAAATTGAATAAGCAATATGCAAAGTCCCATATTTTTTAACAGTGAATCATCTGGAGCAATCACAGGTCAAGTCATGGAATTTCTGACTCCAAAGTGAAGGATAATGAAATAAATTATACAAGCCATAATATTTATTCTAGTGAGGCCATTCGTTTGAAAGTAGTCTAATACTAATCAAATCAACTTGTGAAGGCAAAGCTTGTTCTGCTGCTGCCTTAGTATTAGTATTAGTAACGGCCGTATGGTGCAAGAAAGCCTATGGCTTATGCTGCACCAGCCAGAAAAAAAAAAAAAAAAAAAAATCCGAACAAAACAATGATAAAAACAAAAATTAAATAAATAAATAATAATAATAATTAATAAATAAAAAAAAATAATAAAATGAAATTAAAAATTAAATAAAAAGGAAATTAATCCTATCATCCTATGCGCTTCCCTTACCCGAAAGTACTATCCAGATGACCTTTGAATTTCCCCAAACTGTCGGCCTCTACCACCCATGAAGGCAACTTATTCCAGTAATTTATAACTCGCTGGCTAAAATAAAACTTCCTGCAGTCCAATCTAAACATTTCCCCGCGTAACTTGAATTTATGTCCCCTAGTTCTAGCATCATTTATAATCTTGAAAATTTTGTCCTCATTCATTTTACTGATGCCTCTCAGAGCCTTAAACACCTCAATCAAATCTCCTCTAAGGTGTCTAGTTTCCAAACTCTGCAACCCACATATTCGAAGTCTTTCTTCATAAGGACGCCCTTTTGCCGATCTCACCAGGCGAGTTACCCTTCTTTGCACCCTTTCAAGAAGCTCGATGTCTTTCTTTAGGTGCGGTCTCCATACTTGAACACAGTATTCCAAGTGTGGTCTAACATAAGCCTTATATAATGGAATTATCACGTCCCTATCTCTACTTGCAAAAGTTCGATAGATCATCGATAGGACACCATGGGCCTTCCTTGCAACCTGTTTACAATGCTCAGAGAATTTCATGTCTGACCGTATCGTAACACCCAAGTCCCTTTCCTCCAGTACTGGGTTTAGTTGAACTCCACCAAGTGAATAAGTTATTTTGGAATTACTGTTTCCCAGGTGTAATACCTTACACTTTGTTGGATTAAAGCACAGCTGCCATTTTTCTGACCATTCTTGAAGTCTATCTAGGTCTCTCTGAAGAAGCTCAGCTTGACAGTGATCATTAACTACTCTACCAATTTTAACATCATCTGCAAATTTAGACATCACGCCCTCTATCCCTTCATCAATGTCGTTTATGAAAATTAAAAACAACAGTGGTCCTAATACTGATCCTTGGGGAACCCCACTTCTTACATCAACCCAATCTGAGGAATAGCCATTTATCACAACCCTCTGCCTCCTGCCCTGAAGCCATCCTTCTATCCATCTAAGGATTTTCCCAGTGATTCCAACCTGTTCCAGCTTATAAAGCAACCGCTCATGTGGGACTGAGTCAAAAGCTTTGCTGAAATCTAAATAAACAATGTCGAAATTATTCCCTAAATCCAGCTCGTGAGTGACCCTTTCGAAATAGCGAACCAGATTTGTTAAACATGATTTTCCCTTTACAAAACCATGCTGAGTATCCTTGAGAATTTCAATTCGATCCAAATGATCCTGAATTCCACCCTTGATCAATGCCTCCATGATTTTCCCTACTACTGAAGTCAGACTGACAGGTCGATAATTTCCCACTTCACTTTTAGAGCCACCCTTATGTATGGGAGATACATTTGCACTTTTCCAATCCAAGGGAATCTCCCCAGAGTCTAGTGATGCTCGCATAACCAGCCTCAGTGGTTCAATGCACTCGCTTGCCGCCTCTCTCAAGATTATAGGGTATATTCCATCAACTCCAGGAGCCTTACTAGTCTGTAGGCTTGAAAGTTTTTTCATTAAATAATCTTGCGAAATTTCAATATCATTAATTACATATTTTTTAACTTCGCTCCCACAATTTCACTTTGCCACAAAAGGCTTTTCATTTGTAAATATCGATGCAAAATAACTGTTGAGTTCATCTGCAACGGCAGCTGGTGTATTTATTACTATCCCCTTTCCCTTACGTAAAGGTCCGATCTGGTTTGTCGTGCTCTTCTTGGCATTTATATATGTGAAGAATTCTTTATCCCCCCTCTTTGCTCTGTTTGCTAGTGATTTCTCATAAACTGCCTTTGCCTGTCGAACCTTTTCTGTGGCTCTATTACACATCACCTTGTAGCTGTTATAGTTGCATAGTTGCTATAGTTGCTTAGTTGCATAGTTGTCATCTATCCAGATTTATGACAGAGAATCCATCTTTTTTTGCTCAATTTGATTCCTTCTTTGTCTGTAATATAGTTATTGACAAAGATTTTCTCGGTCTTTATGAAAAAATTCAGTTTTCTGTCTTTTTCTTCTTGCAAAAATATAGTAAAAGTATGTTATAACTGGAATTTAAAAAAAAAAAAAAAAAAAAATGCAGTTTCTGCTTTTTTCCATTAACAAATGAAATATAAACATAAGATAATATCATTGTTCTTTGTAATGTACAATAATTTCACTGTATTTGTGTTGTACAAAGATTGTTAATAATGTCTTTCCATGTATTGAAAATCTGAAAAAAAAAATGTTTGCTGTATGTAGATGTGATTTTTCAGTTTCAAGTAGTGGAGGAATGTGATGTAATCAGACATTTGCAAACAAATAAGCATAAGTACAGCGTGCAGTTGGTGGCATACCTAGGGGAGCATTTGCTCCCCCTGCAACAATTTTGCCTTAAATGGCACCTATGGAAGGGTGCACAATTTCTTAACAGGGAAATAGACCATATTACAAACAGACAGTAAAACGTTTGAATTACAAGCAGCTGTCTTTTAATGCTAAATTTATAATTTTTTTTAGTCAAGTTAGCATCAAAAAGAAGGTATGATGCTAAATAAACTTTAGCAGCAGAAAGGTTAAAAAGAAAAAAAAGGTAAATGCTAAAATTTTTCAGTTTTTCAAAATTAGCAGCATTAAAATTCAAAGAATATAATGCCAAATGCTAAAACTTTTAATTTGCCTGAAACACAATTTAGAAAAACTACAGGCAGTCCTTTATTTACGAACTTAATTGGGACCAGTGGCTGGTTCGTAAGTTGAAAGTCTGTCCTCTTTTTCCAAAAGATGACAGTTATCCACATTGAATATCTGTTGTGGCTGATAATCCCCAGCCTCAATGATATCAGCAAGTGTTTTCGGAAATTTTTCAGCAGCAGTGCTGTCGGCACTTGCCGCTTCACCAGTTACCTTGATGTTAATGCAGATTTGCACAAGCTTTGAATTGAACCTAATAAGTTCATATCTATGAAAGTTAGTAACCTGAAAGTTTGTAAGTAGAAGACTGCCTGTATTTATAAACACTACTCTTTGAAATGTCACACAAAAATTGATTTAAACTTTTGGGTAAAAATATTCCAATAGATGGCGTTAATTTAACTTCGAAAATCGTTAAAGGTTTTTTCGAAACAAACTTGAGTGTGAATGTAAAAAAATTAGTTGTGAGCCGTTGCAATTGGATCTTGTGTGAGACTGTCCAAAAAAGTTTTTAAGCTATTGATATTTTAATTTTTATGGGATAAAATTTTAAACAAAAATTTACAAGATGAGCCTGAAAAAAAGCTATCTGGATGGGATAGAATAAAGCTAAAGGAACAGGAAAAAATTGAAAAAGAAGCAGCTAAATGTCAGCGCTTAGACACCTTTTGTCCTACTAAAGTCACGGAAGAAGAAATCAATAGAAATGATTTCTTCTTCCAAGTATAATCCTGATTATACTTCAGAGTGTAATCCTGAATGTCGACATTCAGGATTATACTCTGGTAAGAAGTGATGAAAAAAATGAAACAGGTGTACAGAAACACTATCAATAGCTGACATTGATATTTCTCATGCAGAGCATCAAGCAGAAACTTCAGTCTTTTCTGAACTTATTAATATTGAAGTAGATTATCTGACAGATCCTAATTTGTTTTGTGATGAACCAATCACACCGTCTCTTGTGCGAGTACTTTTAAACGCATGTTCTTGACAGCAAAGTCGCTCGCAAGGACAATTTTCAGAATTTTCCAAAGGATGCAGCTGGTTGCCATTTCGTATCACAGTGGTATCAAAAAAAGCATGAGAAAAGTGGCCACGAAAGTGCCAGGCAGTGGCTTATCTATTCATCAAGAGTCAGTGCTATGTTTTGCTTTCATTGCTGATTTTTTACAAATTCCTCAAATAGGTTGGATCTTTGGGGTAACCCAAAAGTTGGTTGTAAAAATTTTGCCAAGAGAGTACACAAAATTGAAAAACATGAACACAAAGTGATACACACAGAAAATCAGAAAAGGATTTCTTTCTAACAAAATTTTGCTTATTCCGTGATGAAACTGTGCCAATCTCGTGACAGCAGAGAAGAAAGAAATAGAAAAGAACAGACTGATTTTAACAAGTATTGACAATCTTGAAGCCTGCACTATATGCCATATTATCCGACTACTTCAAAATCTCTAGCCACTTTTTAGATCTAAAGAAGCTCCTATAGTCCAGGACCGTATGCATAAGAAATCACAACCATCACCATTGAACTATCTGCTCCAGAGGGCTACCCCAAGGGGCAGTTGTTCTCTCTGCCACCCTCTTTGCTGCATCTTTACAACCATTCCTTGCAAATCAGGCCAACTTTTCCACATACGCTGATGATTTAAAGTTCTTTATTGTCACAAAATGCCCCCAGTCTACTACAGCGACCCCCAATTGACAGTTAAAAGAACTCGAAAATTACCTCCATGCGTTACTCTGGGGTTACTGTTCGCAGTAACCCCAGAGTAACATATCAACTCTGTGGTACTACACTGACAGTGGTAGAGAATGAAAAGGACCTGGGGATAATTGTGCAGGCAGATATGAAGTTTTCTGAGCAGTGCAGATGGGCTGCAAGAGTAGCTCATGGTGTCTTGTCAAAGATATACAGCAATTTTTCTAGCAGGGATAAGGAGGTGATTATTCCCTTGTATAAGGCAATGGTCAGGCCACACCTTGAGTACTGCATACAGGTCTGGAGGCCTCATTTCAAGATGGATGTAGAGCTGCTGGAATGAGTACAGAGAAGGGCAACAAGATTAGTGAATGGAATAAAGGGTTACTCTTACGAAGAAAGGCTTAAGTTTTGCAAATTACAGTGTCTGGAGACTAGGCATTGGCGAGGTGATCTGATTGAGGTGTATAAGGCCTTGAATGGTTTGAGCATGCTGAATGCTGATGGGATTCTTTCTCTTGCTCAGAATAATCACCTGAGAGGTCATAAATTCAAATTGAGGAAAGACAGATGTAGGATAGATGTGCGGAAATTTGCCTTTAGCCAGCGGGTAGTTGGAACAGACTTCCATCCCTTGTTGGGGAAGTTGATAGCCTAAATAAATTTAAGGCTCGGCTGGACAGGTATTTCGAATGAACAGAGGGGTGAAATGGGTGTGGTGTTTTTCTTATTTATTTATTTTTTTTTGGCTGATGCTGCATAAGCTTGCTTTCTTGCATCATATGCCTCTACTAATGCTAATGATTGGGCTCTCCGTGAACAAAAAAAAAAAAAAAAAAAAACCCAGCTCAACTCTCCATGAAGAGAAACATCATAATAGCAAATTGCACAGTTAAAAAGTCACTCGGCATAAGGATTTAGGCATCATATGGGACAAAGACCTTACATTCTTATCTCATTTTAATGCTACTAAAAAAAAAAAAATGTACGGCTAGTGAAACAGGAGATTTCCAACTTTCGTAATCCACATCTTATCATCAACTATATTTTCCGTTGAATAACTCCAATTCCTTTATATGCCTCAACAATAGGCCCACCTATCCATGGAATACAGGATTTTAAAATGGCTGAATAAGATTTCCTCCCTACCACCGACAATTTCAAAATCTATCATGCTCTCTAATCTAAATATGGTACCTTGGAAGTATCATGATCCAGGAATCTCGTGATCTTCGCACAGCTTCTATCTGGGAAATTAAGCTCACCCGATATCTGGGATAACGTTGCTAGACCGTCAGGTCGTAAGAGAAGCCATACCAATGCACTTCCAAACAGATCTAAGCTGCGTAGCATGACCTCCTTGAATAATATATTTCCATTTAACTCCATTAAATTATTTAGTAGACTATCCATAGACTTTCAGAAGCTGTGCAAGGACAGAACCTATAGGTTTTCCACTCTTGCAGACATGTATGTCCTCACCATGCTGTAGGTGAGATTTTTTTCGGTGATGCTACATCTCTTGCACTCAAGCATTTATGTATATTCCTTGCATTGTTGTATTTATGTATGTTGCCATTGACTGTGTAAGGCCATATATTGTATTTACCCTTCTGAGTACTCTATTCATTGACTGTAAATAGTATGTTGTTATCTATTCCACATTATTCATGTAACCCGTGTCCTCTAGCTACTTAGCTGTAAAGGGACATTTCCCTGGAAATAAATTGATAATAATAATATCATTGATGCAGTTCTGTTTTTGGCAAAACAAGGCTTAGCATTTTGTAGTCATTGCGAATGCAGAGGGTTAGGTGCTCCAAGTGAAAACGAAGGGAATTTCTTAGAGCTTATCAAAGTACTAGCTAAACATGACCCATCACTTAGTCAGTATATGTTACTAAGTGAATGAAAAGCAAGTATATTTGAGCCCAAATATACAAAATGATTTGATATTCGCTCTGGCAACTGAACTCGCAAAACTGATAGTGAATGAATTCCAAGTTGCCAAATACTTTTCTGTTATAGTTGACTCAACCATTGATGTAAGCAGAACTGATTAGTTTTCTTTATCATTTCAATATGTGACAGAAACAGGTGATAATGTGGAGTGCTTTGTTCGATTTCTTGAACTGCTTGGGGCAAGTGCTGAAGACTTCGTTAGTGTTCTTCTTGCTGCTTTAAATGAACTAGGGCTATCAATCACAATGTGTTATGGCCAGGCTTATGATGGAGCCGGCTGGTCAAGTATCAGGTCTTCAAACAAGAGTAAAAGAAATTGCCCCTCATGCACTTTATATGCATTGCTGTGTTCATAATTTAAATCTCATCTTAAGTGACTCAGTAAATTGCAATTCATAGTCTGTTGTACTTTGGAACTCTAGAAAGCTTGTACACTTATTTTTCTGGAAGTTATCCTTGTTTGTCTGTGCTTCGGGAGGAGCAACGTAGCCAATTAGTCTTTTCCATTAACATTAAAGAAACTATATGATACTAGATGGGCATCCAGGAAATCTGCAGTAAAGGCAGTTGTGCAAAGCTTACTAGCTATTGTTATTGCCCTGCAACAAATATTAGACGGGGATATTAACAGCACCCCACCAAATGGCATTCTTACAACAGTTAAAATATACGAATTTGTGATTTTTCTTATAGTATGGAAAGTACTCTTAAACAAGGCGCTTACTTTATCCAACTATTTGCAGAAAGTGAGCTTAGACATCCTGACAGCTTCTCACTTAATTAAGGTGTTTGACAGTGAGTCAAAAGCCACGCAAAATAATGACAAAAGTCATTTTAAGGAAATTGAGCAGGAAGCCAGTGAACTTACTTCAAAGTGTGAGATAGTTTCCACATACAAATTCCAAAGAGGATGAAAGAGAAAGAGATTCCATTATGAAATTGCAGAAGACGATAGAATATCTGATAGTAGAAAACGTTTTATAGTAGAATTTTACTTTGTCTTTGGATACAGTACACAGGAGAGGTTCAAAAATTTCCTTGAAGTGGCTTCAAACTTTAGTGTACTGGATCCCAAGCATTTTGATGAGGGTAATGTTAACAGGTTAGAATTTTTAGTAAAAGAATATGCCAATGTCCTTGTGACCAAAGTGAAATTATTCAGGAATACTTTCCTTTAGAGCCTGATTGAAAGAGATGATGAGTAATGAAACAAATTTTGGAGAACTTACCATCACAACAATGTTGAAATTTATAACTACCAATGATTTCATCTGAAGTTATCCAAATGTAACCACACTATATCAAATATTTTACACCATACCCATAAGCACTGCTTCTGCAGAAAGATCTTTTAGCTGTCTAAAACTGATTAAGAATTACTTATGCTCTACTATGAAAGAAGACAGACTCTCAGGACTAGTGATCTTTTCCATTGAAAAGGAATTAGCAAGCAAGGTTGACTTCAGCAACGTGATAGATCATTTTGCGAAAATAAAACCAAGATGCAAGAAATTTCTCTGACTCAAGACTAACATTTAACTGCCGATTTGTTTGACTGTATAGCATATTACATGCGTTTTGTGTGCCAAGGTTATTTTTTTAATTAATTAATTTATTTATTTTTTGGTGTTGAATGTAACAGGGAAATTTCCCAAACAAACAAACTTATATATATATATATATATGTATGTGTGTGTGTGTTTTGTTAGCCTTAACTAAAGGGTATTTTTTGTTGAATAAAGCAACATTATATATATTACAACTTAAATAGATGCACTCTTGAAAACACATGTGGTCTTAAAAAAGCATTGTTGATGTGAAATGGCCCTTGACCTTTTTGTATGGCACCTATTTTGTCACCTTTGCTCCCCCCCTCAAGGAAAAACCTGGGTATGCCATTGCATGGAAAGAAATACAATAATAGATGTACCATTTCATAGTAATGATTATGTCACATATGCTGAATGTCTATTTGCATCCCTTGTCATAGAACATAACCTGCAAGGGCCACTTGTTCCAGCAATCAATGACTCTCTGGCTGAAAGTTTGTTAAATAATTTGGTTTTTAGGAGCATTAGCAACTAAGGCCATATTACTCCGGGATATGTGGTAGTCATTCCCTGACCTTTCCGCATCCTCCGTATTTGATGGTGATGGGCTCGAACCCTGGTCTAATCAAGAAGCATGTGCTACGCACTGCTGCTCTCGCATCTGGCTACGGAGGTGCCCTGCTGGCTGAAAGTAAACATCCTACAATCTAATCTAAACCTCAACCCCTATATTTTGAAATTATGACCCCTTGTTCTGGATTTTTTATAACAGTGAAAATTCCACCTTTCTATCATTTTACTAATCCCTCTCAGAGCCTTAAAAACTTCAATCAGGTCACCTCTGAGGTGCTGGGTTGTTAAGTTCTGTAGTCCACATAATCAGAGTTTTTCCTCATATAGTCATATTCTGCCAGTCTCACCATTAGAGTTGCCCATCTTAGGACTCTTTCAAGAAGCTGAATGTCTTTTTTCACACAAAGGTCTCCATATTTCAAGACAGTATTCCAAATGTGGTCATACAATTGCCTTATATGGTGGGATTATGACCTCCCTATCTCTACAGGATACAATTGCCATACACCATGGGCTTTCCTGGCTGCCTATTTATCTGTTCAGAAAACTCCATATCTGCCTGTATTGTTGCTCCTGGATCTCTTTCCTCTTCCATTTTTTTTTTTTAAATTCAGGCCCCACCAAGTGTATAATTTATTTGTGAGTTGCTATTCCCCATGTGTAAGACTTTGCATTTAGCAGAATTAAAACAGTTGCCACTTCTCTAACCATCTTTGAAGTCTGTTCAATCATCCTGAAGAAACAGTGCTTGGCACTGATCATTAACAACTCTGCCAATCTTTACGTCATCTGCAAATTTTGATATCACGCCTTCTATCCCTTTGTCGATGTCATTTATGAAAATAAGAAACAACTATGGTCCAAGAAATGATCATTAAGGGACCCAAATCCTGACTCGCACCAATCTGAAGAATATCCAGCAATCACAACCCTCTGCCTTCGGCACTGCAGCCATCCTTCTTAGAATCTTACCAGTAATCTCACCTGTTCAAGTTTATACAGTAACCTCTCATGAGGGATTGAGTCAAATGCTCTGCTAAAATCCAAATAAACTATGTTGAATCCCTAAGTCCAGCTCATGGGTAACTCTGTCAAAATAGCCTACTAAGTTAGTTAAGTATGATTTGCCCATAACAAAGCCATGTTGTGTGTCCTTCAGAATGCCATATTTATCTAAATGTCCCTGTATTGCACTCTTAATCATTGCCTCTATAATTTGGGCTCCCCCTATCCCCCCATGTCCAAAGATGCCCTCATAATTAACCTCAATAGTTCAATACACTCCCACACACACACACACACTCTCTCTCTCTCCCAAAAGAAGACAAAGTGTGGTTATGAATGGGCACTGCTCTTCATTGACTAATGTTATTTGTGGAGTTCCCAAGGGTTCAGTACTGGCCTCATTGTTGTTTTCAATATTTATCAATGATATTGATGAAGGTATATCAGGCTTAATGTCTAAGTTTGAGATGATATAAAGGTTGGCAGAGTGGTTAACGAGTCATCAGGGTGAGCTACTGCAACAAGATCTAGGAAAATTGGGTTGTTGGGCTGAGCAATGGCAATTGAAGTTTAACATTGACAAATGCAAAGTACTGTATATGGTTAGCAGTAACCCCTAGAGTAACTTATCAACTATATAGTACTGCAGTCAGGGTAGTGGAAAATGAAAAAGATTTCTGGGTAATTGTGCAGTCAGATAGGAAATTCTCTGAGCAGTGCATATGTGATGCCAAGACAGCTCATGGGATTTTGTCAGTGATATACAGAAACTTTGCTAGCAGGGATAAGGAGGTGATTATTCCCTTGTATAAGGCCATGGTTAGGCTGCATCTTGAGTACTGTATACAGGTCTGGAGGCCTCACTTTAAGAAGGATGTAGAACTGCTGGAACATCTGCAGAGAAGGGCAACCAGATTGGTGAAGGGAACTAAAGGGTGCTCTTGCCTAGAAAGGCTTCACTTCTGCAAATTGCAGCATTTCGTGATCAGGCACCTGTGGAGAGATCTGATTGAGGTGTTTAAAGCCTTGAATGGATTGAGTAAGCTGAATGGTAATCATATTTTTCCACTTACTGAGACTACATAGATGATGGTGCATAAATTATTGCAGATGATACAAAGGTTGGAAGGGTGGTTAATGACAGGATCTGCCTAGCTTTTCCAAATCCCGTTGCAGTAGCATACTGCAACGCGATCTGGAAAAGGTGGGCAGATGGGCTGAGAAATAGCAGTTGAAGTTTTACTTTGACAAATGCAAAGTACTGTGTATTGGTAGCAGTAACCCCAGAGTAACATACCAACTGTGTGGTACACTCCAGATAGTGGAAAATGAAAAAAACCTGGGTGCAATTATGCAGTCGGAAATGAAGTTCTCTGAACAATGACAGACAGGCAGCCAGGACAGCTCTTGTGGTTTTCTCAATGATATACAGGAATTTTGATAGTATGGATAAGGAGCATTTTATAAGGCAATGGTTAGGCCACATCTTGAATTCTGAAGGCTTCAATTTAGGAAGGATTCCATGTGTAGTATAAAATTCTTTATACTAATTAAAATGGTTGCACACACACCTGCTGACAGATTATAGAAAAACTTTTTTAAGAATATTTCTTGGACCTGTTTATTAAAATAAATTTTATTGGTAAGTTAATTATAAAATGCCCTGTTTTTTTTTTTTTTTTAGAATCAGAAGAATAAAGAATGGTGTGAAAAAAATTTTACCAATTACAAGGGCCTGCTTCGTGCTTTTGAGATACGAAATCAACTAACTGACTTGTTAACTAAATTTAAGTTATCTATGGTATCGTGTGAAGGTAAGCTATTTAAAAAAAATAAAAAAAATTACATGCACACACATATACACAAATATCAAAAGCATGCAGATTCACAGCTCCCCAAAGAGGATTTGTATTCACCCAGAAATAGTTGATAAAAAGATGAAATTCTTTCATGTTTGATATTGAAATCCATATAGCAACCACACGGATTTTGGTTTTTATCTGAAATTTTTTTTTTTTTTTTTTTTTTTTGTCTCAGCACTGAATGGATAAAGTGGAATACAGATCAGTGATTTGGTTCTTCTTTCTGCAAAGGAGAACACCCAACACAGTGTACGAAGAAATGTTCGCTGTTTATGGAGAAGACACTCCAGGTTACAGAGTTGTTGCGCATTGGTATAAACAATTCAAATGTGGAAGAACCTCAGTGTATGATGAACAAATTCCAGGGCATCCAGCAACTGCCGTAACAGAAGTGTTAAAAATTGAGGCATTAATCCTGGAAGATTGCCATATTTGCATTAAAGAACTAGCTGCACAGCTTCAAACTAGTGTAAGGTCTGTGGAGAATGTCACCCATCAACAGTTGCATATGAGTCAAGTGTCTACTGGATGGGTTACCAGACTTCTGATCCCTTACCAGAAGAAGAAGGAAAGGACACAATTGTGTACATCAAATGTTGTTGACCTGCCGGGAAAAGCAAAAGGAGTTTTTTTTTTCACGGCTAGTCACCATAGATTTATTACTGTGATACTGAAATTAAACAAATGCCAAAACAATGGAAGCATGCAAAATCACCATTCCCCAAAAAGACAAAGGTGCAGACAACTGCTGGTAGAATTATGTCAATTTTTTAGGATCAGCAGGTGTAATACTAACAAATTAACTTCAAAAGAGCTGTACTGTGACTGAGAAGTACTATTCCAAACTCCTCATAAAGCTACATACTGCCATAAATGAAAAAACGTGGCAAACGATGTCAAAAGGTGTGTGCATACTCGATGATAATGCTCCCAGACATACCTCATATGCTGCAGTGATGTGTGCCCATGAACGTGGGTCAAAATATTGCTGCATCCTACTTGTTCCCCTAACCTTGCACCCTTGGACTGTTTTCTCTTTCCTGCCATGAAGTCCTTTCTTCATGGAAAACACTTTGCTGCTGACGATGACATGATTTTCACTGCAGAATCATGGTTTGAAGGACAGTCAGAGAACTTCTGCAAAACTGGCCTGCAAAAATGTATTGAGGTGGCAAAAATGTCATTTTGTCTGGTGGCTATGTTGAAAAAGTGTAGTATATATTTATTTAAACCTTTTTTTTTCACAATTACTTCTAGGTGAATACAAATTTTTTTTTTTAAACCCTCCCTCCCATCTCATATGTCATAAATTATATGTGGTTCCTGACAATGAAAGGATTTGAAAATGTTTAGAGGAGTGTCTGTGTGCACATGCATGCGTGTGTATGTTATAACTGCCATTTTTAATACAGGGTTTGACAAGGATGTTTTGCCATTGTGACCAAAAAACTTGCTTAGTAACCTCATTTTATAGATCAGCCTAGTGGCCATGATGTTGAATTGCCAGTTCTTTGTTTTATGATCACTATGGACATACCATGCATTTCCCTCTTGATGTAAGTAACAATCCAGTTGACCTTTCACTTTCTTTGTACTGTCAGCCTCAACTACCTGAAAAGGAAACTTGTTCTAGTAATCAACAACTTATTGGCTAAAATAAAACTTCTACAATCTAGTGTAAGCCTCTTCTCCTGTAATTTGAATTTATGGCTAGTGCTAGAATTCTTCCTTTATAATGGTGAAAAATTTAATTTCATTAATTTTACTAACCCCTCTCAGAACTTTATGAACTGCAATTAGGTCCCCACTAAGGTGCTTAGTTGCCAAGCTCTGTAGTCCAGATAATCAAAGTCTTTGCATGTAGGGTTGCCTTTTGCTGATCTCAATGTGAAAATTTCCTTTCTTTTGACCCTTTAAAGAAGCTACATGTCTTTTTTCAGATGAGGTCTCTATACTTGGACACAGTATGGAGACCAAATGCAGTCTTACAATTGCCTTATACAGTGTGATTATGACCTCTCTATCTCTACAGGATATTGTTTGATAAATCATTGACATTGACAAGGACACCATCGAAGTGATGGTGTCCTTGTCAATGTCATGTATGAAAATCAGAAACAACATTGGCCCAAGAACCAATCCTTTGGGGGCTCTACTTCTGGTGTTACACAAATCTGAAGACTATCCATTAATCAGAACTCTCTGCTCTTTGCCTTGCAGCTATTCTGCAATCCATCTTAGAATCTTTCCAGTAATCCCAACATGTTCGAGGGACTGAGTCAAATGCCTTAATAAAATCCAAATAAACTATATCAAAATTGTTCCTACATCTACCTCATGAGTAACTGTGTCAAAATAGCTTACTAATATTTTCTCTTAACAAAATCATCTTGTAAGTCCTTCAGAATGCTATTTTGTTCTAAATATCTCTCTTTCTATTGCACTCTTAATCTTTTCTTCTAAGACTTTCCCTACCACTGAAGTCAGACTAACCAGTCTGTAGTTACCAACTTTGCTCTTAGAACTACCTTTATGTATTGGTGATATGATGGCACTTCTCCAATCCAAAGGAATCATCCTTGAGTCCAAAGATTCCTTCATAATTAACCTAAATGGTTCAGCTCGCTCTCTCTCTCTCTCTCTCTCTCTCGCATATATGCCATCAACTCCAGGGGCCTTACTTGCCTTTAGGCTCAATGCTTTTTCAAATAAACAGCTATTGTAATTTTGAAATCTTTAATTTCATATGGCTCAGCATTAGTAAAGTACCTATCCATTTCATCAGCAACATCACCTGGGTTATCTTTGACTTTCCCACACTCAATACACACACTGGTCTGATCCAATTTGTTTTCTCCTTTTCTGTATTCACATACATGAAAACCTCCTTTTCCCCATTCTCTGCTCTCTTAGCCAGTTCTTTCTTGTACTCAGCCCCAGACTCTCAAACCTTATCTGTGGCACCATTATAGATCAACTTGTTGCTGTTGTGTCAGTGATTTCATTGATTTGTAACTTTTCCATGCTGTCTTTTTTATAAAATTAAATTAAAAAGGAATATAAAAGGTTAGAGGAACTGGAAAAAATTAAAATAAGATATAAAGGATTGTAAAAACAATTTGAAAAGGAATACAGAATAGAATAAAAGGTTAGAGAAGAAGGGAAATTGGGGGGGGGGAAGTAGATTCATCCACTTTGGCCATCTCTCCACTACTTCATCAGAGGCTTTGAGCAGACAGATAGCCATATTAAATGAATGTCTCATGCATACCCATATCTGTAGTCCCAGTGACAGTTTTACTAAAATTCATTATCCATTTTTAGTTTTGTGTAACCTAATTATAATAAAATGTAATTGAAAATTTGCTTTAGATTGGTATTTACAGCAAACTGGGATTGGAACCCAAAGCCCAATGGGTATACATCAGTATAAAGTACATAGGTATTTACCTGCAATCATGGTTGGTATAAGAAAGACCGTGTGTTGGTCCAAGTGCCAAATTTATAGATTACTGGGGTGATATCTGGACTATTTTGCAGGGCTGGCATTAATAATTATTAATTTATTTTAGTCTAAAAGTAGGTTGAATGGTAATTTATAGATATTATCAGGTAATATAGATAGTAACTATTAAATGGTAAAGGTTTGAGAAAAGTGTTTTTGTGGTGATTAGGATTAAAGGTAAACACATATAGGAATAAAATGAAATTATAATACATTTTATTACATCTTTAAACTAAATTATAATAGTATATTAATACTAATTAATCCATTTGGCCAAGTGGACAGTGAACAGAAATAATTATTAGTAAGCACATATTACAGTATTAATTAAGCTATGTATGTAAGCGTAAATTTATTTTTATTTTGCTAACCTGTTGAAAATATTCTTCTGATTTTTATGTATCATTTAATTTGTTAATTGATAAGATAATAAACTGTAAATTTGTACTTTATATCTTTACTTTTATAGCCCATATTTATTATATACGAGGGGTATCAGAAGGTTTGTACCTTGACCTAGATAAAACATCAGTAGGAAGATGCCGTTTTTAATATAAGTTGTCTACATATTCAATAACTAACTTGTGAAATTTCATTCCTGTAGGTGATCGTGCACCAGAGGTGGAGCTTGGAATTTGAGGAAGGACACTATAGTTGACAAAGTGGAGTATTGAACAGTGATCAAGTTCCTGCATGTGCAGGACATTAACAAAGAAATGAAAGGCTGTGTATGGGCAGAATTGTTCATCCTATGACACTGTAAAAAAGTGGAAATACTGGGAGTTCCAGTGTGGTCGTACAAGGGTTTTTGACGAGCCAAGAGAAGGAAGCACTATATCCACAGACTGTGAGATGGTTGCAAAGGTTGAGCAACTGCTGCTGAGTGACAGATATGTGACAATTCATTTCATTGCAAATGCAGTGGGAATTAATTATGGGTCTGCCCACAGCATTTTACATGACCATCTGCACCTTTGCAGAAGCAATGTCAAATGCAATGTTCTCACCAACTGTTGGATTTGTATAATGTGGATGTTAAGAACTTTTTTGATCGGTTGGTGACAAATGACGAATGCTGGGTGTACCAGTATGATCCGGAAACTAAACACATGTCAAAGCAGTGGAGGCACAGCTCCTCCCCACCTCCCAAAAAGGCAAAGACCATTCCGTCTGCAAAGAAGGCAATGTCTGTGTTTTGGGACAGAAAAGGGGTTACCCTGACAGATTACCTACCTCGTGGTTCCACACTTAACAGAGAATACTACAGAAATCTTTTGAAAAAGTTACACAATGCTTTGAAGGTGAAAAGGTGTGGAATGTTAACCAAAGGTGTCTGTCTTCTGTCAAACAATGCACCAACTCACACAGCCGTTACCATCACCAACTTTGTTTCCCAGTGCGGCTATAGCACCCACCCTATTCTCCTGACCTAGCACTGTCAGACTTCTTTTTTTGAGAAATGAAGAAACCGTTGCGTGGACACCGCCTTGATTCGTCTCAGGAAGTCATCAATGAAGTGGAATCATGGTTTCAGGCAAAAAGTGCAGATTTCTATGATCAAAGAACTAAACAACTGATTCATAGATGGGAGAAATGTGCTCTATACATGAAGAGTATATAGAAAAGGATTAAAGTTGCTGTGAAGATTCACCTTTCTAGTGCTATTATTTCTAGGTAAGGGTACAAACTTGTTGATACCCTCTCATATATACAGGGTATGTCAAAACTATGTTAACACTTATATGGAAAAAATATTGTCAAAATTATGTTAACACTTATATGGAATGAACATTCGAATTTTATTTTTCAGATATAATGGTAGGTTGGTTAACGCTAGAAGAAAGAAGAGTGTTGGCAAGCTTGATGCAAGTGTTTCATTCTCCAACCATAGTTCGCAACAAGTTTCAAGAACAATTTTGACCAGACCCACCAAGCTGTTTAACGATTTATTGTATATACGAAAAGTTTGTTCGAACTGGCTCGGTTGCGGAAAACTACAAAGGTAATGCTGGACGTCCCAGAACAGGTAGAAGTGAAATGAACATCGCTGTTGTTCAGTTTTCAATTCTGAATAGCCCAGGAAAGTCTACCAAATGATGCAGTATGGAAACAGGGATTTCACAGAAAACTGTGTGGAGAATTTTAATGCACGACCTCGGAATGCACCGTACCATATCTAACTCGTCCAAGAATTGACAGAAGGTCAAAAACGTGTTCATGTGGAATGCTTCCAGATTTAAGCAGAAATGGTAAACATCCAACCGGACATTGTGTATCAGATGGCATTCAGTGATGAAGCCACTTTTCACATTAGCGGTCATGTGAACTGACACAACACAATATTTAGGGGTGCGTAAGTCCACGAGTACTTTGTGAGCATGAATGTGCCTTCCCAAAGGTGGATCCACGTGTGCTGTTACCGCTGCTAGTGTAATTGGACCTTACTTTTTTTTTGACACCCCATCAGTGAATTCTGAATCCTACTTACATATGTTGCAGTCCTACGCCATCGATGAACTTCAGCTGATAATACACTCAGCGGGGCATTTTCAACAGGACGGGCACCTGCGCATTTTGGTCGTATTGTTCGTGATTTTCCTAGATAACACATTTCCACGAAGATGGATAGGAAGATGTGGGCCTTTGCAGTGGTCTCTCCACTCCCCTGATCTGATGCCCTGCGACTTTTGGTTGTGGGGTATGGTGAAAGAGAGAGTGTACAGCACGAAAGTTTGGAATATCAATGAACTCAAGGTAAGAATTACGAATGTGGTAACATCTATTCCCAGAGAATTATGCGTCAGGGCGTTAAATGCTACTTTCAGTCGTTTCCTATATAGGGGCAAAGATTGATGAAGTTGTAGAGCGGATATCATCTTTTAAGGGCACACGTTGGCACTAATGATATTAAGAGTAGGAGATCGGCGGAATTACTTAATAAGTACAGGTCACTGTTGAAAAAAAGCTGTGAATTAGGGTTGAATTTGAAAGTGTATGCAATTCTGCCCAGACACGATAGGAGGGTGTATATGATGAGAGCCTTGTCGATCAATTCGGCCCTGGAAAGATTTTGCAAGGATCAAGGAGAGAAGAATTGTTTTCAGCCTGGTCTGTACTTGTTAGCAGGAGAGAACTGCTTCTACAGGGATGGGATGGGATACACTTAAATAGAAAGGGTGCAAGAATATTTGCTGATGCTATCGAGGCAGTGTTAGGTGTATCAGAAAACTACTAGCTTGGGGGATACAAGGACTAATAGATTAACAGTAGCCACTGGCAGAGGTGAAAGTGGTTCTTGCACTGCTTCTGTTGGAATGAGTAGCAGCCTGGAAAACAAGATGCAGGGTATTTCAGAGCCTGCTGGAAGTCATTGCAGTACAAGTAAACACATGGGTTGTGTTAGGGTAGCTAAGAATAGGAATAGGTGCATGTATACTTGCATGTATAAATAAATTTGATGAATTTGAGGTATTGCTCAAAACATCAAAGGCAGATATTGTTGGGATATCAGAGATGGGGTGTCACAGAGATATAAGGAATGCAGAGCTGGAATTTGGGAAGTACAATGTGTACAGAAAGGATAGACAGGATATGCTATTAGTTAAGAAACACATAAAATCCAAGGAAGTGAAGCCAGTCGACATCACTCGACAGTATGGCCACCTCCGTAGCCAGGTGGGCAGGAGCAGCAGTGCATAGCACATGCTTCTTGATTAGACCAAGGGTTCAAGCCCGTGACCACCAAATACAGAGGATGCGGAAAGGTCAGGAATGACAACCGCATATCCCCGGAGCAATATGGCCTTAGTTGCTAATGCTCCTAAAAACGAAATAAAACAAAACAAACAATCGCTGGACAGTGCAATGTCGAGTCAGTTTGGTGTGACATAAGCATTGGGAGATCAAAATTGAGAGTAGGAGTGTGCTGTAGGCCTAATGACTCTGATGAGTATAATAAGAAACTGTACAGGGAAATAGAGCGGGCTAGTAAATAAGAGAGTCTTATAATGGGGGATTTTAATTTCCCAGATATTGACTGGAATTTGTGGGTTGGTCACTCACACACCAGCAAGGCTATTGTGAATTTATTGGATGATTGTTTTCTACATCAGCATGTTCGGGAGGCAACTGGAGGGAGCAGTATTCTTGATCTGATTATCAGTAGTGATTCTTCGTGCATTAAGAATCTGCAGATAAAGGAACCACTAGGTGACAGTGATCACAATGTGCTGAATTGGGATTTACTCAAAGAGGTAACTACCATCAGGAGTTAAGGGAAGGGTTTTTGCTTTCGTAAAGGTGACTATGGAGGTCAGAGACTGTATTTATATTCTATACAGTGGGACCAACTGATGATGTTACCAACAGCAAATTCAAAATGGGAAGCATTCAAAGAACTTATCTTGGAAGCTACTAGGCTTTACATACCAACTAAGAAATATTGTTCAAGGTTTAGGCCTAAATGGATGTCAGATGAACTAATGAGACATATGGCAGAGAAGAAAAATGCATGGGATACATATAAATTAATGGGTGACATGGAAGCCTATGATAGATATAAGCTGGTCTGTAACCAAGTCACAAAGAAGATTAGGCAGGCAAAGGCAGATTATGAGAAATCCTTGGCAAAGGATGCAAAGAAAAACAGAAAAGTGTTCTTTACCTATGTAAACTCTAGAAGGAAAGGGATGAATCAGATTGGTCCACTGTATATTGAAGATTCAACAGTTGAGGATCCTGCTCAGGTGGCTAACAAACTAAATGAGTATTTTGCATCTACATTCACACATGAGGAGTTATTCAGGAAGGGGAATGCCAGAGGTGAAGTAAACTCTGGCAGTGAGTTAGATGATTTTGTAATAAGAGAGGAAAGTGGAGGAGAAATTGTTGAGGAAGTAAGCAAAGCCTTAGCCATAATTATGGGAGCTTCTTTGGACTCAGGAGAGGTACCCATAGACTGGAGACGTGCAAATGTGACCCTAATTCACAAATAAAAATCAAAGGCTGACACAAGTAATTATAGACCTGTGAGTTTAACTTCTGTTTCAGTAAAATTAATGGAGGCACTGGTTAAAGAAGCACTGCAGGATCATCTATACAAGACTTCAGTTATAGCTCAGACACAGCATGGTTTTGTTAAGGGAAAGTCTTGCCTGACCAATTTGATTGGATACAATGATGCAGTCACAAAAGTACTGGATGCAGGGAATAACTTTGATATTATATATTTGGATCTTAGAAAGGCTTTTGATACTGTTGAACATGGAAGACTACTGCACAGATTGGAGCAGTGTGGCATTGGAGGCAAATTGCTGCTATGGATAAAGGGATGGTTGAGGGAGAAAAGACAGAGAGTGGTAATCAATGGACACTGCTCATCGTGGACTAATGTTATTAGTAGAGTCCCTCAGGGTTCAGTGTTGGGTCCATTGTTGTTTTCTGTATTTATAAATGATATTGATGATGCTTAATGTCCAAGCATCATCAATATCAAAGTATATCAAGCTTAATGTCCAAGTTTGCAGATGATACAAAGGTTGGCAGGGTTGTTAAGGACACTACTGATACTATGCTGCTGCAACAGGGTCTGGAAAGGTTGAGCAGATGGGCTCAGAGGTGGCAAATAAAATTTAACATTGACAAATGTAAAGTACTACATATGGGAAACAGTAACCCCAGAGCAACGTATCAACTCTGTGGTACTACACTGACAGTGGTAGAGAAAGAAAAAGACCTGGGGGTAATTGTGCAGGCTGATATGAAGTTTTCTGAGCAGTGCAGATGGGCTGCAAGAGTAGCTCATGGTGTATTGTCAATGATATACATGAATTTTTCTAGCAGGGATAAGGAGGTGATTATTCACTTGTATAAGGCAATCATCAGGCCACACCTTGAGTACTGTATACAGGTCTGGAGGCCTCATTTCAAGAAGGATATAGAGCTGCTGGAACGAGTACTGAGAAGGGCAACAAGATTAGTGAATGGAACAAACGGTTGGTCTTACGAAGAAAGGCTTAAGTTTGGCAAATTACAGTGTCTGGAGACTAGGCACCGGCGAGGTGATCTGATAGAGGTGAATAAAGTGTTGAATGGTTTGAGCATGCTCAATGCTGATGGGATTCTTCCTCTTGCTCAGAATAATCACCTGAGAGGGCATAAATTCAAATTGAGAAAAGACAGATGTAGGATAGATGTGCAGAAATTTGCCTTTAGCCAGCGGGTAGTTGGTTGGTGGAACAGACCTCCATCCCTTGTTGTGGAAGTTGATAGCCTAAATAAATTTAAGGCTCAGTTGGACTGGTATTTTGAACGAACGGAGGGGTGAAATTGGAGTGGTTTTTTTTTTTTTTTTTTTTTTTTGGCTGATGCTGCATAATCTTGCTTTCTTGCATCATATGGCTCTGCTAATGCTATTGTGTGTTGATAACAGGTTGAGACGTTACATACATATTATTCCACATATACAATACAATAAATTTTGATAAATGTTGATTTCAGTTAATGTTGATTACAATAATTGTTTTTTGCATATAAGTGTTATCATAATTTTGACATACCCTGTATAATAAATGTTAATATTTTTTTGTTAAATTTATATTTACCATAGGAGGAAGCAGTGAAGACTTCAGAGACATATGGTTGCTTGATATATCATGAAATTAAATTTATTAAATTAATCTAAATTAAGATAGTGCACTTTAGTTTGTTTATTTATCAAATAAGTTGAATCAAGTTTCAATTTATCAAATAAATTGAAATTAGTATTATCGATATGGTGCAAGGAAGCCACAAGGCTTTTCTGCACCACCCAAAAAAAGTAATAAACAAATAAACAATAAAAACATATAAATATTAAAAAAGAAAATAATTACTTATGTGTTCTCTCCTCATATAGGTAGTGTATGCAGCTGATTTGAATTTTCCAAGCTGTCTCAACTTCTTATGGAAGCAATTTATTCCAATGATTTTAATTTTGTTTTGATATTCAACTAATACATTGAAATACCCCTGAAATCCTATTGCATTGGATTTCAGGGGTATTGACAAAAGTTTTACAAGCTCAACTTCTTTAACTAGTGATTTAAGGAAAATGTTTATTTATTTAACAAATACCATGGTTTATGTTTAGATACGAATGCTTGAAGCCTTTAGTTCATACTAATCATCTGTTTGTCTTTTGCATGTAAACTGCATGAAATTGCTCTTTTTCATACTATTATTTCACATATCAAAAACTATATTAACAACCATTCAAAAAGCTGTATCGATATTGTGATATAACTGTTTAAAAATAGGATGCCTCTGTTTGTCAAAGGTGATCACTCCGGCCAAGAAATAGAAAAATATAAATTTCGTTTATGATAAATATATTTTTTTTATACTGCATATAGTTGTACAGATTGGTGGGGTGGAATGGAATGAGTACAAATCCTCTATCTCACAGTAATATTATACTTTTTTTATTAATAAATAAAAATTGTTAATGTATATAGTAGTGGTGGTACCAAACAAGATAAAGTAACTGAATGAAAAATCTCTATTGACACCTACATTATAAGATATAAAACTAGAACATATAAGTTGGAGATGTTATGAAAGTTTTATTTTCATAGTTTTTTGAACACTAAATTGCCGCAGTTATAAATATAATTATTTACACATCTATTACTTATTAAACAGGGGAAAAAAAAAAAAAAAACATTCATTGAGAAATAGTGATATACAATCATGGTATAAACTTTAAATACAGAAATCAGCCTGCACAGTCACTTAAGTTATAAAAGAAAATAGCTATTGCTATTTTCTTTTATAACATAAGTGAAAATGCATTGCAATTGATAAAATAAAATGATAAAATATGATGAAAATGAAATTTAATTTTGTAATGAGTGGGGGTGTTGCTGATCAAGAAGCACTAATGTGAATAATCCATATGTGGCCATGTTGAGCTGTGAAAATTATTCAACACTGACCACCTATTACAGAATGAACAAAAAAAACTTATGCCAGTTATAAGTGAAAATGCATTGCAAAAGTGAAATATGATATAATATTTCACTGAAAAAATATGCAAATACATATTGTGCTAATCATAAAAAAATTCAATGACAAACATTGGAAGTGTCCATGCTAGATGCAGGGTAACTTTATTCCCATGTGCCCACTTGCATTTTGAAATATTGGACATTTTTGGAAATGAGATTTTGTAGGATGACTTTATAAAGGACCACCTGTACATTTAAATACTGACTAATTATTGTTAAAAATGCAATATTACAAAAGACCAAAACAGTTTTTTTAATTTATTTTTGAACTGTTTTTTTCATATCCACTGTTGCAATGTATACACCTTTTTTTCAGGTGACATTGATGCTGTATGTCGATGCATTGTTGCTGGGTTTTTTGCCAATGCTGCCTATCTACATTATTCTGGAGTGTACAAAACAGTACGAGGAGATCATACATTACACATCCACCCTTCTTCAGTGTTATATACAGAGAAACAGCCACAGTGGTAAGTGACTTAAGTATTTAAAAAAAAAAAGCTCTAATGGGTCATAAGTTGCCATGTTAAATGTTAGTACCCATATAACAGGGTACTTCTACAACACAGTTTCACTCCAACACAATTGATAAATTGCTGCAATCCTCGCACAAAAACGGTTTGAGAATTGCTGGAAATCTCGCACAACACTGTATTTTTGAGCTTTTGTGCTGGGAAAACCCTGCTATTATGTTAGATGTAATTTTCAACGTTTTCATTTCTTTTTGTGAATCCCTGCTGTTGACTCACTAGTTGTTATCGCCTTCATGTTATTTTTCTAAAGCACATTTCTGGAGGTCACTACCATAAAGTAATAAAAACAGTTGGCAGTTTCTTGTTTATTGGTCTTTTCTGTTGATGTATGTTTCTGAATATTTCTTGCATTTGCTATAGTACCGATAGCTGGAATTCTGTGGGTTTTCACATTATTATGGTGAAATGTTTCCCCTTCCATGAAATATTCAATTATATAAAAAACATAAATAAATTTTCAGAAACGCATTACTCCGGATCTCACTTGTGCATATTGTGTTTGTTGCAACTTGTGCATACCATGTTCTTTATTATTAATTCCTTATCATTTTTGCTGTTTTAAATTTCACAACAAAAAAAAAAAAAAAAGAAGTAGGTGAACAGAAATACCAATGTACATATTACAGTACGTATTAATTAAGCTATGTATGTAAGCATAAATTTATTTTTATTTTGCTAACTGAAAAATATTCTTCCGATTTTCACGTATCATTTAAAGCGGAGGTCCACTCTATTTTGTTGGGAGATCCCTGGGTTATGTTCTGTGCTGTTGTGCTTGTTTGAGTCCATAAAAAATAATTGTGACTTTTAAAGAGAGCAGAAGCTACATGAAATATAGATGCTGCAGAAGAGATTGTGCTTAGCAGTGATGAAGAGGAAGAAAATTAAATGAACATATTTTATCTCATAAGTATCACAGTTTGTAAGGTAAGACCTTTGTTCAGTTATTACTATTTAAGTTACTACTATTATAAAAATAAAGTTAAAATATTAAGTTATTACCACTATAAAAATTAAGTTTCCGATAGTTATAAAAAAAATGGCTTTTTTTGTTAGCTTTTGGAACATAGCCCCCCTTTTTGTACTGGTTCTTAGTCCTGTATAACAAGATTTTGTAGGAACCAAACTACTGTGTTATACGAGGGTTACTTGTATTAGAAAAGTAAGCAAAGTTTATATGGAATCAACCAAAAAAAAAATTATTCATTTAATTTTCCCATACTTCTAATAATATGTGCAAAAAGATGTATGTTATGGCAGTCATTCAGTGTAGCCACGTGTTCTGGAGCTCCTGAATGTTGAGTCATATTAAAGTGTTTAAAGTATTTTCTTCCACTGGAAAAGTGTGCCAGCTAAAAGAACTTCGCAAGTGGATTAAGTGGGTAAAAAATTTTTGTTATTACGAGGGTTATCTGGTCTGTTCTCTCTCGTCATAGACCTAATCCCTTTAGGTTTAGCATTCTGCTAACGCTTTGCTGTAGTCAAACACACATTGTTGACAGTTAGGCCTAGTGGATTTTGCTGGGAATACGATACGTACATAAAGTTTTGGTATCAGTGGGTAGCTCTCTTCTCCAGCTTCTGAAACAAGTACCAACAGAAGACTGAAGCATACAGGTAACTATTATTTCTATAGATTAAAACTGCGAATACCTGATAGGACATTTTCTAGTTCTAAATTCGCAACGTGTACGCTTACCGAGGGTAGAGCCTTTCGAAATCACTACAAGATCATACCTCCTGCTGTACTTCCCCTTAATAGGTGGGCAGAAAGGCCTTAGTAAAGTTACAGTAGCTCACTATACTTCTTTTGCCTCGGGGAAAGAGCGACCTTAAAAACTAACGGAAAACACATGTCTGGATTACAAAATATGGATAAACAGGGATCAGAAGCAACCGATCAAATATGTAATATATGCCAAAAAGTGAGCAAATGCGCTATTAAATGCAGTGGATGCAAGGCGGTTATTGGAAGATGTTGCTCCTCGGTGGACATAACTCGACTTAATAGAACTAGAAAGAAGAAATTTCTTTGTCTTACTTGTAAATCCAAGAAAGAGAATGGTGGGGGTGAACAGGTAAATAAGCCATTTAAAGAAGAGTCTAGCGAAGGCGAGTCGGGCGATGACGCCGGCAGCGAACGCGAGCCTACGGACTCCTCTCAAGATATCTGCTCTAGGATAGCCGAAGAACCAATTAATGTCATAGGTGACTCGATAACGGAAATACTAGGGTGCGACGCATGTCCAGATGATTGCGAACATCGGAGACTTCTCAGCGGAACCCAAGACACTGAAAAAATTTCAAACCTCGTTGTACAGCGTGTTGCAGAAAAACCCTCATTACAGCGGAACTGGGAAAAACCAACACTGCGGCTCGGAACCCTACACGAGCAAACACGAATATAACCTAACAGAGCTCCTATCTCCGATGTACAGGGCCCTACGGGAGATCCAAGAGGAGAACAATGAGCTAAGGGAGCAAAACATTAAAATCAGCAGAAGTCAAACGTTATTAGAAGAAAAATTGAACGCACTATTAGCGCAGTTCCAACTTACAGATAGAAAAATTGACACTGCTGTAATGGCTATTAAAAAACAAGAAAATAGGGCCCAATACAAGGATGCGGACAAGGCACGAACGGATCAGCATACGCAGACATCCAACTTACAGAGGGATACGAAGGGAAAAGCAAGGAATGCTAAGAATAATATCTTTAAAAATGAGGGATGCGAGTCACAACTGCAGCTAAGGGTGTCAGGATCTGAAATCTCCACTGAGAAAAATTACATGACTAGGCCTGAAACAAGAATAGACCCCGCCAAAGCTAGTCCCTTCTCCCTATCAACCCATGACAACCCCCAGAGCACATTGAAGACTGAAATAAATACTGGGTTTACTAGACAACCTACCTTTGCACAGATTCCGGCCATTAGCCCGAAGGCACCGCAGCAAAATAAGGCGAGTAAACCTGCCCCATCGATACCCTCCCGCACAAAAGCAATCCATGTTTGAGAACAATCTCGCGGGCTATAGGGTTCAAAAAACAAATCAAATCAATGATGAGCACAATAGAACCGAGACCACAATGAAACGTGTCGCGGGTAACATTCAGAGGCTTGCCGATAGTTTTAACATATCCTCTGTACAAACCAGAGGAAAGATATTTATCTCAAGACTCAACCCGCAGACAAGTCCAAATCTTATTAAAGAAATGTGCGACAGAGGATTAGGGATTGACGTAGAGGTCAAGCAAATACGCACAAGACATCCTGCATATTCCTCTTTCATACTCTCCTGCCCACTAAATAGTGAAGGACAGCTCTTGGACAGAAACATCTGGCCAGTAGGAACGCTAGTGAAGACATACAGAGAAAGGGCTGCGAGGCCCACAATTAGGAACAGCACCGCGAACCTAAGAAGAGCCCTATAGCAATCAACAGTCAATTTTTCTCTCGCAAAAGAATCGAACCAGATTATTATCTTCTTGCAAAACGTAAGAAGCATATCAAATAAGCTTCACGCACTACAAACCTTACTACTGAACTCGGAGAATGATTGCGTATGCTTAGTTGAAACATGGCTCCATAATAACAGACACCTGGACGCCCTTGCACACTCCTGCGGTTACAACTGCATCGCAAATGGAAGAGAGGGTAAAAGAGGAGGCGGTGTAATGATTCTTTTGAAGAAAAGATTCTCAGTAGTCAAAGAACTCGAGGCGCAATCTGAAAATTTTGAGGCTATCATTGCCACTCTTGGTACAGAAACGAGGAGATTGCAATTAGGCGTAATATACCTACCACCGGAACACACTAAAGAAAACAGAGCCGAGCTTCTTACGTGGCTCACCTCAAATCTGAGCACGAACACAGACACAATCATAATGGGAGACCTAAATATGCCACTACCAAAACATCGGGAGGCAAAAAGCGAGTTGGACGATACAATGAAAGCTTTAAACATGATCCAATTGAAAACACCAGCAACAAGAGGAACTCAATGCCTAGATCTCATATACTACAATACCCCAGATATAAAGTTGAGGAACAGCTACATGAAATTCTCTTCGGATCATCAACCACTCACGTGTGAAGCCACTTTAAGAAGAATCCGGGACATCCCTCAAGCTGGTCGGCATCCAAAAAGGGAAACAAAGATGATTTTCTCATCAAAATATATTAAAAGTGACGTCATGCTGAAACATCTGATGGCATATAATTGGCAAAACCTATACCGTTTGGGCACTGATGACGCCTTATCAGCGCTCTCACAATCACTCATGCATATGGCTGAAGAAGGAGCATCGAAGGAAATAAAAGTATCAGACAAGGCAAAGCCCTGGTTCAACTCACAGTTGAAAGTAATCTTCAAAAATAAGCAAACATTGTTCAGGAAATGGAAAAGAACTGGGCATCCAGAGGACCACACCCTGTACAAACATGAAAGAGCACGCTTCATGAAGGAGAAGAAACGGGCACACATAGATATGGCTAAAGCAAAACTAAAAAAAGGTAAAAGAATTGTCAGCAAAAAAAGCCTCGCGCATAACATGACTGAGACATCCTTTAAGGAATGGACCGAAGCCACTTTCGGAACACCCCTCAAGGAAAACCAAATTGACAGCAAAGCAAACAGTAACAGGATACAAGATGTAATCAAGGGGTTTAAGAAATCTATCAATAGTAATCGGATTGTCACTAACAATGAACATCTAAAGGAAATCAGTATTAGCAGAGACAACCTAAAAAGTGCAATCAACAGCCTCCCAAATAAAGCAACGATTGGGCCAGATAATTTCCCACTATTTATGATCAAAATCTGTAGCTGTTACATCATCGATGTACTACTACACATTTTCCAGAGGATTTTGATGGAGGAGAGCTTCCCGACGCTGTGGAAAAGCTACTTTGTAAAACCTATCCCCAAAATAAAAAACCCAAAATCTGTAAAAGACTTCAGACCAATCGCTATCGGATGCTCTCTGCAAAAAATCTTTGAAAAAACAATCCTGCACACCATTATCGAGCATTGCTTCAAGCACAGGCCAGAATACCTGCACTCAGTACTTCCACAGAGATCGACCATCACCAACCTCATGGGGACACTGCTAAGGATCCAACAAGCACTAAACAGCAAGCAGCAGGTCGACGTAGTCTTTTTAGATGTGGCATCCGCCTATGATAACATATCCATCCCAGCTCTCATAGTCATTCTGCGGGACTACTTTCACATTGCAGGAAATGTCCTCCATTTATTAAAGAGCACTCTTCGGCGAAGACAAATTGCGGTGACAAACGAAAACATGTGCGCAATGTATGAGGTGGATAAAGGGGTCCCGCAAGGCGGAGTTTTGTCTGCCACACTTTTTGCCATAGCCCTTGAACCCTTCTTAGCCCAGAACAAGAAGCACTTCATCACATACGCCGATGATATAAAATTTTTTATTACCTCAGGATATCAGAAATCAGCTGACTACCACAACCAAGTGGCTAATACTAAAATAAAAGAACTTCAAGAGTACCTATATTGTATCGGGCTGCAGTTGAATGGAAAAAAGACGGCACATATGACTTTCACAAATAAAATAAAGCCAAACAAAATGGAAATATTTGTGAACGACATCCTCGTCCAAAAGGCACAGACACACGTTGATCTTGGTCTCAAGTGGGATGAAGGCCTAACCTTTCGCCCGCACTTCACATACATCCGCAACAAAACATACGCGGCGCTTTGGGCAACCAGGCAAGAGCTCACCGGTATTAGAGACCCCGGTCTGATGAAGCAATACATCAACAGATGTGTTACTCCTATTCCCCTATACGCGGCACAAATCTGGTCTTCAGCTCCCGAAAGCAGTATCAAAGCCTTTCTAGGACTCGAATACTGGCTCTTGAGATGGCTGAACAGAATTTCAGCTAAACCTTTTACCATCTCAAGAGCTATACTATACTCCAATTTAGAGGTCACACCCTGGAGACAAATAATCACGTCAAGGAACATAATGACCCTCGCTCAGCTTTTAACAGGACGACTGGATGCACCGAAAGCCCGAGAGTGGATAGAAATACCCGGCGAAAAATCAAGACGAGTTGCAGATAAAGAACCACAACTGAAAGTGGCATTTACGCAGTTGGATAGCCTCGGAAGATTCTTTCCAGCAAACACCATCCAGATATTTAACAACCTCAACATCAATCCTGAAAAGCTCTGCAATTGCAAATCCTACAGAAAGGAGGTTCTCAGAAACTCTTACTTGCAAATACAGATGTAAGGATACAGTTTCAGCACCTTGTTCGGCCAGGCACAAGCCACTGGGCTTTAGGAAACCCGACCTCATCAATGTGTAAGGATTGATCTACCTACACAACTCTAATCCCCACAGAAGAAGAAGACTGCTGGAAAATTGAACTTTAAAATTTTTATTTTGCCGTATCACGGTCATTCGTGTTGTTTCATATGCTGTACGTTGTTTTGGCTGCTGTAAATATTTGTGTTTATGTAAATATGGTAAAACTCCCACTTGTGTGTGTTTAAGCAGAAGGTATGTTTCAATTGTCACGGTATGTTCTTACCAGTTTACAGTAGTTAAGTAGTAAAAGTATTTGCGAATAATTAATAACTCAAATAGTGTATTTTCCAGATAAAATGTAGTTATAAATCAGATATTATGTATTTTTGTAACATAGTTGTATATGTATTTTCACCCTCTAGCCAGTAGCTGTAACTGGGTGTTCTCCTAAGAGAAATAAACTGATGATAATAATAATAATAATAATAATAAAACCTTCTTTACATTTATTCAAATTACCCACTTTTATACACCAGTGGCAGCATGTAAAGATGCTATCAACATTTGGTTAACTTAATCCTTTTTAAAGCCTTATATACTTCAGATAGATCCTCCATGGAGATATCTAGTTTCTGGAGATTGCAGTGTATAGAACTCCAGTATTTCTTGTATGAATATCCCTTTGTGTGTCCTGAGTTAGTCTTTTTGCTTTTCTTTGCATCCTTTACAACAGACCTATTTTATTTCTAAAATGATGTTTCCATACCTCATTTCCATATTCCAGATGCAGCCTAACTATTGCTTTATTTAACAGGATAATTGCCTCTGTTTTTGCTGACAAAATTCCTGCATATCATTGAAAGAACCCTATGAGTTTTCTAGCAGCTTGTCTGCACTACTGAGAGAACTACATGGCAGACTATTAAATTACCTCTGGGTTGGTGCTACCCAAATGGTATATTTTTTTGGAATTAATTCTAAAAAATGCAGTACCGTGCATGTATCAGTGTTAAACCTCAACTGCTATTTCTGTCTGTTTGCTTAGACTGTCTTGAAGTAGCACACCCTGATTTCTGTCATTAACCACCCTGCCCATTTTTGCATCATCAGCAAATTTAGACAAAAAACTTGAAATACCAATATTGTTATTAATAATAAAAAGTCTAACTATGGGGGGATGGTACTGCATGTGGTATCCCACTTATCCCATTTTCTTTTCCCATTTTGTGGTACCCCACGTATCTCATTTTCTTTATGTTCTGGTTTTCCCCTTATTCCAGTTCATGAAATAAATTCTGATAGATCATATCCATAATAGAACTATTTTCTTACCATGCACCTTTTAATATAAACAAGAAAATAAATACTTATAATAAATCCAGATTATATAACTTTACTGCAACAGTGAAAAGAACATATATCATCATTTAAGATTTGTAGAAAAAAAAGAGAAATTTACCTCAATATGATATGTAGATCACTTCCATATGATATATTCTCCAGAAATTAAAATGAATATAACATTAACGCAAAATTGATTGAAAAATAAAAAGGTTTAACATAAATTTTGAAAAACAATTTTCCTTCCTGAAGCCAACAGAGCTTTTCAATCATGTGTCATGACCACAGGAATGAAAATTACCGAGTATGTGTGAGCATGAATCTTAAATAGAGATTGTCTTTGCGCCTGCACTTTTACACGCATTGAAGATTAGATATGGATGGTGAACGTCAAAAGAATTCTCATGTAACTTAATTTTGACAGTTTCTGCAATTAATAGTCTCGTATAATTGCATTGAACACTTAAGTATTTTGGCCTTGTTGAATAAAAATGTATGTTTTTCGTTAACGGCACGAAAGGCCAATTCTGATGCTGCTGAACGAGAAGCATGAACTGAGGACGTATGCTGTTTAACCCTAAAATTCAGCAGAAACCGCATCGATCCTTGATAAGACGAGTCACAATCGCTGCAAGAAATGCTGTATACCAGGTCATATATCTGTGTTGCGAATGAGGAAAGGACTGAGCGATTGTTCAGTATAGCATGTAATTTCCGTATTGGTCTGGCACAATCTTAAATTCGATATCTTTAAAGAATATGTTAAGCTGTTTGTGCACTGTTCAACATATGGAACAGAAATAAAGTATTTTTTGATGTTACTATTTGGCACAAAACAGTGGCACAAACAGCTTAACGTATTCTTAAAAGATACCGAATTTAAGACTGTGGCCAGACCAATACAGAAATTACATGCTATACTGAACAATCGCTGTTCTTTCCTCTTTCACAACACAAATAAATGACCTGGTATACAACATTTTTTGCAGTGATTGCGACTTGTCTTACCAAGAATCGACGTGGTTTCCACTGAATTTTAGGGTTAAACAGCACGTTTCCTCAGTTCATGCTTCAAATTCAGTGTAAGAATTAGCCTTTCATACCGTTAATGAAAAACATAATTTTTATTCAATGTGGCCAAAATACGTAGCATCCAATGTAATTATAGGAGACTATTAATTGCAGAAACTTTCAAAATTAAATTATATGAGAATTCTATTGATGTTCGCTGTCCATATCTAATCTCAGATTTGTATCTTTTACGTGTATGTGCGATGACAAATAATCTCTATTTAAGATTCATGCCCAACATATATTCCATAATTTTCATTCCTGTGATCACAACAGATGGTCAAAGCACTGTAAGCTTCAGAAAGGAAAATCGTTTTTCAAAATTTACGTTAAACTTTTTATTTGTATTTTAATTGTATTCAATTGATTTTTTTAAAATCAATTTTGCTTTGACGTAATATTAGTTTTAATTTCTGGAGAGTATCATAGTGAGGTAAATTTCTCTTATTCTACAAACATTGAAAGCAATGTAGACTTTATTGAGCATCATAGCTTAAGAGTGTGTATCAAACTTTAATAGCTATATCACTTTTTCTTTCTCATCAAAGATCCCTCTGCAAACACCACTAGAGAAAATCATGTAAATGGTTAAAACTATTATATTAACCCTTAACAAGGCATGCCAGTGTTTTTGAGGATCACATGAACATTCAAAAAAAGTTACCCCATGAGCTGTTTTGGCAGCATGTCTGCACTGCTTAGAGAATTTCATATATGACTGTACAATTACCCCAGGTCTTTTTCATTTTCACTACCCTGAGTGTAGTGCTACACAGTTGATAAGTTAATCTGGGATTATTGCTACCCATATACAGTACCTTGTATTTGTTGATGTTAAACTTCAACTGCCATTTCACAGCCCATTGACCCAATTTTCCTAGATGTTATTGCATTTGCTCACCCTGATTACTGTCATTAACCACTATGCCAACCTTTGTATCATTTGTAAACTTTGATATTAAGCCTGATACCTTCATCAACATCATTAATAAATATCGAAAATACCAATGGACATTAAAGTAGCAACTTGGAACGTTAGGGGAATAAATCATAAATTAGATGAATTGACCATGGAACTAGAAAATAGAAATATTGACATAGCAGTCATCACTAAAACAAAAAAGAAGAACAAAGGATCCAAAGAAATAGGTAACTTCATAATGATATATTCAGGTGTACCAAGTGAAATGTGGGCATCATTGGGAATTGCTGTTATAATAAAGAAAGAATGGGAATACAAAATATTAGACTACTCTTGGATATCACCCAGAATATTGAAATTAAGACTAAAAATTCTATCTTATACAATAACAATCACTGGCACCTACGCACCAGTAGAAGGCAACATTGATGAAACCATAGAATTGTGTGACGAATTACAAGAGATCATAGACCAAACTACAAAAATGAATACCTCATACTAGCAGGAGATTTTAATGCAAGAGTTGGTGCTCAATCAATAGACTAAGATCAGAAGGCAAACCCACGGTCAACAATAATGGAAGATGCTTGATAGACCTCTGCATTTTTAATAAACTTAAAATCACAAATACGTTTTTCAGAACACAAGAATATCCATAAATTCACATGGGAAGCAAGGAACACACAGTCTATAATAGATTATATTATCATTAATGAAAATTTAAATGACAAAATTAGAGACGCTAGAGTATTCAGAGGCAGAGAAATTGACTGATCACTACCTAGTAGAAAGCATTTTCAAAATAAAAAGAAGAAAATACAAACAAAAACTACTAAGAAATTAAAAATACATTTGTTGGGAGATGAAAGCACTGAATTCCTGTATGAAAATCGATTGAAAAATAAACTCAAATCAGATGAAAGTGATAATGTTGAGGAAATCTGGTCAAACATGAAAAAATCAATTCTGGGAGCTGCTGAAGAAAGTCTTGGATATAAACCTATAAAAAATAAAAACTAGCTAAGAACTTGGAATGAAGAATTGAAACAAACAATCAACAAGAAAAAAAAAGACCTATAAACTGTTCCTACAAGCTAAAGACCTACATCTATACAAAATATAAAAGGCTTAGAGCAGAAGTCAGAAAACTAACCAGAAGAATCCGATGAGATGACTGGGATAAATTTGTTAAATCCTTAGAATGTGATATCATGGGCCCACAGAGAAGAGGTTTTAAAATTTTTAAGAAATTACAACTAGACACAAATGATCAAATAAAAACCAACTCCATCTCTCAAGCAGAATGGAAGCAACACTATTCCAAATTATGGTATCACCCTGACACTAGGGAATTGGAAGATGATTCTGTGGTAACCGAAGATGAAGAAAATATAACAATGGAAGGACTAGAGTTAATATTACAAAAAATCAAAAAACCAAAAAAGCCCAGGCATAGACAATTTGAATGTAGAACTATTTAAATATGGTGGCACTTTATTAAAAAATGCACTACTAAAATTATTTAACATCATATGGCATAAGCAACAGATACCCAAAGATTGGAAAACAGGAATAGTAATCAGTTTACACAAAAAAAGGCTCCAGAAATAACCCTAACAACTACAGAGGGATAACACTGTTAACAACTGCTTCAAAGCTATACTCTAATATACTAAAGAATAAACTTAATAAATACAGTGAACAATTCTTAGAAGAAGAACAATGTGGGTTCTGAAAAGGGTTGTTGTTGCTTAGGGGCTTTACGGCACAAGGACAGCAAAGGCCATAATGCACCTAACTATGGTGATGTTAAATACATAGTTCTATCTGTATAGATGTTATTCAAGTTTATATCATGTTGTATAGTTTTATCTGTTTGAGGAAATCAAAAATTTTGGTCACATGTGGTGTGTCTGCTAGTAAGTCAGAAATACTGAGAGAGGTGTCTGTCGTGGGAAATGAGATAAGCATAGCTTGCCGCTCAGTACTGTACTTGGGACAATCAATAAGTAGATGGTGGACAGTGAGCTGAGTGTTGCAGTTTGTACACAGTGGTGGGTCAGTGGCTGCAAGCAAATAAAGATGTGTCAGGTGTGTGTGTGGCCTATCCTTAATCAGGCTGATACGACTTCTTCATGTCGGTTCTCACATATACTAGATCTCCATGGTTTTAGATCTTTTTTATGCAAAGTAGCTTATTGTTGGCTTGATTCTGCCAGATATGTTGCCATTGTTCAAGGCATCGTTTATTTATAATGTACTTATAGTCAGATGTAGGAGTAGTGAAGGATTGGTCTATAGGATCGGTAGCAGTTTTGGCAGCTAGGTCGGCCTGTTCGTTTCCAGAAATGCCAGCGTGACCAGGGATCCAACATAACAGAACTTGTTGTTTCTTCTGGTTTAATTTAGTCAGAGTATTCCAGATCTGTCTAAGTAAGGGGTTATCATTTTTTGTTTTTTGTTGTATAGCTTGGATAGCACTAATGGAGTCAGTATAAATAACACTGTGCAGTCTAGTTCTTAAGAGTGTGTAGTTTAAGGCTATGTGGATAGCACAGAGTTCTGCAGTATAGCTGCTACATTAAGTGGGGAGTTTTTTGGACAAAGTGATGTTAGGAAATACTGCTGCTGCACCAACATTCTTTTCAGTTTTAGATCCATCTGTGTAGATCGGTGTGTACTGGCTGTGCTGGGTTCTCAGTGTGGCATGTATTTGTAGCATATTCTGTTGGGACATGGTGTGTTTTCCCCAGGCTGTGAATGAAAAGTCACACGGCCGTATATGATACATCCATGGTGGGACTGCATGAGAGGCAGTAGGCTGTATCTTACTCGGGTCAATTTGCCAGTCAGCTTGTAGTGAGCGAAGACGTATCCCGGTTGGTGGGTTTATAGATGGGTAAGCTCTATAAAGGTTTTCCCATTTAGGATAGAAAACACTGTTCCAAGCAGGGTGGTTTGGATGCCCTTTGAGTTTTGCGGCATAATTTAATAAAAGCATTTGTCTGCATAGCTGTAAGAGTGTTTCATGCACTTCGGTATATAGGCTCTGAACCGGTGATGTATGGTATGCCCCCAGTGCAAGACGAAGAGCACTGTGGTGTACAGGATCAAGCCAACGTAAAGCACTTGGTCCAGCAGAGCAACTGTTTTTTGGTGTGAAAGATGAAACCATTGTTTTGGGAACATTTAGCTATTTTGTTGATGGCACATTGCAACTGCCTTTCTATCATTCGCATGTTAGGTGAATGGTAGGCGATACTGAAGTCATCAGCATACAGGATAGTGGATATTGTTTGTGGTAGGTCATGTGTTATTGAATTCATTATTATACTAAAGAGAGTGGCACTTAGCACTGACCCTTGTGGTACTCCTTCTTCCTGGATGAATTTTGAAGATAAGTGGTTGTGAACTTTAACTTGAAATGAGCGACAATGCAGGAAGTTTCTGATAAACTGTGGTAGGTGTCTGTGAAATCCCAGATCGTATAGGGTTCGCATAATACCATATCTCCAAGAAGTGTCAAAAGCTTTTTCGATGTCAAAGAAGACCATTGCAAGATGGTCTTCTTCGTCCGAAAAGAACATCATTGCAAGATGTTCTTTTCAGACGAAGGCATCACGAATGTTTATTTCTGTCTTGACCAAAAGGTCAAGAGTGGATCTACCTTCCTGGAAACCACACTGCACAGGATTTAGGAGATCATTTTGAGCTAGAAACCAGGTTAGTCGGGTGTTTCCCATTTTTTCCATGACCTTGCTCGTACTGCTAGTGAGTTCAATGGGTCGATAATGTTGCGGATTTGTAGGGTCTTTGCCTGGTTTTGGAAAAGCCAGAATGTACGCATGATGCCATTTGTCGGGGAATGTGTTTTCTTTGAATATTCTGTTGTAGAGGATTCCATCTGGCCCTGCTGCACTGAGTTTAGTAGATGATAGAGCATGATGCAACTCTGACATTGTGAAAGGGAGATTGTATGCAGAAAATGATGCTGATTCAAAATTGATAGTTTTTTTCAGCTTGTGCTTTGTGTGCCTGAAAATGTTGCGAATATGATGTTGCAGTTGATATATTCATGAAAGCTCTACCCAGGGTGTTTGCAATCTCCTCAGGTTTTGTGATATCATGGCCATTGAAGTGAGCATGGGACAGTTGAAACGTGGGTGTTTTGCATACATCTGCTCTATTTTTTTGCCCATATTGTTTGAGTTTTTGTCGTGCTTGTGATTGTGGACACAAAGCATCTCCATGCTTCTCTTCTGCTAGTCTGCCTGACTCGTTTTGCCTTTGCTTTTGCCTGTTTAAAGCGGATGAGGTTTTCTGTTGTTGGGAACTTCCTGAAGATATTCCATGCTTTGTTCTTCTGTTTTTTAGCTGCACTACATTCATCATTCCACCACGCTTTTGAGTTGGCCGATATTTTTGTGGATTGTTTCGGAATTGCTTTGTCTGCTGCCTGCAGTATTTGATTAGATATGTATTCTACTGCCAGGTTTATGGATGTTTGTTGGATCTGGTTTTCTTCTAGTATTGCTAGCTGCTTGTACACATCCCATTCAGCTTTGGAAAAGTTCCATTTGGGGATCCGATAAGAAAGGTGGGAAATGCTTGTGGTGATGCGACATATCACAGGATAATGATCACTGCCCAGTGGATTGCTGTGAATAGTCCATCCAAATAGAGGATATATGGTTGCTGTGCACAAAGAGACATCAATAGCTGATGTAGATCCTATCGGAAGATGTGTATAGGTGTGAGACCCATTATTGAGAGTTATCAGATTCTGTTGATCAAGTAGTTTTTCAATTTGTCCATGCTTGTCCAGATTATGGTTTCCCCAGAGCGGATGGTGACTGTTGAGGTCTCCTAAGATACAGTAGGGTTTGGGAAGTTGTATTACTAATTCTTCTAAGTCGGCATAGTTTATATTTTGGTTAGGTGGCAAGTATAATGAGACTATGGTTAAATCAAAGTTAATATTGACTCGTGCAGCAACTACCTCAAGGTTTGTTTTTAGTGGGAGTGGCTTTGAGGGTATCTGAGGATTGATGATCAGTGCTACTCCTCCATGGGCAGGATTGTTCGGATTTTGTGCAACACGATCTTGACGATGTATTATGTATAACGAAACAGGCCTACGCGCTCTGGATTCATTAAGAAATTTATTATAGTTACACACAGAGCGTACAAATAAAGAAGAAATATATGAGCTTTCGGCTATATGGTAGCCTTCATCAGAATTAAAAATACATGAATGGCAGTTGGAATGGAGATGTGCACTGCCAGGTGCGTGAGACGCGAGGTTTAATTGTTTGTTGACGTTTGTGGCTGTGACGCATGATGACGTGGCCAGCGTTTGTCCAATGATAGAACTACTGACTCTGTGATCGGGTTGACTTGGCAACCACTGTTCCTGTTCAAGGATTTATCCGAAGATTTTATATTTAACGATTCCAACCAAGTACGCTTTAGGTAATGGTAGGATCTGTCTACCACCACGACATCGCGGTGTGGGTCGATGTCGTGGTGGGTTGTCCAGACATGCTCGGCGATAGCTGAGTGTTCTACATCCGCTAAACGGATCGCTCTTTTGTGCTCCGAGAGACGTTTCTCGAGTCGACGTCCAGTCTCTCCAAAGTAGCAGCTAGTGCAGTCACGGCAAGAGATGCGATAGACCAAACCGCTCTGCAGAAGGGTGGGGACAGGTCTTCCGGTCAGCACACGCGCGAGGCCACCTCCTCTCCACTGCCCGAACCTTGCTTACTCGCGCCTGGACACACTCCAGCTCCGCTGATGAAAGACGCAAAGAGATCACCAGGGTCAAAGTAGACCTTACGAGGTGTGGCTACCCCATTGACGTCCTCGACAGGTGTGATCTACAGACACGTGACATCGTGACGACCAGCTACAACACCAACAGTGACGAGCCATCCACGAGGGCATTTATCCCATACTACCCCAACCTATCACAACAGATCGGTAGAATCCTAAGAACACACGGGATAAAGTGCATCCAACTCCCAGGCAAGAAACTGCGTTCTTTCATTTCCAACGTGAAAACACCTGTCCCCACCCTTCTGCAGAGCGGTTTGGTCTATCGCATCTCTTGCCGTGACTGCACTAGCTGCTACTTTGGAGAGACTGGACGTCGACTCGAGAAACGTCTCTCGGAGCTCAAAAGAGCGATCCATTTAGCGGATGTAGAACACTCAGCTATCGCCGAGCATGTCTGGACAACCCACCACGACATCGACCCACACTGCGATGTCGTGGTGGTAGACAGATCCTACCATTACCTAAAGCGTACCTGGTTGGAATCGTTAAATATAAAATCTTCGGATAAATCCTTGAACAGGAACAGTGGTTGCCAAGTCAACCCGATCACAGAGTCAGTAGTTCTATCATTGGACAAACGCTGGCCACGTCATCATGCGTCACAGCCACAAACGTCAACAAACAATTAAACCTCGCGTCTCACGCACCTGGCAGTGCACATCTCCATTCCAACTGCCATTCATGTATTTTTAATTCTGATGAAGGCTACCATATAGCCGAAAGCTCATATATTTCTTCTTTATTTGTACGCTCTGTGTGTAACTATAATAAATTTCTTGATGTATTATGTATTTCCAAAGGGAAACATTTATATTTGGTGTCAGATTGGTTTCCCTTAAGCAAAAGGCAATAGGGTCATATTGTGAAAGGAGATCTCGGATGTCGGACAAATTACTACGATAGCCTCTGCAATTCCACTGTAAGAAAGTAAGCATTATTTAGGTTTAGTGGAACCCTCGACTTCTTTTCGAGGGACAGAAGATTTGCCTCGCTCAAGTTTACCTTTCCCCTTCTTTGGAAAATAAGGTTTCCCTGTATCCATATCCTCATTGGAGAACAGTTCTAGAACCTGTTCGTCATGATTCAAATTGTCTTCTGAGTCCATGTATTCTGTTTGGTTTGAGTCAGGAGTAGTAGATACTGTGGTGTTCTGTTGAATGGCATCAGGTTGTACTGAGATTGGCCTATTTATGGCTTTGATTTGTTTGTTTTTCGTTTGTTGCGTTGGTACTGGGGACAACAATGACCTTGCCCATTCAGCTAGTGATTTACTTGGTGGTATAGTTACCACCGTTTGGGTAGAAATTGATATGTGTGTTTTGTGGTTATTTGTGCATAAGTGGGCTTATTCGTATTTGGAACCAGTAGAGATTTTTTGGCCTCTTGGTAGGTTACGTTATGTTCAGTTTTGTACCGCTGTATCTTTTTTTCACGCTGCCAAAGGGAACACTCTTTGGAATATGCTGGGTATGCCTCTTTACAGTTCAGACAGATTGGCCTTGTGGCTGTGCAGTCAGTACTAATGTGTTCAATGGATCCACACGTGGCACAGGCAGCTACTCCTCTGCAGACTGTCTGTGAGTGCCCAAACTTCTGGCACTTATAGCAGCGTAATGGGTTCGGGATGTACGGTTTAACTCGGCAGTTAAGGTAGCCTGCTTTAATCAATGTTGGTGGCTTGGGATTGTCAAAAGTAAGTATTATGTTCCGTGTAGGAACTAGTATGCCATCTTTCTTTGTCATAATTCTTCTAACATTAATGATTCCTTGGTCGTGTAATTCTTGTTTTAGTTCTTCGCCTGACGCGCTCATGAGGTCCCATTCGGTGATGACACCTCTTGACGTGTTCAGGGAAACGGTGATAGAAGTTCCACCAAAAGTTTTCAGTTTTTGTAGTTGCTCAGCCTGTCGAGCAGTGGCAACTTCAACTAGTAGGTCTCCTGATCTTAGACGACGAACTGTCTTTGGAGTACCTATTGTGCTTTCTAAGCATTTCTGCACTAGAAATGGAGAGAGCTTTCCAACTGGTTGTTCTTCAGTTGAATGAATAATCAAGAAGGTTGGAGTTCGGATTCTGCTTACGTCAGTCTTTTGACGTTTTGCTGCGACAGAACCACACTCCTCTTGTTCTTGGCTTGTCAAGGTTTCTTCTATGCACCCAGTGTTTTTCTGGGTTTTACGGACTTCTTGCTCCATTTCACCCTGGAAGGGAGACTTTTTCCCCTCCAGGTTACCGGCCCCGCCATGTGGAGGCAGGAGCAGTGCCACTTTTGTGACCAAGAGGTAGTGGGTTAGTAGTAATATGCAAAATAAAAGAAAAAAGAAAGGTTACTTTTCCTCCTGTTCAAGTAAAGTGATTTCTTTACTGAAGCTTATTTAATTGATTTTTAGTGTAACACTGTAAATAAAGACGACGATTTTATTTATTCAAGAGAGCGCAAATTCACTGGCAAAGACACTTGATCACAAAATCGCTTGGCACCTGGGGCCTTCAGAAAAGGGAGAAGCACATAATAGATGCCATTTTCTCATTACAACAAATTTTGTAAAAAAGAAGAGAATTCAACCTACCTATGTATCTGCTGTTTATTGATTATGAAAAAGCATATGACAATGTACACCGTGAAAAACTTTGGCAGATTCTACGTGAAGAAAATATCCCAATCCAACTCCGGAAAATGATGCAAAGCCTATATAAAAACTCAAAAGTCTGCATAAAATATTCTAATGGCCAGCTATCACACCCAATCAAACAAGGATGTGGACTATCACCAAATTTATTTAATATCTACATCAATAAAATTTATTAAAGAATGGAAACAAACAATTAACAACAGAATACAGTTGAACAACAGGAATAAAATCCAAACTATATTATATGCTGATGATCAAGTTATAATTGCAAAATCTGAAGAGGAACTACAGATAGCAGCTAATGAACTGAATGTTGTTGTTATTTGGTTTTTAGGAGCATTAGCAACTAAGGCCATATTGCTCCAAGGATATGCGGTGGTCATTCCCTGACCTTTCCGCATCCTCCGTATTTGGTGGTCATGGGCTCCCCAGTCTAATCAAGAAGCGTGTGCTACGCACTGCCACTCCTGCCCACCTGGCTACGGAGGTGCCAACGAACTGAATAAAATAGGCAAAAGTACGAGATGAAAATCTCCACCTCAAAAACAAAATCAATGGGATTATGTGGAAAAAACATACAAAGAATCAAAATTGTTATTGATGACAAAATAATAGAACAAATATCTAATTTCACCTATTTGGGAAATTTAATATCAAATGGAGGGAAAGTCATTCACACTAAACTACAAAAATATAATAAAATGAATGGAACAATTGCATGCTACTTCGGAAAACAAATGACTGAATCAAAATCAGCCCTCTTTTACAGCTGTGAGACTTGGGTCATAAATAAGAAAGATGCACACAAACTAAAAGCAGCACAAATGAGATTTTTAAGACCATTATTAGGCTTTACAAGAGTAGACCACCAAAGAAATTTAGATATTTGTGAGAAACTAAAAGTAAATGACATAAAACGGTATCAGAAAAAAATAGTTCAGCCACATAAAAAGAATTAACCCAGACTTAGTTCCAAAATTAGCCTTTAACTACAAACCTACAAGGTTTGTAGTTAACTACAAACTACATGGGTCGACCAAGACAGTGATGACGAGACCAAGACCACCTCCAAGAGCTACAACGGAACAGGTCTTAAAAGACCTAAGCCAGACCAAGTTCATGATGATGAATAACAATGGGCCTAGCACTGATCCCTGGGGGTCTCCACAAATAAGATTAGTCCACAAAAAGCATTGCCCACTGATAACCACTCCCTGTCTTCCACTTAACCATCCCTTTGTCCATAGCAGTAACTTGCCATTAATGCCACATTCTGTTTTATGGTAGTGACTTTACTAAAGTCACTACCATAAAACAGAAATGTGCTTTAGTAAAATGTGAGCTCGCATGAGGCAATAATAGTGTTTCTGCTTTAACCCAGTGAAGTTCTTTACAGAAAATTTCATTTTGACGATTATCATGGTGCCGACTTAGAGAATAAGTGACAGTGGTGAGGGCCAGCTACAAGCATGTTCGACTGGTACTGTCGAACAGGGCCTCACGGTCAAATGGTCTAAATAATCTGCATTTCTATCAATGAGCCTACCATCTTAATGTCTAGCACAAAGCACTAAGATATCTGTGATGTCTAGTTACCCACATTATCGTCACTCCAAGAGCGCTTGTGTGAGTCAACTTGAAAATTGCTACAAGTAGAGCATATACTTCATTCTCAATGTGTATGTTTCATTTGATATTGAACATAGGGCATTATTTAAAAATGTAATTTTTATGTTATACTCACTTTCAATAATATCTGTATTGTTTTTAACTTCTGGAATTATGGAAATACCAAACAGGGCCCCGCAAGTAATTCTTGAACAGGGCTTGGTAGATTTACTAGTACTGCTCAGTAGTACTAGTAATCTACCAAAAAAAATTAATGGGTGACATGGAAGCCTATGATAGATATAAGCTGGTCTGTAACCAAGTCACAAAGGAGATTAGGCAGGCAAAGGCAGATTATGAGAAATCTTTGGCAAAGAATGCAAAGAAAAACAGCAAAGAGTTCTTTACCTATATAACCTCTAGAAGTAAAGGGATGAATCAGGTTGGTTCGACTGTTGATGATCCTGCTCAGGTGGCTAACAAACTAAATGAGTATTTTGCATCTACATTCACACATGGAGTTATTCAGGAAGGAGAATGCTAGAGGTGAACTAAACTGTGGCAGTGATTTTGTAATAACTGAAAGGAAAGTGAAGATAAAAATAAAAAAGCCACCTGGGATGAATGGGATCTATCCAGTTATATTAAAGGAGGCAGCAAAGGAAGTAAGCAAACCCTTAGCCATAATTATGAGAGCTTCCTTGGACTCAAGGGAGGTACCCATGGACTGGAGATGTGCAAATGTGACCCCAATTCACAAAGGAGAATCAAAAGGTGACAAGTAATTATAGACTTGTTAGTTTAACTTCTATTCCAGGGAAATTAATGGATGCACTGGTTAAAGAAGCATTTCAGAATCATCTAGGAAAGACTTCAGTTATAGCTCGGACACAGCATGGTTTTGTTAAGGGGAAGTCTAGTCTGACCAATTTGATTGAATACTATGATGTGGTCACAAAGGAACTGGATGCAGGGAATAACTTTGATATCATATATTTGGATCTTAGAAAGGCTTTTGCTACTGTTGCACATGGAAGACTGCTGCACAAATTGGAGCAGTGCAGCATTGCTGCTATGGATAAAAGGATGGTTGAGTGGGAGAAGACAGTGGTAATCAGTGGGCACTGCTCTTCGTGGCCTAATGTTATTAGTGGAGTCCCTCAGGGTTGGGTCCATTGTTGTTTCCTGTATTTATAAATGATATTGATGATGGTATATCATGCTTAATATCCAAGTTTGCAGACGATACGAATGTTGGCAGGGTTGTTAAGAACATTGATGACAGTACGCTGCTGCAACAGGATCTAGAAAAGTTGAACAGATGGGCTGACAGATGGCAAATGAAGTTTAGCATTGACAAATGTAAAGTACTACATATAAGAAGCAGTAAGTAACTCCAGGGTAACATATCAACTCTGTGGTACTACACTCACAGTGGTAGAGAATGAAAAGGAACTGGAGGTAATTGTGCAGGCAGATATGAAGTTTTCTGAGCAGTGCAGACGGTTTGCAAGAGTAGCTCATGGTGTCTTGTCAATGATATACAGGAATTTTTTCTAGTAGGGATAAGGAGGTGATTATCCCCTTGTATAGAGCAGTGGTCAGGCCACACCTAGAGTACTGTATACAGGTCTGGAGGCCTCATTTTAAGAAGGATGTAGTGGTGTTGGAACGAGTACAGAGAAGAGCAACAAGATTAGTGAATGGAACGAAGAGTTGCTCTTATAAAGAAAGGCTTAAATTTTGAATATTACAGTGTCCTCAGCACCTGCGAGGTGATCTGATTGAGGTGTATAAAGCCTTGAATGGTTTGAGCATGCTCAATGCTGATGGGATTCCTTCTCTTGCTCAGAATAATTGCCTGAGAGGGCATAAATTGAAATTGAGGAAAGACAGTCGTGGTGTAGATGTACGGAAGTTTGCCTTTAGCCAGCGGTTGTTGATTGGTGGAAGACTTCCATCTTTTGTTGTGGAAGTTGATAGCCTAAATAAATTTAAGGCTGAGCTGGACAGGTATTTGGAATGAACGGAGGGGTGAAATGAGAGCGGGTTTTTTTTTTGGCTGATGCTGCATAAGCTTGCATTCTTGCATCCTATGCCACTACTAATGCTAAAAGGAAAGTGATCGATTTGGATCAGAAAATTAAAATAATAAGGATGTATGAATATGGGCAAACATTAACAAGTATCGCATGGAATTTAGATTTCTCAGTGAACACAATAATAAAGGACAGAGAGAATTCGAGAAGTGCCGAAGGTATCGGCACCAATGAAGTCAACTATAATAATGAAGGCTACGAAATACATATCAGTTTTTACAGTACAATAACATGCACTTTTTCTTCCTGATATTTATGTTTTCTTTTCTTATGTGCCACTCGCTATTTCACCATGTCCCCAGATATTTATATAATTAACTAATATACAAAAAATATATAACTAATTAATTGAAACATATATAACTATTTTTCTTCATTCTTCTGAGGGTATTATGTGGTTTTTGTAATTTTGGCATATCGGGGATATAGTAGCAATAATTTGTCTTTCACAACTTGCGTAAGAAGTCCTGGAACGTATCTTTTACGTATGTTGGGGACTTACTATATGGTTGAATTGGCAGAAAATGGAATCAGTGCGATAGTAGAGCTCGCTAAGTCGGTAGGAGGGGAAGGTTTTGATATGACTACTGAGGACAATCAAAAATTACTGGTAGAAAAAAAAGAGGCTGTCAAAACAGATTTGGTGGGTATGGCATCGGCGGTAAGCCAAATCAATTTAGATGATAACACAGATAAATTCTGAAGTTCCAAATTTTACACTAAAAAGCACTTAGCTGTGCAATTAGAATCTTAATTTTTGTACGTAGATCCTTCGACTGAAAGGAGCACAAAGTTCAAATGAGCTTCAAAAATGCTTAGCTCCATACCATGAAATTTACAAAGATCTATCAAGCAAAAGCAAACAAACCCAGATTGCTGATTTTTTAAAGAGAGCACAAGATACATGAAATCTAGATGTTGCAGAAGAAAGTTCAGAAAATATTTTTGAACAGAGAAAACATTCTCGTTTGATTGTGCTTAGCAGTGATGAAGCGGAAGAAAAAAATTAACAGTCGTTATCTGACCTATATGTATCAAGTTTGTAAGAAGACGTTTGTTGAGTTTTTACTAAAAATTAAGTTTCCGCTAGTTATAAAAAAAAAAAATTGTGTATTTTTGTTAGCTTTTGGAACATAACCACCACCCTTTTGTACTGGTTCTTAGTCTGTAATACGGTTTCGCACAACATGAGATGGGCGCCTCCGTAGTCAGGTGGGAAGGAGCAGCAGTGCGTCGCACATGCTTCTTGATTAGACCGGGGTTCGAGCCCGTGACCACCAAATACGGAGGATGCAGAAAGGTCAGGGAATGACCACCGCATTTCCCGGAGCAATATGGCCTTAGTTGCTAATGCTCCTGAAAACCAAATACCAACAACATGAGATTTTATAGGAACCTAACTACTATGTTCTATAAGGATTACCTGTAATTGCATTCCTGTCCAGATGGTCCTGCTATTCTTCTTTAACCAGTTACTCCATTATTTTTCTTGGAAGAGATGTTAAGCTAACAGGTCTGTAATTACTCAGATACCTTTGATGATGTCACCGTTGATCCCCTTTATGAATTAGGGATACATTTCCACATCTACATTTGCACAGGAGATTATCCGTGCGTAGTGAAAGAATTTTCAGCTCCAGAAAATGGATAAGTTTTTGAAAACTTTATGCCGTTTTATTGATCTGATTGTCATATTAAATCATATTCTATAAGTAGCTTTTTAGTTCTAGTAACGCTCATTAGTTTATTTTGAATTTAGCTAGAGATTTTGTAGGTTTCTTAAAACCTTTGTACGTAGAACCTTTGTACCACTGAAATTTGCCGCCATTGTTGTATTATGTTAGATCATTACGATATACCATAATGTACATCTCGAACTTTATAGCATAAGCTATAGTGTAATACGTATCACTGCATTTATGAATCTGTTAGTAAATCAAATTTATTAATTTTCAATTATTTAGTGAATCCAGATAATTATTAATTTTCATTGTCAGTCAATTAAATTGTATTTAAATGGAAATCATGCCCCTGACCAGAGAAGCAAAGGAAAGCAATGGGCATAAATTAGTGGAAGTGCTGTGGCTCGAGAGAGAGAGAATTGAATGGGGGGGGAGGAATTCTCCAATGCATTGCAGTCTAAAAAATGTGCAACTTGTGAAATGTTTGCAGAACCTTTCCAAAACAGGACATCATCTAGCCAAGGAGGATGTCTTTGTGTGTGCTAGTGCAGCGAATGTAAAAAGATTAGGCAGAAACTCAGCATTCTGATGGGTGTCTATGAGAGTTTGGGGATCGGGGGGCACATCAAATCAATTTCCCAACTAAATGCCAGAGCTCACTCTTGTGCATCAGGCAACGTAGCGGCAATCTCCAAGGCAGAATGCACTGATCCCACAGGAGCTAGTTATTGTCGATGACTCAATTGTCAGAAAAACTGGAAATGTATTGTGCAAAAAGAATAGGCAGAATAGGACCAGGTTGTCTGCCAGGGGCAAACGATGATGTTGTAGAGCATATAAAGTGATATAGTTGTACACTTTGGCACTAATGACCTGCAGATTTACTTAACAAGTACGGGTCAATGTTGAAAAAAAAGTTGCAAGCTAGGGTTGAATTTGAAAGTGTCTGCAATTCTGCCCAGACATGATAGGAGGGAATATATGATGAGAGCCATGTCAACCGATTTGGTTCTGGAGAGATTGTACAAGGCTCATGGGGTAGAATTTTTTTCAGCATGGTCTAACAGGAGAGACTGCTTCTACAGGGATGAGATACACTTAAATAGAAAGGGTACAAGAATATTTGCTATTGCTATTGAGGCAGTGTTAGGATGGTCAGAAAACTGCTAGCTTGGGGGGATTCACAGACTAAAAGATTAACAGTAGCTGCAAGTAGAGGCAAAAGCGATTCTTGCATTGCTTCTATTGTAACAAGCAGCAGCCTAGAGAGCAAGTTGCTGCAGACTTCAAGAGCTGCTGCGAGTCATCATGGAACAAATAAATACATGGACTGTGTTAGGGAAACTAAGAGTAAGAACAGGTACACCAATCTAGAAGTATAGTAAATAAATTTGACGAATTTGAAGTGCTGATCAAAGGCAGATACTGTTGGGATATCAGAGACATGGTGTCACACAGATATAAGCAGTGCAGAACTGGAATTTGGGGAGTACAATGTGTACATAAAGGATAGACAGGGAGGAGGGGTTATGCTGTTAGTTAAGAAACACAAAATCTAACAAAGTGCATCCAGTTGACATGGGTGGATAGTGCAATGTTGAGTCAGCATGGTGTGACAAACACTGGGAAAGGAAAAATGAGAGTATGAGTGTGTTATAGGCCTAATGACTCTGATGAGTACAACGAATGATTATTCAGAGAAATAGTGGGCCAGTAAATCAGAATGTCACCTTTACAGTCACCTTGTAATGGGAGATTTTAACTTGCCAGATATTGATTGGAACTTGTGGGTTGGTCACTTGCACGCTAGCAAGCCTTTTGTGGATTTATTGGAGGATTGTTTTCTACAGCAGCATGTTTGAGGGGTAACCAGAGAGGGGGGGGGGCTAATACTCTTGATCTGATTATCAGCAGTGATACTGCATGCATTAGGAATTTGCAGATAAACCCCTAGGTGACAGTGATCACAGTCTATTGACGTCGGATTTACTTAGTTATAACTCCATCAAGGGAAAAGCGAAGGGTTTTTGTAAAGGTGACTACAGTGGTCTCAGGCAGTTTTTGAATTCTATACAGTGGGATCAACTGATGATGTTAAAAACAGTGAATTCTAAATAGGAGGCCTTCAGGGAATTAATCTTGGAAGCTACTAGGCTTTTCATACCAACTAAGAAATACTGTTCAAGATTTAGACCTAAATGGATGTCAGATGAATTAATGAGGCTTGTGGCAGAGAAGAAAAATGTGTGGGATGCATATAAATTAGCAGGTGACACAGAAATCTACATCTGTAATCAAGTCACAAAGGAGGTTTATTTAGCGAAGGCTGATTATGAGAAATCCTTGGCAAAGGAAAACAACAAAGACTTCTTTACTTATGTAAACTCGAAGAAAGGGGATGAATCAGATTGGTCCACTTGATGTTGGTGGTTCGACTATTGATGATTCTGCTCAGATAGCTGACAAAATGAATGAGTATTTTCCATCTACATTCACACATGAGGAATTCTGTGAGGAAGGGTAGGACAGAAGTTTACTAAACTCTAACAGGAGCTAAATGATTTTGTAATAATGGAGAACAAATTGGAGGAGAAATTGTTGAAATTGAACATAAAGAAGGCACCTGGGACAGATGGAATCTATTCAGTTATATTGAAGGAGGCAGCAAGGGCAGTAAGCAAACCCTTGGCCATAGGTATGACAGCATCCTTAGATTCAGGGTAGGTCCTCATGGAATGGAGATGTGCAAATGTATCACCAATTCACAAAGGAGTTTCAAAGGGTGACACAAATAATTATAGACTTGTTAGTTTAAATTCTGTTCCAGGGAAAATAATGGAGTCACTGGTTAAAGAAGTGATGATCTGGGTCACCTAGCTAAGACTGCAGTAATAATTCTGACACAGCATGGATTTGTTAAGGGGGGAAGTCTTGTCTGACCAATTTAATTGGATACTACAATGTGGTCACAAAGGAACTGGATGCAAAAAATAATTTTGATATTATATACTGGGATTTCAGGAAAGCTTTCAATACTGTTGCACATGGAAGACTGCTGTACACATTGGAGTAGTATGGCATTAAGGGCTGCAATGGATAAAGGGATGGTTGAATGGGAGATGGCAGAGAGTTGTAATCAATGGACACTGCTCTATGTAGACTAATGTTATTAGTGGAGACCCCCAGGGTTCATTGCTGGGCACAATGTTGTTTTGTGTCTTAATCAATGAAGGCATATCAGGCTTAATGTTCAAGTTTGCAAATGATACAAAGGTTGGCAGGGGTGTTAACGACAGTAAAGACAGTATGCTACTGCAACAGGATTCAGAAAAGTTGGGCTGAGAAGTGGCAGAGAAATGTACCATTGTGTGGTACTACACTCAGGAAGGTGGAGAATGAAAAGGACCCAGGTATAGTTGTGTAGTCAGATATGAAGTTCTCTGAGCAGTGCAGACTGGCTGCCCGAGCAGGTTATGGAGTTTTGTGAATGATACATAGGAATTTTGATAGCAGAGATATGTTGGTGATTATTCCTTTGTATAAGGCAATGGTGAAGTCACACCTTGAGTACTGCGTACAAGTCTGGAGGTCTCATTTTACGAAGGATGTAGAGTTGCTTGAACGAGTACAGAGAAGTGCAACGAGATTGGTGAGAGGAACAAAGGGGTTCTCTTACCAGGAGAGGCTTAAATTCTGTTAGTTGCAGCATCGGAAGACTAGGCACCTCCAAGGTGATCTGATTGAGGTGTACAAGGCCTTGAATGGTTTGAGCAGGCTCATTGCTGATGGGATACTTCCACTTGCTGAGATTAAGAACCTGATGGGCCATAGATTCAAATTGAAGAAAGACAGTTGTAGAGTAGAATAGATGTGTGGAAGTTTGCCATTAGCCAGTGGGTAATTGATTGCTGGAACAGACTTCCATCTGTTGTTGTTGTCGAAGTTGATAGCTTAAATAAATTTAAGGCTGAACAAGACAAACATTTGGAGTGACTGGATGGGTGAAATAGGAAGGGGTTTTTTTTTTTTTTTTTGGCTGATGCTCTGTAAGCTTGCTTTCTTGCATCATTATATGCCTTAACTAATGCTAATGCACATATGAGGAGGCATAAATTCAAATTGAAGAAGGAAGGATAGATGTGCCATGCAGAGGTTTACGTTCAGCCAGTGGGTTGTTGATTGTTGGCACAAAAGTCAATCTGTTGTTATGGTAGTGCACAGTTTGAATAAATTCAAGGAAGATCTAGACAATTATTGGAGGGGATGGACAGATGTGGAAGATTTTTTTTTTTTCCCCCGATTCTGTATAAGCTTGCTTTCTTCCATCATATGCCATTACTACTACTAATAATATACAGCCTTAGATCCATGTTTTCTAATTAAGAGCATTACTCCTCCACCCCGTCTCCTATCCCTCCTGTACACATTGTATTCACTATGTTAATCACTTATATCTGAGTGTTACCATGATTCTGATATCCCTACTATGCCCATTTGATGACTTATTCAGTATTTCAAATCCATCAAATAGGGACATATATGCACCTATTTTTGCTCATAGCAACCCTAACATAGTCCATATATTTGCTTTCTCTTGAAGATCCTCACAGGCCTTGTCTGGCACCGTTTTTTAAGCCTATGTATCTCCTAGTGCTGAGAACTCTCCAACCCACCTAAAATTGCCTCGATAGTATCAGCAAATATTCTTGTGTCCCCTATTATTTAAGTGTATCCCATCCCTGTAAAAACAGTCTCTCCTGTTAACAAGCACAGGCCATGCTGGGAAAATGTCTACCCCTTAAGCTTTCAACAGTTCTCTCCAGGACCAAATTGACTGACTTAGGCACTTGCCATGTGATGTTCTTGTCTGAGTCGAATTGCAGACACTTTCAGATTTAATCCTAGCTTACAACTCTTCTTAAAATTGCCCTGTGCTTGTTTAGTATATCTTCATATCTCTTACTCTTAATATCATTACAAATATGTAGAGCATTTGTAATATTAAGAGTAGAAGACCTTTTATACCTTTAACAGATAAGATGATAACTCCTCTGCAGCCCCTAGCAGACATTCCATATTATGTTTTTTTTTTAATACAATATAGTTCCTGTTTCCATGACAACAGGGTTCACCAAAAATTGCTTACCCCTGTGGGACCAGAGATCTCTGCCATTGATGTCATTGTGTTGTTTGTTGCTTGAACATGGGCTCAATGTTGAGCTGCTGAGTGCCTTCTCTTATTCAGAGGCATCAACCATCCATATAAGCCTATTAGAATACTGAATTTATGCTCTTTGCAATTTATAAACACAAAACTATCCCCTTTGGCTATATCATGTCATTTCCCATCACAATTCTCTCCCAAACCAGTGCATTGCTGCTGCTGCTCTAGTCTGAAGCATGATTCTAATCTAAATTTATATAATATCGCAGTAAAAACACCATAGACAACTCTCAAAGGAAAAACTACTATAGTAGTGTAAATGACATCGTTTCAACTGTATCTCATATTGTGTATATCCTTCACAACGAGTTACCACGTATTGCACTACCTCGAATAAGTAACACTTCACTAATAGAGAAGACTATCATTACTTATTCTCGGTAGGCACCACCACCCAGACGGCACCATTTCAAGGCTTATTTGGCCTTTCATTGGTGGGTCGGCAGGCATCTTGGTATAGTAAACATTATAACCCAGTTGTGAAGATAATCCCACAATATGAGAGATGCCAAAAGGTGTGCATGATAATGTTCAAGTAAGACTAAATGCAATGGGGCATAAAGGGAAGTGTTACTTATTTGAGGTAATGATAACTCGTAAAGGATGTGCACAATATGAAATACAGTTTAAACGATGCCACTTACACTACTATCGTAGTTTTTCCTTTGAGAGTAGTCAATGGTGTTTTTACACCGATATTATATAGATAATTATAACTCTTAAAAATTATTATGCCCAGTTGCATTTAGTCTTACTTAATCTAAATTTAAGAGTAATATAGAATACTATGAGATATATACAGATCATCCCAATCCAGTTTAAAAAAAAAAAAAAAATTCAAAAAGAGGACAACAGAACATCGCATTAAGTTAGCATTTGTCCAATTTTTACGAATATTAGCAGGTCTCAATTACATAAGTTATCTGTCCACTGTGTCCCAATCCAGTTCCGGACTGTGGCAGCTTCCTTTGTCAGTGGACGAATATGAATAATTTCACGTTATCTGCTTATACGCAATATAGATTTCATCAACTCTTAAATTTAGATTAAGTAAGACTAATGCAACTGGGCATAATAAGACTAAATGCAACTGGGCATAATAATTTTTAAGAGTTATAATTATCTATATAATATCGGTGTAAAAAATATCAAGGAAGTTGAAGCAATGTTTCATTTTCCCCCACAAATTTCTTCCGACTTTAAAAGATTAATCGCTAATGTTATCTATATGCTGTTCATTCCGAAACTAATTGTGCACTGTTCTTTATTCATTAGTACAATGATAATATCAACCAATGACTAAACCAATGTTATCATCTGTTCTGTTCATGCACCAATCAGTACATCATTTGTCACACCTACCTGTCAATCAATATATCGTTTTCGATCTCTACTACAGACTGATAACATCCACCATCTGTTTACCAAGCAAGCAACGCTACAAGTGTGGTACGGCAAAGTACAATATACTGTACTTTTGTGGCTAAACTTTGCCAAAATTTTCCGTGCTTCTCGTGTGGACTTTCTTTACCTAGCCTTTGTTTATTTACTTACATAGTATTACACAGCATCAGGCTTTAGAAAAAAAGTCTTTGAAAGTTTTCTGTTTTAAAGAAGTTCGTCGGTTGTTTGCTGCACTGTTTCTCAGGCATTTCAATAACAGTAGATGAGGAGGCATACTCTCATTTTTACTGTTCAATGTATTGTAGTGTGGTCTCAATCGTATTTAGGCCTTCCATATGCAAAATTTTTGAGCCTTCTCCTGGACACACACATCTTCGTCTTCACTATCTTGTTTTCCCTCACTCACTAAATTTATAATCATGTCATCAGTCATCTCCTGTTACTAATTCTCATTCATCCAATCTTGAATGTCTTCTGCCGTAATAGGTTCTGAATTTGGAAGATTTTTTACTAGCTCTATAAGCGGAAGATAATCTTCCGCTTATAGAGAATTTTTTTCCAGGACTACACGAGAGTTGATGTTTTTACTTCTTCCCATGATTCTGCCAGCCAGTAAATCACATCTTTAACGTTTGTTTTTTTAAGGCTTTCATCAACAGTTCCACCATTTTCGAGATCTTCCAGTTGTTGTTTTTAAAGTCATCATCTGTAGTTCCACTTCAAAGTCTCCAGGACACTTTGATCTAGTGGCTAGATTAGAAACGTTACATTAGGAGGCAAAAAAAAAGTTTTAATGCACCAGAGACTAGTTCAGTTTCATCTGGATGAGATGGTGCATTGTCCAGAAGCAACCATTTTTTCAACAAACACAAATTCTTCCACGCATTTGATTGGTTAGCATATTCACAAGGGAGATTTTCCACATGTACGTGTTTGAAGGCTCTTGGTTTCTTAGCCTTTCCAATAAGTAGTAACTTAAACCTTCTTCCTCTATGACTTCTGCCAACTTTTTGGTAAAAGACTACACTTCTTCCTGACAAGCAGACCATTTTTTCCCAGCGATGTTCAGCTATCTTACTCCATACCTCTTTTTCCATTTATCTAACCATCCCATGCTAGCCGTAAATTCTTCATCGCCATCACGAAAATTTTTCTAAAATTGTAGAGCCTTTTGCTTGAAGAATCAGGCTTCCTTTCTTTCTCATTTGCCTGAACCACAAAAAAAGTGCTTCGGATGTTTGTTCAAACTCTCCCTTTTTTAGTTTTACTTCTCATGTGCTCATAATTTTATTCAGACGATCTTTGTGAACACCATTTTTCAATGTTCTGTCGATTTCTCACCCAATCTCCTACAGTCACTTCACCTAAGTTTGATAGCATCAAACTTAGTCTCTAATGAAACCACAACACATTTCCTCTTTACACTCATCATACATAAAATAAAGAAGCCATACAGAACCGATAAACTAGTGGTAGGCCTGACCTAGCTGAGTGGTCAGGAGCGAGAGTGCATAGCACGCATTTCTTGAGTGGACAGGGGTTCAAGCCCATGACTACTAAATACAGTGGCCGCCTCCGTGGGCATGAGCAGCAGTGTGTAGCACACGCTTCTTGATTAGACCAGGGTTCGAGCCCGTGACTACCAAATACGGAGGATGCGGAAAGGTCAGGGAATGACCACCGCCTATCCTTGGAGCATATGGCCTTAGTTGCTAATGCTCCTAAAAACCAAATAAACAAACAAACAAACTAAATACAATAAATATTTGTATTGATGATTTATTGTAAACTCTACTGATCTGGTTGTCGTGCTGGAGTATAAACAGAAAATTTAATTTATTTTTTTTAGTCACAAGCAAAATCACCTGAATGAGATGTCAAACTGAACCCGACAAATAAAACTATTGAAGTTTCGTGGAAAGTGGGTGGAGGGGTGCGGAGGGAGATGAGTCATCGAAATTCCGTGTGAATCAGCATAGCACAGTCTGTTCTCATCACAGTCTTACTCATCATACATACGAACACAAACAACTCTTTAAGGCATCACTTAGTTTTTATGTAAAAATTGAGCTAAGAGCTAGCTCGGATAACACGGAACCTCGGAAAATCGGGACTCTACTGTACTACTTTGTAAAATCACTGTTGAGACAAAAGTATCATAAATCTATTTTTAGTTACAAAGTCACACCTTTCCTGTTTTATATTTCCAAGTACAGTGAAGAGATTACCGTATTCTGTTTTTAAATTGAGAAAATTGTGCCGGTTGTTTTTAAAATTAATGGGTTTATACAGAACCCATTTTAAAGAAGAAGGAATGTTTGACAGCACAATATGTACCTTTACAGTCATTTTCTTTAAATAAAGTGGGATACTGTACTGAGAATATATGGGTAGATGTTTTGAAGACTGTGCTTAGTTGCAATGATTTACAAATTGTCACTTGCCAGCATTTTTGTGTCTTTAGCTCTGCTGATAGCATGAATGCAGGAAAATAAACTGTAGTCAGAGGCACTTGATAGCACCATTTAAAAATTAAATAGACTATGATACATTTTGATGAAGATTGATACTGTGTGTGAATTGTAAACAAAAACAAGCAAGCAATATCAGTAATATGCTCCATTGATAAGTATGTTGAAAACACTACAAACAAGCTCCTTCTGGTAAATTCCAGATTTTGGACCATTAACTTTGATACAGTTTGGCTTTTGTTATAGTTTTTTTGATATTAAAAAGTATTAACAAAAGTATTGATTACTGGAAAAGTATACCATATTGCTCCCATTCTAACCTTGCCCTCAAACAGGACAGTGAATCTTTTACTACTGTTTTTATTGCTATCAGTAAACTCTATATCCCAAATGTTTATTTTTAAACCGATATTAAAGTGTATCGTTAGTGTTTCAAAAATGTTCTAAAAGCCATTTTCAGTAAAAATCCCCCCCCCCCTAAAATTCACAGCAAGAGCATTGATTTTTGACAAAGTGCATCGTGATTTTTGAATATGCAGAATGGGAGATGTTCAACTGTGAGCTATGATTAATGAAAGTCAAGTAGAACTGATATCAACTACATCATGTGACCAATAATCATGTTAGATCCATAGAAAAGTCCAGAGTCTTCATGAAAAGGTTGAAAATTAAAATTACAGCCCTCAAAAAATATTCTTTATAATGTGACCTATATTAATATTCAAATTGTCATAATGAATACATACTTTGATATAGAGGACATGTAATTTTCTTTTATCTTAAATTATATATTGTCCACGAGTAAAAAAAAAAATTAGTTTCTTGAAACTTTTGTTTTCAGGGTTGTCTTCAATGAAGTACTCAATACCACCCAGGAATTCATGCAGGATATCACTGTTATTGAGCCTTCATGGTTGTATGAGCTGGCTCCTCACTACTATCAGTATGGAACGGTAATTTTGCATTATTTATAAATAATTTTTATGCAGAGACTTCAATATTCACATCTCCTAAGCTAGTCCATTCCATTTTTCCTTGGTAGAGTGACAGGAAGTAAATTTTTCCAGAAAAATGTCATAATATATATTGTCCAAAACATATTACTAATTAAAATTTTTATAGTTGTATTTTGTTACAGGAAATCCACACTTAAAGCAGTAGGACTGTTGTCCTTATTGCTTTAAGTGTGTAAAAGCATGGTATATTTAAATTTCAGACATACTTTTCAAAAAAACTTTACCACAACCAAGAGAATTTTTTGAAAATATGCTTAGGGACGTGGAATACCTTTTTACATAGATATATATCCGTTTGGAATTCAGAAAAAGAGAACTAGCTCTAATAAGCAATCATCACTTGTGTTGCTTCCCATAAAAAAAATGGCCCACAGTCCTGATGGTATAGTGAGTTCACAGAGCAGTGGTCTTTATGTGAATCATATCTGAGATCGGAAGAATTCTTAGTGACCTCTTCAAATGGCGGTGTAGTTAGCTAATCTCATGTACAGGAAGTAGCCCCGTCCCCAAGCTGTTTCAGTTTCCAGCCATAACATGCAAGTAGCCCATGAATAAAGCTTAACAAGTAATATAAAAAAAAATTTTTTTAAAGTCAATTCCTACTTAGGTCAACAAAGAAAAATTTTATTTTAGTTACTTTTTATTAAATAATTACAATTAATATAAATATGTATATACATATGACAGAATCACAATATTAAGTGGCAAAATAGAAAGCGAATTTCCTTGCAATTTTCCATTTTCCTTTCTATATATGGTGTGGGACTATTATTTTTATTCACATGTTTCATTTTCCATTTTGTTACCTCCTTGACTCAGACTAGAACCCAGAATGAAAAAAGAATCTGAAAAAGAAATTTTTTTCCAGCGATCTACACGCTTCGCCACTGACGGTATTTATTCCTAAATTTATGTCCTGCTAAATATCTTATATAAGAGAAATTTTTTTCTCCCATATAAAACTAAAATTAATTAATTTAATTTAATTAATGAATTAATATTTGAAAAAAACTGTATTAACATCAAGTGTCATCCACTACAAGTTTAAAAAAAATTTGAACTTGAGTGGATGAATAAAAAGTATTTTATTAACGATTGAAAATTTGAACAAGATATATAAATATATATAGGGAGAGTGTGAACTAATAGTAGGAATTGAATAAAAGAGATCACTTCTAGTTCCACAGAACTCAATTCTTGTTCTTCAACCAAAGTAATTTATGCAAAAAAGCAATCTTTGAATAGCAACAACGAACAAGATCAACTGACTATGCATTACAGCTAAAAAAGTTCCTGGATTCTCATATTAAGTTTAACTAAACCTATCCCAGCCATTCTCAAATTACTCTTCTTGAGCAAGAAAGGATGCACTTTTTCTGCCATTGATAAAATTCCTGTGCTATCCAGTTAAAACTGGATAGCACAAAGAGCATCTTCAGTTCCATCAAAAAACTGCTTGTTCAGTGTGGAAGCAAGGACCTCATTTCATTTTCTGGGAAAGAAAAAATTTCATGGTGAGAGCTGAAGCAAGTAAAGGGAATGTGGTAACATGAGAAAAATTAATGCTGTGTGTTTAACTTTTTTTTGTACATGTTGCTAAATTGCTTTTTTGCAAGAGCACATCTGTATCCTTCCTTATTCAAGTGGCACCACAGGAAATGAATTCATAGTGCAACAATGATTTATGCTTTTTTGTGAGTCGTAGATAAACCATCAGATATCATCTCTGGCAATGGTGGTCTCTAGGGACAATGGATCATTATCAGGTCATTATGAGATCACCACAAATTGTCATCTGTACATTGCACTAATAAGTATTTGACTCGCCACATGCTGAACAACCTGACATATTTAAATCATCACTTAAAATTTCATAACAGCTTCTGTATGAAATGTTCAGAATTTCTGCAAGTTTAGCAACAGTCATGCTGATGTTGATGTAGAAGTTGTCTAGATGTTTCAGTTTTTCAGATATAGGTATTCCAGCACAATCATTGTCTGCTAAACTTTCTTTTCCATGTTTGAATCTACAGTGCCATTCAAACACTAGAAAAAGAGACAGTGAGTACTCTCCCCAAGCCTAACACATCAATCACAATATTTCAGAAGCAGATTTCCATGTGCTTTGGCAAAATTTGTATTTTATATTCCAAATGTGACAATTTCACATTGAGAAATTATGATAAAATAAGTGTGCTTCAAATGCACATGGCCACAAAATAATATACTGAATGATTAAGAAACCTCATTACAGGATGAAACTTGCAATTTAACATCAAATTTATTGCATTTACTGCTATGCAGCCTTCGGGGACCTCTTGACTGTAACACGTTATTAAAGCCACCTTTTCTATTTATTAATGAATATTGTAGCTGTGCTCCCTACTAACCGATTTATAAGCTGGTTAAGACTACAAATTGCTTTGAAAGACATCTGCAATGATAAGTGCGCTGAACTACTTGTGGTAAAGTAGGTATTGTGTCAGAGTTCTTACATGGAAGAATTAAAAGATTTCAGTGCAGCCACATCCTTTTGTTTCTTTTCCATGCCAACCTGTTACAAAAACTAATTCTTTACAAAGAGTTTCTTCATTACAGTTTTCCCCATTCCATCAGTATAAATGAAAGAGGAATACAAGCTTCTAGACCTTGGTGGAATGGCAAAGAGGGTGGGTATAGACTAATAGTTTAACAACAGCTAAAACGCAGAAGTAAAATTGATTCATGAAGAGTCCACACTGATAATCAGATCAAGATTATTACTTTCTCTTCTTGCTCTCTAATATACTGGTGGAGAAAAGTCATCCAGTAAATTCAAAAATAAATTATGCTACTGTGCCAGTGACCAGTTCACAAGTTGCAGTCATTATCTGGAAAGTTTAAATCCATTATAAGACATTCTGACTATAAAGTATATAAAGGCAAAGGCCTCATGTTACGAGGTAGAATGACTAATATGTAGGTTAGTGCAAATGCAAATAAATAACAATAGTCTTCTCCACTGGTGAGTGTTATTTAGTCGAGGTAGTACAATACCATGGCAACTCATTGTGAAGGCAGTCACAATATGAGATATAACCAAAACGATGTCAATTTAATTAATTAATTTAACTACTTTGGTAGATAGCTATTGTTAAAATGATGCATTTGCACTAACCCACATATAAGACATTCTGATTTACTGGCCCATTCTGTTTGTCTGTGTAGTTGTTCATTACAGGTGACCCCCACTTAACGCTGATAATTCGTTCAGGAAAAACAGAGCACTAAGTGAATCAGCACTAAGCAAGCGCCGTATTCCCATAATGTAACATATGTATTGTGAGTCGCAGTTTATGCCATAGGATATTTCCTAATCAATAATAAACTGAGGGAAAAGACACAAATGTCGGTCAAAATATCTAATATTAAAAATTTGTACATATAAAATATTCTACATTACATACGTATATAATTATGTGATAAATAACTACATTATGTATCAAAATTAAACTAAAAATCATGAATTTATTAATCCGATGGTCCTGGGCTGTCGAGTTTTCGCAACTTTGGTCTGTACTTTGGCTGTCTTCCTAGTAAACTAAAAGGGGTTTTATTTTAATCCCCACAGCGTTACCACCGAACAATAAAGTCAACCGATCCTTCGCCGCTTTTGAACAAGCCTGGAGTGTTTTTTTTTTTTTTTTTATTCTTTTGATATGAAACTGCTTCTAGGCATTCATTTCCAAAAAAGTCCTGTTTCATCTGTTAAAAACTTGAGAAGTTTAACAACACTTTTCAATAATTTATAGAAGTTTTTTTTTGAAAGTTTTGGCTCCTTCTTGATCTGAACTTGCAGCTTCTCCCTGGATTTTAAATCTATCTTACCAGCTTTAAATGATTCCACTTTTTTTTTTCTTTTTTTTTTTTTTTTTTAAAGGTGAGCTTTCTTCAGATCATCATATAGGCTAATCGCTTTTTCTTTAATATTTAATTTAACGGAATTGTGTGTTGGATATTATCTTCAATAACATTTAGAAGTGTCTCCCTTTCAGTTATAATAGGTGGCCAAGTTGCTTGCAGTGGAACAGCTGTCTTTCCCGCTGCTAAAATTAATTCTTTATTTTTTATAATTGTTCTTACAGTTGAACTTGCCAGTCCTAAATTGTTGCACACATCCACTTGTCATTGAACAGAATCAATTCGCTTCAAAACGTATAATTTAAATTTTCAAATTCAGTATTTTTCTTACCTTAGTAGGTTTCGTACCACGTCCAGACGTCATTCCTTTTTAATTCTTATCCGCCATTATTAATCTTCGAAAATGTAACTGCGTTGCATTTACATGTTATGATACATAATCTTAATTATGATACAATGTTCGAGTAAACTCTCCATTACAGACAATATCTAACACTACCGAGTGATGACTAGACTTTGATAAATGCACATAACCCAAATATTACAAGCAATACTTGATCATTTTTTAAAATGTTGATCGTAACAAGTCACCATAGTGCAATTAAATTAGCATGGAAGAAAATTTCACTGAGCGTGGGAAAATTTCACAAGCCAACGTGGAAAACTTTGCTATTCGTTTTCAAGCTATTGACTACATCAGATGAGTTTTCATTAAACATGCCAAAAATTCAATCTGTACGTGGTTAAAGAGCGTTATAGTGAGTTGTGACCACATTAGAGTGAGATATGGGTTATAATATAAAAACAGCATTATAGAGAATCAGTGTAGAGCGAACTGTGTTATAACAAGGGCCTGCTGTATACTCATCCCTTATTTGGCCTATACCATTCTGCTACTTTCATTTTTGTTTTTCCTATTGCTACCATACTAAACTGACTCAACATTACACAGGCCACTCAAAACAACCCCTCCCCCTCCTGTCATTGTTGCGGCATGCAGCAGCCTGTAAAACAAGGTGTGGGAGTTTACAAAGCCTGATGGGTTCTCACATAGCAAGCAGATATATGGGCTGTGTTAGGGTTACTACACAAAAAAGATACCCATAATATGGTCATTATAGGAGTAATTGGCACATGGAACAACTTTGGCCTAAAGAATACAGTGTGTATTGAAAGGACAGGAGGAAAGAGGTTATTCTCTTGGTTAAGAAGCACATAGAATTTAAATGCACCCAGTTGACATGTGGCAAATGTAATGTTTGAGTCAGTCTGGTGTGAAATAAGCACTGGGAAAACAAAAATGAGAGTGAGTATGTTATAGGCTAAATGACTACAAACAAACAAAAAAAAATACAGAATGGATCAGTAAATCAGAATGTCTTATAATGGGGGGGGGGGATATATTTTAAATTTAAATTCTATAATATATATTATAATTTAAATTTTGTAATCTGTCTTAAGGTAAAATATTACCTAAATAATGATTATTACCAGACAAAGTCCAAGGCCATGTTAGTTGTCTGATGGCACCAGGGCTTCCTCCATCTCCACACCACAAAGCCCAAGGATATCGTGACTTAGACATGGGCATTTCCATGTGAGTCATGAGTTCTTCAGTTATAGTTTACTACCGTGTGGGGGTGTATTCTAGGGTCAGCCTAGTAGACAGACCAAGCTCAACTCACAATTCTTTTCTTTGCATGTGATGTAAGGAGTGCACTGATCTCCAATTAGAACTTGGTATTTTCCCTAGAAACAAATGTAACTGGGAGCTCGTTGGGAACTCATGACCTGCCAAGCGATGCACTTCTGATTCAGGTCCAAGAAAAGAACAGCCAAGTGAAACTGCTCGGTTGAAAGAGATTTAGTTTTATTGGGAGATCCTATTGTCAAAGAAATGGGAAAAGTGGGGGGGGGGATTTTTATCATCAAGGATTTGTAGGTAAAAGGAATTTTTTTGTAGAAATGGTATTTATTTGAACAAAGGTGGTGCAAGGATTTTTGCTAGTATCATTAAGGACACCTTAAGGGTTCAGGGTAATTGCAGTTGGGGGAAGGGTAATATAGATCCACATTAATTTGATCATAGTAATGCTTACACTCACCCCAAAACTTTTTTTTTTTTTGTTTGTTGTCACAACAGCTAATGTTGGCAAGATGTTCTGAGGGTAGCAACGTCCCAAATAAGTGAAGAGATAAAGCTACAGAAACAAGCCTAAATAACTTCAAGGGTTGTGTTAGGGTAGTAAACTGTAAAGAATACTTAGTCTTAACTGTGTCTACAGTAATATCAGGAGTTGTCAATAAAATGGGTGAATTCAAACTCCTGGTTAGAACAACTAATACTGACATGATAGGGCTAACAGAAACATGGTGCCACCCAGAAATTCGGAGGTGGTGAGGTTATGTTACTTTTGCCAGCATGGAATCTGTGGTGTGGATTAGTTGGAAGCAAAGTCGCAATGAGAGTGGGAGTAATCTACCAACCAGAAGATTGTGAAGAGTACAATGCGTGTCTACATGCAGATGGAATGAGTAAACAAGCATGAATGTCTTATTATGGTTGACTTCAGTCTGGCCCTGACTAATTGAAATAAGTGGGAGGGAAAACTCACTATGAGGAATAAAATTTTTAAATAAACGATCATTATTTGTACCAACATGTTATAGAAAATACTATGGATGCAAATAGTCTTGTCCTCATCATCATGCACAAATCAGATGACATCGCAGGGCTAAAGTAGAGGAACTATTGAGAGGTACTTGCAGTAGTTAAAGATTTTAACTACAGGCACAGGTTTTAATTTCGAAAGGGGGAACTATGACAGTTTAATACACTATATAGCATCTGCTAATTGCAGAGGGAGGGAAAATAAATATGAATTATGGAACCCATGAATGCATATATACCATTAAGTAGTAGTAATGTGATGCAAGAAAACAAGCATATGAGCTTATGTAGCATCAGCAAAAAAAAAAAAAAAAAAAACAATTTCACACATCCATTCAGTATAATAAAGCACAAAAAGAAATCATGAGGAAGTTGCAGAGTAATGAAAATTACTGAAGCCTACAACAGCTAAAAGTCAATCTGTAACAGTACCACAAATAAGGTTAGGACAGTTGAGTATGAGAAAGCACTAGATATGAGAGCAATCCAGGGACGTTAAAAAGAAGTGGCATTCTGAAGGACTCAATAACACGGTTTTGTTAAGGGGATCATGTTTAGCTACTAGGTTAGCTAAACATGATCTCTTTCCTTTGACAGACATTACGCGCAAGCTGAAAGTTGGGAATTATTTTGACATAGTTTATTTGGATTTTATCAAACATTTGACTTGGTTTCTCATGAGATGTTACTGTGTAAGCTGGAAGATGTTATGATTATGGAACGATTTTGAGATGGACTGCATGGTGGGTGCAGGGCAGAAAGTTGTGATTAATAGATATTCTTCAAGTTTTTGTAACGTCAGAATTGGAGTTCCCCAAGGATCGGTTTTACTACCATTGTTTCTGATTTTCATAAATGCATTGACGAAGGGATAAAGGGTGTGATGTCAAAATTTGCAGATGACGTAAAGATTGGGAGAGTCATTAATGATTAGTGCCAAGCAGTGCTCCTTCAGGATGACTTCGATGGGCTTCAAGAATAGTAAAAAAAAAGGCAGATATATTTTATTGCAGCAAAATGCAAGGTCTTTCACTTGGTAGAATAGCAACCCCAAAATAAATTACTCTCTGCGGGATTGAATTAAAAACTGTAGAAGTGAGGAATTTGGAGTTGTGATATGGGCAGACAGGATGTTTACAGAGCAATGTAAAAGGCAGCAATGTAAAAGGAAAGTCACTATCGAACATTATTCTGTAGAGGTAAGGAGGTCATAATCCTACTGTATAAGGCAGTTTACAGACCACAATTGGAATCTGTGCCAAATATGGAGAACTCATCTAAAAAACAAGACCTTGAACTTCTTGAAAGGGTCCAAAGAAAGGGTGAAACCAGCAAATGATATGAGGAAAGACTTCGAATATGTAGGAGTTTGGCAACTGAACACCTTAGAGGGGATTTGATTGAGGTTTATAAGGCTCTGCCAGGGGTTAGTAAAATGAATGAAGAATTTTCACTTTTATAAAGAAGGCATGAATTCAAATTACAAGGAAAGAGGTTTAAATTAGAATGTAGGAAGTTTTCTTTTAGCCAGAGTTGTTGACTGCAGGAACAATTTGTCTCCACAGGTAGTTGGGGCTGACAGTTTGAAGAAATTGAAAAGTCAACTTTCTTATCTACCTTTTTCTCTCTCTCTCTCTCTTTTTTTTTTTTTTTTTTTTTGCTGGTGCAGCAAAAGCCTGTGGCTTCCTTGCACTATACAAGGTGCTACCCAAAATGTATTTATAAAATAAATTAGACTCACCCTGGGTCTTATTCGCCACCATCACCTTCAAAGTAGTCCCTTGAGAGCGCAAACACTGATCTCAGCGCTTCGCCCATGATTTGAACACATCCTGAAACTCCATCATAGTGTTCAGCACCACCTGTGATTCGGTAAGTGGGAGGGAAACTCACTATGAGGAATAAAATTTTTAAATAAACTAGATCATTATTTGTACCAGCATGTTATAGAAAATACTATGGGTGCAAATATTCTTGTCCTCATCATCATGCACAAATCAGAATTAACACTAATATCCAAATTATTTAGATAATTTAAACTACAGATATATATTCAGGACAGGACAAATTAATACTATCAGAAATGATTGGACATTACATTAGCCTGCAAAAATACGAGATTTTTATTTTTATTTCAAACTAAAGCTTAAAAAAAGGCGAAACCATAACCTGCAAAGGGCTCTAACTGTCTCAATATATGGCTGTCATACTAATTCCAATATTAACAAAATAAACTATCAATATATCATTCAGTATTACCATAATGTCGTTACTGAATAAGTCCTACATCAAAAGGCACGTCAACTGGGGCTAGCATCTCTCAATATATGCCATCAATAACTATATGAGCTGTCTGTTTCTGCTAGTTACACATGCTGTTCAAATTTTTTATTATGAGATTCATATTTATTTTGGTTATCCTCTACACAACGGGTATGAATATATTGAATGATATCCTCTACACAACGTATTGAATAATGCGTTGTGTAGACCTCAACATATTGAATGATATCCTCTACACACTGGGTTCTTAATCTGGTGCTTGCCAGCACCATTATGCTCTTTAAAAAATAAATTTTGCTTGTGAGCACCTTCACTTAACCTAAAAAAATTATAAATCTTTGTATTTAAAAAAGGTGCTTTCTGTTTCTCAACTTTCTGCAATATTCTACTAAAATCCATGCCGATCTTTGCTAAAAAATCCTTTCTTTTGTTAGTGATTAGAAAAAAATTATATATTTCGTGATGTCTTAATTTCAAAAAAGATAAATGTTTGATGGTATTCTTAAAATTTTTCTTATTAATTATTGTTAATTTGACATTTATTTAGTAAAAAAAATTTTTACAAAATACTTTGTTGCCGTAGTGTTGCTACAGATCGAGGATACTGCCTCATGCAATTCTCAGTTTCTGGTTTTAACAGGTTAAAACCAGGTTTCGCTCAACTGCACTGCTGCAATAGGTACCGTATTATGGGCTTGACGTAGCCGAGTGGTCAAGGGCAAGAGTGCAGAAGAATGCACTCTTTGAGTGGACTGGGGTTCACACCTGTGACTGCTAAATATGATTAATGTTTGTATTGATGGTTTGTAAACTCCTCTGACCTGGTGGTCGTGCCAGAGTATAAACAAGAATAACCATATGTAGAGTGGTGACTTGAAAGGTGACAAAAGTGTTATAGTAAGAAATCTTTTGATTTTGTGTGCAAATGCTTAAATGTATTTTCTTTTAACAGATTTAAGTAAAGTTACTAAACCCTTTCAAAATGGATAAGTTTTTAAAAAGAAACCGAAACAAACATGACGAGGGAAAAAATTATGCATTAACGCTACCTTTGCAGTCATTTGGTTTAGACCTACACGTTTCAAATGCAAAGAAAGAAAAAAATAAAAAAGTATGCATTTCAGTCCTCTTGGGAATATGATTATTTGGTAATCGATAATAGTAGTATAATATTGGTGTGATTTATGTCAAGCATGTTTGGCTGGCTATCAGAAGTTGAATTACAAAAGACATTATCAAACATGCCAATAGTAGTAATGTGTTAGCAAATGAAGTTTTGTTTATTTTATTAAATATTCAAAGAATTCATTGCCTTACACTAATGATGAAATAATAAAAAATTGTGTTGTGTCATCATTAGAAGTGCTTGCTAGCCTCTTACCAGAAAAACAAAAAGCTACCTTGATTCTCTCCACTAAAAATATTCCTTTGAGTAATGATACATTTTCAAATCGAATTCATAAAATGGCAGATGTAATATTACATGATCATTAGGTAGAATCGAAATTTTTGTATTATTTTCACTGCACGTGATTGTGATGAGTCGACTGACATATCAGAACTCATGTGCTTTTTCATTTGATTCAACATGATGATGGCAGCTGTGAAGAAGACTTTTGGCTGTTTTGTCACTTACTGGTCATACAACTGAAAAGATGTATATGACAAACTTACGAAATTCCTCACAGTGCACAAAATTGATCTGAGTAAACTTGTATAAATTGTTACCAGTGGTGTACCTTCCATGATAGGTAAAAACAAAGGCCTATTGCTTATCTTAATAGAGATAAAAGGATACCTAATTTTGTGCATTATCAATGTTTGATTCATACTAATTCTTCTGGTCCACAAATGAAAGATCAAAAAGAAATTATAGGATGTCTTGAAGTCGTCGTTAAAGTCATCAACCATTTTTATTGCTAAATCCTTAAATAAGTGATTTCTAAAAATATTTTTGGAAGGTCTTCAAGCGCCGCATTCTGATCTTATTACCCATACAGAGGTTCATTGGCTCAGTCGTTGAAAGGTGCTCTCGAGAATTTGGAAGGTGCTTGAAGAAGCAAATGCTTTTCTAATAGAAAGCATTAAAGAAAACCTTTTTTAAAGAAATTTTTACTGAATATTTCAAAATTACACTTTAATTCATGGTTGACAGCTTCAGCCATTTAAATGAGTTAAATTTGAGGCTACAGGGAAAAGATAAATTTGTGGTAGTTTTACATGAGTAGATTATTGCATCTGAAAAAAAAAAAAAAAAAACCTTCAGAAAAAGTGTTTCAGAATCCAGTTTTAAAAGGAAATTTGCTTCTTTCCTACTCTTAAAAAATGTCTGGAGGAAACTTCTGGGGAGTGCTCATCATTTGTAATGAATGTAATCAAAGACCAATCCGAAGAAAAATTTGAATACTTGAAAGAGCACTTCCCAAAATTTAAATTAACGATAAATTGCAGAAATTTTGAAATCAGTAACTTGGGACAAATTTTCAGTCAAAACGAAGTAACAGCTGCCAAGTTAGAACTTGTTCATATGCAATTGTCTTTACCAACACAAAACTATTTTAAAATTCTGGGGTTCTTCCGACTGCAAAAAATCTTTTATTACAAAGAGAAGCGTTCAAAGTACTTTCTATGTTTGGATCAACATACACATGTGAAAGTGCTTTTTCATTAATCAACAATATCAAAAACAAAAAAAGGACAAGATTGTTGCGCACATTTGGAAAAAAATTTTCAATATCTCTTCATAATGGAGAAATTAATTTCAAAGGTTTGGCATCATCTCTTCAAAGATGATGCCAAATAAGGTAATAAATATTAGTGCCCAAAATTTTTAATTGTTAAATATAATTATTGTATGCATAATAAGGCAAAAAAAATTAATTTAAAAATGCATTTTTAATCTTTAAGCAAAAAAATGTATATTTTAATATGTGGTGCTCGCACGCATTGTAAGCTGCAAAAAGGTTAAGAACCCGTGCTCTTAGCTGTCAGATCTTCAACCCTTCAGCTTTATTTTCATTCTTGGGAAGAGGAAGAAGTTGCAGGGGGAAAATAAGGGGGGTGAGAATGATTGTCGTGTTGTTATCAACCATTTTTATTGCTAAATCCTTAAATAAGTGATTTCTAAAAATATTTTTGGAAGGTCTTCAAGCGCCGCATTCTGATCTTATTACCCATACAGAGGTTCATTGGCTCAGTCGTTGAAAGGTGCTCTCGAGAATTTGGAAGGTGCTTGAAGAAGCAAATGCTTTTCTAATAGAAAGCATTAAAGAAAACCTTTTTTAAAGAAATTTTTACTGAATATTTCAAAATTACACTTTAATTCATGGTTGACAGCTTCAGCCATTTAAATGAGTTAAATTTGAGGCTACAGGGAAAAGATAAATTTGTGGTAGTTTTACATGAGTAGATTATTGCATCTGAAAAAAAAAAAAAAAAAAACTTCAGAAAAAGTGTTTCAGAATCCAGTTTTAAAAGGAAATTTGCTTCTTTCCTACTCTTAAAAAATGTCTGGAGGAAACTTCTGGGGAGTGCTCATCATTTGTAATGAATGTAATCAAAGACCAATCCGAAGAAAAATTTGAATACTTGAAAGAGCACTTCCCAAAATTTAAATTAACGATAAATTGCAGAAATTTTGAAATCAGTAACTTGGGACAAATTTTCAGTCAAAACGAAGTAACAGCTGCCAAGTTAGAACTTGTTCATATGCAATTGTCTTTACCAACACAAAACTATTTTAAAATTCTGGGGTTCTTCCGACTGCAAAAAATCTTTTATTACAAAGAGAAGCGTTCAAAGTACTTTCTATGTTTGGATCAACATACACATGTGAAAGTGCTTTTTCATTAATCAACAATATCAAAAACAAAAAAAGGACAAGATTGTTGCGCACATTTGGAAAAAAATTTTCAATATCTCTTCATAATGGAGAAATTAATTTCAAAGGTTTGGCATCATCTCTTCAAAGATGATGCCAAATAAGGTAATAAATATTAGTGCCCAAAATTTTTAATTGTTAAATATAATTATTGTATGCATAATAAGGCAAAAAAAATTAATTTAAAAATGCATTTTTAATCTTTAAGCAAAAAAATGTATATTTTAATATGTGGTGCTCGCACGCATTGTAAGCTGCAAAAAGGTTAAGAACCCCTGCTCTTAGCTGTCAGATCTTCAACCCTTCAGCTTTATTTTCATTCTTGGGAAGAGGAAGAAGTTGCAGGGGGAAAATAAGGGGGGTGAGAATGATTGTCGTGTTGTTGAATGCCAAAAACTGTGCCACAGCAAGAGATGTGTGGGTTCACACGTTATGATGAAGGACCCAGTTCTTTGTGTGCCACTTCTCTGGACATTTCCTCCTGATGGCTTTCCTCAGGACATTGCAGTAGAACTTTGCATTGACAGTCTGGCTAGGGGGAGATGAATTCCTTATGGATAATCCCATCAATGTCCAAAAAACAGATCAGCATGGACTTCACCTTGCTCCTCACTTGTCGGGCTTTCTTTGGTCGGGGCAAAGATGGACTCTTCCACTGGCATGATTGTTGCTTGGTTTCTAAGTCATACCCATATATTTCAACTTTCAACCATAGAAAGGATGTTTTGATCACCCCTGGCCCGTTCTTGATGTCTGCTAACGCTAACTTCCTTGCGATGCTGCTGTTGGTCTTCACTCAGTAACTGTGGCACAAACTTGGCCGCAATCCTTTTCATGTTTAACTCATCTGACAAAATCCGCTCACACATGCTCTATATATAGTCCTACAATGCCACACATTTCGTGGATGGTCCCCACCTGCAGTCTTCACAGATTGGCGCCCGAACTTTTGTGACATTTTCTGGGGTGGTGCTCGATGATAGACGCTCAGAGCGATCGTCATTCAACCATTTTGAAAATGGTTAAACTAGTAGTAAGTCTGCGTCTGGCCTAAAGCATTGTCGCCAAAAGCTTGTTTCAACTTCTTATGGGTTTCTGCTGCTGTAGCGTTAAGGAAACAACTCGATGCAAGCACATTGCTCTCCCACATCAGTCAATCTAAACTGTGCAAAACACACAGCCAAAGGACTGCGCATAAATATTCAATGACTGTCCAGCCTGACGTTATGTGGCACACTGATTCACAAAGGATGCATGCAGTGTTATCTAGTGCCACAAGTCTGTACTAGATGTAGTTCCCGTGCAACATCTGGGTAGCACCTTGTATGGCTATACTAATTTTAACCTTCAAGAAAACTCATTTTGGAAAGTATTCCGACATGAGTCAACTTGCACAGAAATAAGTCATAGATAATGTATGCGTTCGTAAAATGTCTGAATTAATATAGCTTTAATTCAGTTATTTCCATATTTCTGCATAGTTTCCATCAGACATGACTAGTTACCATGGAACAGTAATTAAATTAATATGTAGTGCAAGATATTTCTCAGAAAATCACATAAGTTAAATTTTCTTCCTTTCTTTTATTTTTTGTCTAGAAAAAGTAAAACACTCTTTTGATATGCCATTTAAATACTTTACATTTAGCAAAGGAGGCCCAATACTTTGGGAACTTCTGATATAGGTTAATAATAAAGGAATGTAGGAAGGAAGAAGTTGGTAAAAGAACTAAATGGCATTCTAGTATAGAGTTTGATTAAGATTAAAAAGGAAATGCTAATTTGTGTGTAGTCTGGTTAATTGAGTTGAGAGTAGTTTAGCACCTACTTGTATTCTTGCAAGAATACAAGTAGGTGTTAAATAAAAACACAGAACAATATATATCAGTATAAGTAATTTCTTAGATGCACAGTGAGAGGTAAGAATACAAAATAAGATAACACAGGTAATAAAAGCTTGGGAGATATTGTATATTATAGCTGAATTGTTCCCAGGAAGTGCACTGCATGGATTGAATTTTTCAAAGCCAGGGAAATCCAGCACAACCCAGGCTTGTCCTCTTTCAAAACTTCTTGTGCCATCTACTCTTGCACTCAGGACCCTGCATTCTAAAACTCAGCTCCCACTACCTCTCCATAACGTCGGGCCTCAGTAGGGGTCTGGCAGCTAAATGACCAGATGAACAACGGTACACGGCATCACACATATACAAAGTCCATACACTTTTAAATCTCTGGCTTTTCCAGTCAACTGGTTCACCCACAATGTAAACTACGCAGAGATGGGGGAAACCCCCCTGGTGCCGCTTGACCATAAACACACTTTACATTTTACCTCCCCATATGTCCAGCACTAGTCGTGAGGTGAGGGGACCTCCTAGTGATGCTGCTGGTCTTCCAGATTAGCATCACTGGGATCCAACACCCATAGCCTAGGATCCAGGCTATCATCATAAGAATCTGGTGTGTTTGCTGTGTTGTAATCCATGGAAATTTGTAAAGGAGGATCTTGGTGGTTGATGGGCTCAGCTTCAATAGACTATTTTGGCTCCTGCTTCGACAAGATGGGTGGTCCTGAATGGCTCAGTGAGGATCAATCAACTGAAGGGTCAACCATGCCATGCTCCTACCCTCATGGTCCAAGGGACAAGATTCAGGCTGGCAGTGGCATAGGTACAGTGTCTGCAACATTTATTGCTTGCCAGGTAGTGGGTACCGTTTGAGCTCTGTAGTGGGTGGGGAGCTTTGGCACTGAACCAAAAAAAAAAAAAAAACCAATATGAATCCTGATAAACTCTTCTTCTGGGGCCCCAACAGCCCATAGCAGAAAATAATGAAAAAGAAACAGCAAAAAGGCCCAGAACTGAAGCAAAATCAGGTCCTACACCTAGATATCTAATAATCAACTCTAATGGAAAAAAACCCTTAGGGAAAATGTCACTTTTCTTTATGCAGAAGTGTTTGGCAGGCTCACCTAAATTGGTAAAACGGCTGCAATCTGGGGATATCCTCATTGAAAACAAGTGTGACATACTGAACAGCTCCTCACAGCAACAACTATTGGGGGAATGCTAATTATAGTAACACCCCACAAAACACTGAGCTCATTCTCAGGTGTGATCTCTGAATTGGATCTTCTTGAAATGTCTGAAGAGGAATCTATTCAGAACTAAAATCACAAGGAGTGACAGCTGCAAAGCAAATGTACGTAGGGATGGGAATCTTCCAAATCCGTTTGGAATTTTAGCACTTCCTCATAACAGTACTGACAGTGAGAGGAATATTCTGCCGGTCAGAAAGGCAAAAACTGGGATCATATCTTCCCTTTTTGGAAGTACGCTCTCAGGACAAAAAGGAGAGCAGTCGTGGAACACTTACAAACACTAAAATTTAAGTCACAGATATTAGCCTGATATCTGTGACTTAAGACTCTACAGACATTCAATAAGATGACAGTCACACTCCAAATGCAAAAAGACAAAGGACAGACACAAACCAACTCTAATCCTTATCTTGACAAATCAATTGATCAGTAATCTTTTTCCCTTTGTTATAACCAGGTGCCTGGAGACTATAGTAGGAACACACAAAATTGGTTTGCAGACTAAGTCAGAAGATCTGCTAGTTGAAACCTCCCATTACAGGTGCTCAGAACTGTTGCTTAGTACCACAGTATTTGGGGAAATCCCAGTCAGTCACTCCACATGATGTTGAACTATTCAAAAGGGGTAATAACAATGTGACTTAATAAACAGCACAGAACAAATGATCTAAGAATTAAAAGACCAGAAAGTAATTCAGGCTAAAAGAATTTTGGTTAAAAGAGATGGAAAAAATTTGTTCTGACTATAAACATAACCCTTACATTCAGCTCACAAACTCTCCCAACACAGTGAAAGCAAATTATTTGATTTATTATATAAATCCATATATTCCAAACCTGATATAATAACAGTGTTACAACTGGCAGAAGTTCAGTCATTTACAATTGGTAGGCATGGGAATAGTTAGATGTGCCTCTTGTAGATTGAAGGGGCACTCTCACGATGAGTGCAGCCAACAATTTATGATACTCAAACTGCAGAGAAAATCATTCGGCCTTTGAAGAAGGCTGAATGAAATATGGAAAAAGGAGAAGCAGATCCATAAATATAAGGTGGAGCACAAGGTTACCTATCAAGAAGCCAAAAAGCACATTCCCGTTTCACAAAGCTCACATTCGTGTGCAGCTGAATCAAAAATCGGCTACTGCATTATCACAAATGGAACAGATCTGTGCTACCCCTTCTTTCTTTCTTTCTTTCTTTCTTTATATATATATTGCTTTATAAGTTGCCTCTGTATTGTTATACAATTTTGCCTCACTAGCTTATATAGTTTGCTCTATCATATATTACTTCCATTACTGCTTTCACCTTTTTGCGCTACGCTTTATCTTTTGTTTTACGCTCACCTTTTAATTATATATTGTATCATATATTATATATTGTATCTCTAGGTTTTGCCACGGTGCCAGCGTTGGCATATGTTCGTTACCTGGGCGTTTGATGCACATGGTGCATCAAACACCCAGGTAACGTACACATATTGCACTGTATCTCACCCAAAACTGCTACCGCTTTATCTAACCGACATTTTTTCTATCATATCTAGTACTTATCAATACAGACCGATGTAATACATAATCTTACTCTTAGATGGCATTAATTGGTACTGATCTCAATAAATGATCTATAACAACAAAATTCATAAACAATGCTTCGCCTAGTACTAATATATATAAAGCAGAATTAACACTAATATCCAAATTATTTAGATTATTTTAGATAATTTAAACTACAGATATATATTCAGGACAGGACAAATCAATACTATCAAAAATGATTGGACGTTACATTAGCCTGCAAAAATATGAGATTTTTATTTTTATTTCAAACTAAAGCTTAAAAAAACGTGAAACCATAACCTACAAAGGGCTCTTAACTGTCTCAATATATGGCTAAGTCATTCCAATATTAACAAAATAAACAATCAATATATCATTCAATATTACCATAATCCGTTACTGAATAAGTCCTGCATCAAAAGGCACATCAACTGGGGCTAGCGTCTCTCAATATATACCGTCAATAACTATATGAGCTGTCTGTTTCTGCTAGTTACACATGATGTTCAAATTTTTTATTATGAGATTCATATTTATTTTGGTTACATTAGCTCCTTAAATTTAATTTTAAAGTTATGTATGCTATTTTTAGTATATATGAATATGGTGGGCTGGCATGTAACTAGCAGAAACAGATAGCTCATGTTGTTATTGATAGCATATATTGAGAGATGCTGGCCCCAGTTGATGTGCCTTTTGATATAGGCCTCATTGAGTAACGTAATATTGAATGATATATTGATTGTTTATTTTGTTAATACTGGAATTAGTATGACTTAGCCATATATTGAGACAGTTAGAGCCCTTTGTAGGTTATGGTTACACCTTTTCTTAAGCTTTATAGTTTGAAATAAAAATAAATATCTCTTATTTATATATACACAGGGTGTCTCAAAAATATTGGTACAAATGTTTAGGGGAGGTAGGTAACATCTAAAGGAATGTGAATCACATAGGAACCCATAACCGGAAACGTCATGGGAAAGTAGTAGCAGAGGCACAAGAAGCAGAAATTACAAGACAGTAATTAGTGGCAAACATTTATTTGACATAATATTAACAATGGAGTAGGAGATGGATGCATTTCATGGTGTTACAACAGATGCTCGAAGGTTCCACCATGAGACACGATGCATGCGTAACACTGACGCAGCATGGATTGGCGTTGGACACGGTCGAACACACCTGGAGTTTCTTTGACAGTAGCAGCAGCGCAGACGTATCTCGCCACGAGATCCATTTCCGTCTCCCCAGGCGATTCATACACGATAGATTTGAGGGCCCCCACAGAAAGAAATCAAGGCTCAATAAATCAGGTGAGCGTGGGGGCCAGGCAACGGGTCCACCACGGCCAATCCATCGACACCCAAAACGCCTGTTCAAATGGTCATGAACATACCTTCCATAACGGGCAGGCGTCCCGTCATGTTGAAACGAAATGTTGCATCTCACATTTGCTGGAACATCGTCAAGTAACCCTGGTAGAACTTGTTCAAGAAAAATCCGATATTTAACGGAGTTCATGCAGGATGGTAACAGGTATGGGCTGACTAAGCAGTCACCGACCATACCTGCCCACACATTTATTGCGAAGCGATGTGCTGCATGGGGGCACACACTATGTGGGCCCTCTGCTAATTCATACACTAGGTGCATGTCTGCCAGCTCACAGTTCGTGTATCGATGCATGCTCTTCATGCAGCGACTACTGCTTGAATGAGTAAACCAGAAATTTTCCCTCTCCTGAACTGATGAACAGCGCCATGTACCGACTTACGGTGACATTTCCGGTTATGGGTTCCTATGTGATTCACATTCCTTTAGATGTTACCTACCTCCCCTAAATGTTTGTACCAATATTTTTGAGATACCCTGTGTGTGTGTGTTTGTGTGTGTGTGTTTTTTTTTTTTTTGGTTTATCTCTTATTTGGGAGTTTATTTTTCCCTTGGAGTTTGGATTTCTTAAGTCGTTGCTGTCTAACAGCATTGTGCTAAGCCTGGTCAGGACTGAGGGGTTCTTACCATGGTATAGGTAGGTTTTTCTCTATACATAATTTGGTTGTTTTTGTTTCATTAGTTACTTTATTTATTTTGTTTTTTATGGTAACAGCAATAGTTACATACAGTCAAATCCTAAATTTTCAGGGTTTGTACTTATAACCCCCCCCCCCCCCAAAATGTGTCAAATTTTTTTTTTTTCCCCCTGGTATATGCTATAACATCTAAGACTAATAATAAATAATATCAAAAAAAATATGAAAAAGTAATAAAAACAAAAGCCTTTGTTTAACAATACAGTAATAGAAATAACATTTTTAAAGATATTTTTTATTTCTAAGCTAAACTAAGAGAAAAGCAATTAACAGAAATGAAAATATTGTACAGTATATATTTTGATATATACAGTATTTTAGTATCACCGTTAAAAGAATTAGAATCTTAATTAAAAGGAGACATACAAACTATAAAGAGAATCCATTTTTGTTTGCACAGTTTTTGTCCTATATGCATTTTTAACTACAGCACAGACATTATCAAATGCAATATTGTTTCTTTATCAGTGTTACCGCAGGCTTACACGGTATATTTAACCAAATAAAATATATGGCTGCTTCCCTTTTGCTAGTAATGAAAACATTGTTTTGCTTGGTGCTCAGCAGCTCTTGTGTAGTGGATGATGTTGTTACTACAGCCATTGCTGTAGTAACAACTTCATCATCCACCTTTACAAACTTCAAATTTGCCAACAAAATCCATATGCTCCTTCAAATTCCCTGTTCCTCAATGTTGCTGTCACATTCGTCTGCTCGACCATGTTTTTTGATGATATTCTCTCCAAAGCCACTCTTTCTGAAGCTTGATTACACTTGATGCAATACTGTCCCAAGCAATAACAAGATTAAGGATAGCATCAAAGACATTCCAATTTGGCTGCAAATTGTTCCCTCCTTCTATCAAGTACTTCATCAGGCAGGCTCTATATGCTCTCTTGAGGTTAAAAATAATGTCTTGATCCAGTGGTTGCATTAAACTGATGGTAATGGAGGGTAAAAACAACAGTCGTATATTTGTCAACTTAAGTGTCTCTGCAGAATGTGCTGTATAACGATCTAGAATCATCAAATTGTTCCTTTTTTCTGAAGCCACTCTTCTGTCCACTTTTGATAACCAAAACTGAAAAATTTTGACCATATGCTAAGCACTTCTATTGGCCTCATAATCACAGGGAAATTAGTTAACTTCACATCTTGGCTTGGAAAACTTACCAGTCTCAAGTAGGCATAGTTTTGTACTGCCATCTGAATTGCAGCATAACAGAACAGTGACCTTTGTTTACTTAATTTTCCACCATGATAAGACTTTCCTTGAACAGCAAATTATAAAATAAACCTGTCTTGTCAAGATTAAAAATATCCTTTGCCTGATATTTTTCAAGAATCGACCAGTACAGAATACGACCAGTCTATAGCCTTTTCTTTGTCGACTAATCCAGACTCACTGCAAACATTTCAAGAAACCAAGTTATTCTTATCTTTAAATCTTTGGAGTCTACCACTGCTGCATTTGAAATCACTAACTCCATGTTGCTGAGCTAGATAATTTGCCTTTTCTTGCAAAATTGGACCTGATATTGGCAAATTAGATGCACACATTTGTCGGTACTACTTGAAGTTTTGTTCCAAGCTCCTCATGTTTTGAACCACAAATTCGTTTCCATTTTTTTTTTTTTATCACTGCTCCAGTTTCTCACAGACTTCTTTTTAAGTATTATAAGTAAAGTAGGTAAAGGGATGTATTCCTTTGCAAATGAATACGGTTGTCCATTTTGCTTTGTTCCATTCTATCAGCCTCTTGTAAAATTTTCAGTTTAATTTCCAGGCTTAATTCCATCCGTTTGTTTTGTTGCCATAAATCAGTTGATTTATGGCAAGATGTGATTTAATATACTTGTCTTTAAATTAATTTAATGACAAGTTCCAAAAAAAACATCAGTTTAGATAAAATGGCACAAAAAAATAGATTATATACTGTAGCAAAAGACTATTTGAACTAGCATAACAATTGCAATTGGCCTTAAGTCCTTGGAGAGTGAGGGAGTGTTTGTATACAACTTAAAAAAAATTTTTATTCTTTTGTTAATTTAACAGCTCATCCTTCACAATGATGTTTTTCAGAGTGCACTTATGTCATTAGCTACCAAAAACTAAAGTAAATTCTAACAAGTCAGTGCCATCCTTCAAGGAAGCAAGGTGCAAAGAGGCAATAATTGGACAACTGTGCCATTTCTATTAAACATACAGAATAACAATATTTATTTCTCACAGGGCGAAAATGAACTTTCTAATACATATTTACCAAATTTTGTAATAAACTAATATATTTACATATAAAATTATCCTTTCACAGGGGAATGGTATGTGCTTCATATAAACAAGTACTTTGTATAAACAGTTTGTATTAACAAGATTTTACTGTAATATTCTAGAGTTCTAGCACTATTACTTTCATGTGGTTAAAGAGTGATTACTTAATTGATCTGTTTATTTGGTTAAATATACCATGTAAGTTTTTTGTTCTTATTTGAAGATCCATAGTTTGCTAATATTGCTTCAGAAAGTGACTTTTTGTGCATCCATTCTCTGTTTGGTTTGTACCAAGAGTGAATGGCAGTTAGTTGTATGGTTACCAGTGTTCTTGCTTATTGTCTGGTTTATAGGTGTGGTAGATTTCTACAGTGGGGATCTCTTCACTTGAGATGGTTACCTGAGCCTAAGTTGCTTTTTGCATTTGGAGCTGGAAAGAACTTTGGGCTGTTTCTACTGTATATTCACTGGGATATACAGTGTGTGCTTTCCATCTAGGTTTTGTAAATTGTAGTGGATTTGTAAGAGAAAAAATTCCCATGGTAACCTATCTTGATTAAAGTGTATGGAAAATTATTTCTACTGACCATGCTCCATATGGCTGCCATTCCTTCTATTCTAGTGGGTGAACTGAAGACAGAGTCATACAGAAGATAGGCTAGCTTCATATACCAAGGATGAGCCTTGGTATATGAAGCAAAAGATTGATTACTTAATTAATCAATCTTGGCAACCACTTAATCTAATTATGATTAAATGGTTGCCAAGAGACTTCACACTACACAAGTCTAGCTTGGCATTGCAGAGATGTTACAACAGAAACACCATGGCATGTTTTAAGGAATTCCCAAGAACTGCAAAGACAGAAAAAAAAAAGTTCTTCCTGTACAAATTATACTCGTTGTATTCATATTTGCCATTCCCCATGTCACAGTGAGTGGCACCATGTTTCCAATATCTCTATAATGTCCATATTTCATGACTTAATACTTCAAATTTGTGAAATTTATTTATTGTGCTTCTATCATTAGTTTATAAGTAATTATGTGTGCACCAGTATTTTCTTTTGGTAACCAAAACACTTTGCATCTACTTCTGGCTACCATTAACCTGTTAGTTTGTATATTCCCTCCCCCACCTAACACTACCTTGTTTCATCTTGGTTATGTTGTCAATACTGCCCTCCTCTTACTAATGCAATGAAAACATTCCTTAACAAGTGTACACTTTTTTTTTGTTTTGTTTAAAGATGGTTTTGATAATAGTAAACTTATCTGTTTATCTGTAAATAAATGTTTATCTGTTTTTTTTTCATCTTTTGCAGGATCGAGAAATTACAGACAGAAATACTAAAAGTGATTAAAACTTTATTTAAAACTTTTGTACACTATACATTAAAATAGTTTCATGTACTGTCACAATTTACTTCTGACAACATGGACAAATAACTGTAAATGGCACCACTGGTCCATATATACATATTTATATTTCAGCAAAGATACTTACTGTTGGAAATGTAATTACCATCTTCAGCTGAAACCACATTCGAGTCTAAAAAGAAACTCTGCTGGTTATATTATATTTAGAATGTAATATGTGATTTAAATATTACAATTAAAAACTTATTGAAATATCAGTATAAAGTATACCAGGCCTAAGTTTAAAGAAATAATACATTTACTGTGGTTGGAGTCTGCCCAAGTTAACATTTCTTCATATAACGCTTAACCTTACAGTGGTGGCAAGTCACCCAACAGATGTTCTTGGTTTTTTTTTTAATTCTGTTTAAACAGTGCATATATTTCATCTTTTCTTAATGTATTACAGTACTTATTGTATATATGTTTTAATTTTAATAGAAAATTAATTAATTTTTAAATGCTATGTTTTATACATTTTATTTTCAAAAAAAAAATTTTTTTTTTGACAACATAGAAACATCTTCATTCCATTTTCAAAGTGTTAAGGGTGTGAAATTTCAAATAAAAAATGTGCAATGCACAAATTTCTGCTTATGTATATAAATATTAAAAATAAAAAGTTAAAGACATTAAATATATAGTTAATTCTGTTTTCAGGAGTGTTTTAAATTTCACACAATGTAGCAGCCATATATTATCATGTTTACTCTGAAAATAATAATAAACCTTTTGAAAGGAACTAGAGTAAGACTGTAGATGCTTTATTAAAATAGTGGGAAAAGAAACAAGTTACGTGAAACTTTAAACAAACATCAACAGCCTTTGTCTGGTATTTCATTACTCTTCAAGAAAATACAAAAAATGGTGGTTGTTGGGTACAATTTGTGTACTGGTTACCATACAGAAATCACTTCAGAAACTACTGCAGTAAAAGTTTGACTATATTTAGGAGGCAGAAAAACATTTCAGATTGGTAATGTAGGAACATTATTTTCTAGGTTAACCTGTCAGGTCACCCATCATTCCACCAGGCTAAGAAACATCACAATAAAATTCTGTGCTCCAGAAATTTTCAGCTTTTTACTGTTCTGTTTTAAAAACATGCAATATGTTTTCCTCTGTTATGATTAAAGTTCACTTGTTATCACCACCAATACACATCTAATAAACCTTACAATATATTACCAAGGTATTTGTGAAAACTAGTTTCGTTTTTCTAAAGACTTCTAACAAGATGAATTATTTTTTTAGTTTATGTTCACTGATGTAAGACTGAAATGAATGCAAAGTATTTGAATGAAAGCATCACCAAAAACCAGTTGATTGTGTAATATGTGATGTACAAAGTTAGAACAAGGTGAACTTAATTATATTACGATTTTTCAACATAAGTATTGTCAGTAACTTTGCAACAGCATACCCTTGCACATAAATTAATCAATACAATAAATTTGATTTTAAAATCATTTTTTTCCCCAGTTCTGGTGTTAGTCACTTCACTCAGATTCTTATATCTACCGGGTGTCTCAAAAATACACAGCATAACTTCAGGAATGAGTTCCTCATATGTAGACAAAAATATTTTATATCAGCATAGTTCCGGAAATGTTTGGTTCCCGAGTTATTAACCGAAATGTCTTATCTCCCCCAGGTGATTTCCTTCATCACAAGGTACTGACAGAATCTGGTGGTTTTCCATTCCGACCATGTACTCAAATCAGGAGCAAGCGGATATACACTTTATGTACGGTTTGCCAGACGGAGGCTCTGCCAAACCGTACATACATCTGGAGGCTCATCGTTTGTACCATGAAAGGTTCCCAGAACGAAGATGTCCAGACAGGAAAACAGTTGAAGGTATCCATTGCTGCCTTTGTGAATATGGGACCTTTACACCTCATGCTGCTGACTAGAGGATGACCAAGATCTACGACTCCTGAAGTAGAGGAGGAGATTTTGGATATTATGCATGCCACTCCTGGAATCAGCACATGCAGAACAGCAATGCAACTGGCTGTTCAACATTCAACTATTTGAGTGTTGCAAGAACACCAACTGTATCCTTACCATCTGCAACAGGTACAGGCCTTGTCACAAGCAGATTATCCTGTGTGAGTAATGTTCTGCCAGTGGTTCTTGCAGCAGTGTGGTACAACTCCTCACTTTCCTGCCTTAGTGATATTCACAGATGAAGCACAGTTCACACGAGACGGAATCCAAAACTTTCACAATCAGCATGTATGTGCTGAGGAAAACCCACAAGCAATTCTTCCATCACATCACCAACAGCAGTTCAGCCTCAACATCTGGGTGGGTGTTTTTGGTGATAAGTTATTTGGGCCCCATGTACTTCCAAACAAACTCACAGGGTAGGCGTACAGAAACTTTCTGGAAAACAACATGCCTGATTTCTTGGACGACACGCCACTGATCATTCATCAACAAGTACACTTCATGCACGATGGCGCTCCTACACGTTTCAGCCACCTAGCCCGCAATTACCTGAATCGAAGGTTTCCTGGTCGATGGATAGATAGAGGTGGACCAACTGCCTGGCCTTCATTGCTCACTGATTTAAACCCACTAGATTTATTCTTGTGGGACCATTTAAGGTCATTGGTGTATTCAACTCCGGTAGCTGATGTGGAAACTCTCCCCAATCAAGTTGTGGCAGGTTGTGAGACAATACGAAACATGCCAGGAATTTGGCATCGTCTTCTTGAGTCGTCGATGTGAGGCCTGTAATCAGGCAAAAGGTGGACATTTTGAACAATTAAGTTTATAGACAGACCTTCAAAACTTGGAAACCAAGCATTTCTGGAACTGTTGATATAAAATATTTTTGTCTACATATGAGGAACTCATTCCTGAAATTAGGCCATGTATTTTTGATACACCCTATATATATACAGGGTGTCTTAATACATATACATTTTTTTTTTTTTTTGAGACACATATATATATAAGAAATTTATGGTTTTGGTTAAACAAATATGTGTAGAGATAATGACATCTATGAAAAGTAGCAATGTAGTGATCTAATATGCCATTCATATGTGATTTAGCATAGAGTACACTGGTTGAAGGAGAGGTGGAAGAGAACCGATATAACTATACTTCCTTGTATAAATTTTTTTTTTATAATTATCAGTTCTGTATTTCAAAATATTATTATTAATATAAATGACCATGGATTTGCGGTTGAAAAAAGGAACTTTAAAACGAGAAGCAAGTACTTCTAGTACTGAAACTGTGGTTGATGAAAATGAACACAATATTGTCACACTTCAAAGTGAGAGAATGGACAATTGCAGTCTTTTGTTCCCCAAAAATCCGAAGTGAAAAAACTGGAACTAACTAATAAAAGATCAAAACGGAAGTATGATGACAATTATTTGAATTTTGACTTAGTGTTGGAAATAAAGATGCTCCTCCTTATGCACAGTGCATCGTATGTAATAAAATATTAGCAAACAGTTCATTATATGTGATATAATATATATATATATATATATATAAAGTGTTCCGTAAATTGTAAGGTGTTCCGCAACAAAAATGTTTGGGAAATGCTAATATATATAGTCATATGCTATACATTGTATGCTATATACAAAATCTACAAACCTAGATAATGAGAAGTAAGCAATTAAATTAACAGAAAATCCATGCTGAAATTAGGTTGTAGCTGGACAAATTCTTTAGATCAATATGTTAAAAAAAAAAAAACCTTTAGTAGATCTGCCATAATTCAATATATTCTTGAAAAATTTTTTATAATTAATAATATTAAGAGCTTTATGAAAGTGACACCAAAAAATATAAGGGAAAAGTTATCAATGAGTTTTAGATAGAATTTTCTGATATTAGAAATATCAATATTATAATCATTGGCAATCCTGGTACAATGGGAGAGGATAATATCAGAGTGAAAATTTTTAGAGATATGTTAAATGAGAAATGTTAACCATAACGCTGAAGGCATCACACTTATTATAGTGATTAATAGAAATGTGCCTATTATTGATGTGAATATTCAGATCCAAGTAATTGGCAATTTGGTTGCAAGAGAGTCTTTTCCAAGGTGAGTTCCTGAGGATATAGATGACCAAATCTTTTTTTAAAAAACTTGGACAGTTCAACACACAAAGATCATTGCCATATCTAAGACATGTCCTGTGAGAAGGAGCTGGACTGCCCATAGGTGGTCCTTTAATTTGCTGATAGACCAGACAAAGACAAAATTATTGAAGATACAAAAATTAACTAGATTATTCCAATATGTGATATTACACTTGATTACATGTTTATACTTCTGATATATTTCCTGAAGCACTGTTTTTAAATTAGCCAGGTGTGTTTAAGACGCTCAAAACAGGTAAACTGTTGAGAATAACTCTGTTAAGCAAAATATCCATGATAGGTTTAAGTAATAATTGCAATCTTTTTCCAGGACAACTATTTTTGCAAGCAGTAATGAATCTGAAACTAACAGGTGTTTTATAAAATGTAAAAATAAAATATATAAAAAGGAAAATTATAATCATTAATATTTAATTTCAATTTCTAATTTGTAGCCAGTAATTTTTTTTGTAATGATATCCAGAGAAGAAAGATTTGTAATTATCGCTAGACCGAAGTTATTTTTTTTTAAATATCTGCATAAAAGGCTTTACAGATGAAAGCAAAATTGTTGGCAGCTTTGTCAACAGGGTAATAACAAAATGGTCCTGTAGTTCTTGTAACCAACCTTTAGTTTTAGCAATATTATAATGCTGAACAGGTTTATGATGTAGAGTAAATCTTAGAAAAGTGACCAGATAGATCTGAGAAGACAATATTGATCCACATTTGGAAGGCTTCAATAGGAATGTTGTTTTTATAGGCCATGGAAACACAAAAATTCCTAAAGGGTCCTGATTAGAGATGCTTTTTAAAGGAGGTAAAACTGACCTTAGGCATTAACTTGAATTTAAAGCCATAGAAAAGACCGTCCTTAAGCTCAGGGTGAGACAAAAGTATTTTGTCTCACCCTGTGTGTCCCACTTGCCCTAATCACATTTATATTGTCTGTATGTAATTGTATCCTATTTTTTCAGAGAAATAAAAATATAGAAATGGACTTCAAAACCATAATGAAAAAGAAAATAAACAAATATAGCATCAAAATAATAATCAATTTATTTTCTTTATACAAATACAAATTATTAAAGTTTAAATCATTTAGTGGAAGAAAGTAACCAACTGCTTCCACAAAACTGTGTAAATCGATGTCCCAGTTTTGTCTATATGTTGTTAATTTCATTAATTTCTTATTAATGCTCTCATATTTGCATTTTTACAAGATGGAAGATTTCCAATGTTTACTAATCCTAATATTCTCTTAAAATTAGCTTGTTGTTTTGTTGTTTTTTTAAATGGGTAATCATCTTCCATATATTAACATGTGCCCCACAGATTTATTTAAGGCATAATGCCATCCTTCCACATGATTTATTGTCCAAGGACCAAAATTAGCATGATGATTCCACAATGATGGCAGAAAGTGAGCAGTGGGTCCAATCCAATAAACTCTTCACACTTTTCATATGAAGGATGTTCTGGCAGTAGACATTCTCGAATGATTCCTTCCCAAGCTTCCTCTAAAGAAACAAATGCTAATCCCACCAAGACTTCACTAACTTTCTGACAATTTGTTCCTAGACGCATGCCAATTGTAATCCTAAATGTACTTTTTGCCAAATTGCTTGACGAAATGAAATAAACAGTCTTTAATATCAGCATCAGAAAATGTTTCTTCTATGGGTCTGATTGCAGCACTTTCGTAATCAACCTGGAATTTTTTTCTTGCTTGAAACGTCCCGATTTGCAATGCTTTCTGTTGAATTAATCGGAACATGCGATTGTAAGTTGATTTTGACTTATCTGGAAGAAGAATATAAAGAAATGGAAACACTTGGTCTCTATGCATACTACACAAGAACCACGGATTCAGGATAAAAATTTGGCAGCAGCAGCATGGTCTGATGATAGGTATCGGTAAGATCCTGAACCAGCTGGCACACCAACTATAAATTATAATATAATAACCTTAATAGGTATTATCCCCCGCTGTAAAGAGCAAACGTCATGCTGATGTTTGGCTACTATTTGAACGAATTCTTAGGTCGACAAATGCAGGTGGAAACACCAGTGGGGCATTTCCTCACTTGATCATCAACCCCCCTGTAAAGGGTCATTAGAGTGAAAGGGATTGCAATTATATACTTGCTTAGGGCAACTGACAGTAAAATCCCTCTCACTATTAGGACACGATTAGAGCAGGTCACTATTATGGCAAGTCACCATTAGTGCTTCTGAGATTATAGTGAGTGAGACTAAAACCATCCCCCCCATGTACAGCTTTTATCTCCTCATGAGTTTGTTTCTTTGCCTTGCAAATGAAAAGAATTTTATAATGGATTGGACCTCAACCTTCTCCAGCATACCAACCTCTCACTATATTCATGGCTTTAGTTCAGTAACTAGTGGACCTAGAAAAACATAAATATAAATTAACTTATGAGACTTAGGTGTGTGTGTGTGTGTGTGTCCCACACAATATCACATCTCTAACTTAGATTTGTGGATGAGGGTTCGGAGATTGTCAAAACTTGCACTAAAGTCCCCACAGGAAACAGTGTTTTGCACAATTGTCAGATCTTTGTAGGGAGAATAGAATAGTTTTTTCACCAAATTGAGACAATGGCAGATCTGGCAATTATTCCATTGGAATTGCCAGTTGTCTCTGTAAAATTAAAATCTGTTTTTTAAAAAAAACCAAACAGTTCAAATTAGTTTGATAAGCACAATCTTATTGCTTACATTTGGAGTCTTTGATATACAAATCCAGGTTCAGCTCAGCTCATTCAGCATCTTAACCACTTGATATAAAATCACACATCCAATCTGTTCTTTTCCACACATAGAACACAGGCTTTTAGATGCTCTAACTCAGCAGTTCATGAACCCCTGGAGGGCCACAAAAGTGTTCCAGTGGGTTTACACTAAAAATTCTGTAATGTCTGCTTAGATTTACATTGGTATATTTTTTAATATACCAATGTAATTATTTTTAATATATTAAATAATAAACAATGAAGTAAAAATAAAATCAAATATAAAGTAAAGAATTGCCAACGAAAGAAAGCACATCTCCCACAATTCTTTATTCTTACAGTATATTGTGTTAAATAAATGTTTTCCATACTAAATTTTTTTTTTAATTCTCAAAGACCATTGTTATGTATAGGTACTTAGTAATAATTTTTATTATTACACAATAAAGCTTATAAAAACATAATACTCGAAATATTTTATAATAAAAATTCAGAACTACAGTCGAACCTCTATATAATGTAATCTATTGTACCCTTGAAAAAATTCATTAAACAGAAATTTTGTTATAAAGAAATATTACTTTTTCAACGATGAAAAATATTGTATATTCAGAAATATAGTAAAAGATGGGAAATAATTAATGAATAAATTTTCTAAAATTTTAAAACAATTAATTTATTAATACAAACATATTAAGAAATGACTACTTACATGATGCGCAAAATGTATTAGTACACTTAAGAATTATGTAATAAATTGTGAATTATGTCGTAATAAAAAATTTGGTTGTTTTTTGTTGTACACTGAATTCTATTGTACACCATTCATAAAAATGTTCGCATAATATACATTTTTTCTGGCACATTTTCTTCCCACCGAAGGCCTTGAAGCAAAGTTTCAAATACTGCCAACATTTCTTGTTTGGAAGGTTTAATATTACCTTCATTTTCATCCAACTCATCGTCGATATTGTCACTAGTTCTTTAAATACACTCCAAAATATTGGAATCGCTCGGATATTCAGTTACCTATAACATCATTATCAACTCCTAAAAATTCGTCAAGAACAATTTCTCCACTTGAAACTCTTCCCAAGATTGCTCAATGTCTTATAGTAGTTCATTCCTCTCATTGCTGTTAATTAGCATTTTAGCAAAACCTGCTTTTGCAAAACAATTCTTAATCATTGTTTCTGTCACATCTTGCCTCCACACTTTCGCCAACTCTGATATGCACATCTGCAAATAGGTTGGCTGGTTTCCATTCTCAGTATAATTTTTTTCAGTATGTGTCCATGGTAGAGAATTTACAAATTCTTGATAATGCCTTGGTCCATTGGCTGCAGTTTAGACAAGGTATTCGGAGGGAATAAAACAGGCTTCACACTTGTAAGTTTCGAAATTACCGAGTGAGGGTGTGCAGGGCAGTTGTCGACAATCAACGAGATTTTTCTGTTTCCTTTCGTCATCTTTCTATTGAAATCCACTGCTCAAAAATTTCACTTGTCATCCAAGATGATGTTGTAGTTCAACTCTAACGACGTTACTCCTTTTAAACATCAGGGTTGTTTACTTTTGACTATTACCAAAAGGGATTAATTCCACAAATTAATAGCTAAAACATTCTCCAATTTAGTGGTACAGCTACAACCCCAATGTCTTCAGTTTTTCATTACCAGCCATATTTGCACCAACTAAGACTAATTTTCCCCTTACTATTTTTATCACCTAAACATTTATCACCTTTAAAAATCAATGTCTTGTTCGGCAAACATTTAAAAAAAGATGTTTCATCAACATTGAATATCTTTGCACTCTAGTCCTCCATAACTTTTTCAAAACTGGTTCTTTCTAGTGGGTATAGTCTTCTTCACCTTCATTAGAAATAACTTTTACGAGCAAGCCATGGCGCTTTTTAAATTTGTTTTGGAATGCTTTATGCGCCAAAAAGATGCCTACTCCATAGCCTTTTCTTTTATTAATGGCCCTGATATCTGCATTTTTGGTCTCGAATCAACTTCACCCACTTAAAAACTGCTTCATCTACATCTTCACATAGGCATAATAATTTCGCATGCTTCCGACTGAGTCCAGTTTCCTCAAACATAGTACAGTGGGGCCCAGCATCCGATGATAATTTTCCACAAAACCCATTGTATGTTGAAAATATTGTAATTTGAAAACAATAATACATTGATTTCCTGTAATTCTTTCCTCAACAACATATAAAATAGGTATTTACATGTTATACTTCATTTTTACATTAAAAAAAATTAGCCTTTTATAAAGATTTAATAAATAGTTAAAACATCTTAAAATAAAATACAGAATAAATTAGCATTTACCTTAGACTCGAAGTGCAGAGCTGTTGAAATCAATGGTAGCATAGTGGTGGTGGGACTATATCAAGTGTCTTTTCAGTCTTTTGCTTAACTTTGGACAGTTTCTTGGCAAAGAAACTGTCCAAAGTCAAGTAAAGTGGTGTTGGATGGCAAAAATTTGAATTGAACAAAATCAAATTGTGACTCAAAAGATTGAACAAGTTTGGGATCATGGCTCCCTTGCATTATCCAGCAGGAGCAGTTCCTACATAGGAAGCTTATTTTTCTCTTCACTGAAGGACAGAAAACGTCTATTCACTGGAGACAAAGTATCCTGTAACCCAGGCCTTCTTGTTACTAGTTCTTTTTACTGCACCAAAACATTCTTTTGTCGAACTTTTGTTGTTTAAATACTCTGGGGGTGTTAGAGTGACACACATACAAGCAAAGACTTCAGCTTAAAATCTCAAGAGGCATTGGCACCCAACAGGAGAGTGAGCCTCCACATGCCTTTCAACACTTTTGATATTCGTCCTTTTATTGAAGTGTTCGAACCTGTCTCTGCTGACTTTAAAGTCTTCACAGCGCATAGCACTGCAACTGGTTGATGGAGTCTTAAGTTTCAGATTGTCATAGATCTGAAACAATCATAAGAGTGGTGTTTCGTGCACTACACATGGAACAATAACAAAGATGCTAATTTGTGGAGAACAATTGTACGAGTGATGCTGAAAGATGAACATTTCCACCCATGTATCGTTCCAGCTATATTGGAAAGTCATCGGTACCTGCAAATATCATCGGTCCTTAAAATAAGAGATCATATGAAAGGTACATCAGATGTCGATGTCATCATAAGTCGAAGCCTCACTGTATTTAGGATCAGGTGCCACTGGTGGTTTCCCACATTTGCATTTCCTTAAAAAGTTTGAAAATCAAAACACAGTTTTTCGGAATGGTTAACAAACTACTGGCAGGAATACCAATTTTTAAAGAATTTTTTTTTTTTTTTTTTTTAATGCCCCAATCTGCACTATTAAACACTTCCACTTTTTCACACTACTCAAGGATTTCCTCTTAGACACTAAGATTACTTGCACAGCACCTAAAACAAAACTGATTTAGCGACCATATGAATAGAAACCGGTGAAATTTAGTGAAAATATGGATGACTCATATTTTCGAAACAACAGATGAATTTCTTGGATAAAGAAAAATCAATCTCTCCTAATTCTTTAATAGGATGCCTAGAGTAGGGAACAGGTTGACCACAGCCAATGTCTGCATCAGGAATATGCCTAATTGGTCAGTTTCCTCCTGCAGGGTTTTATTTTTGCTGTAGGCCTGACATAGCCAAGTGGTCAGGAGCGAGAGTGCACAGCATGTGTTCCTTGAGTGGACTGGAGTTAAAGCCTATGACTACTAAATATGATATTTGTATTGACGATTTATTGTAAACTCTACTGACTTGGTTGTCGTGCTAGAGTATAAACAGAAAATTTAACTCTAACGACTTTATTCCTTTGAGACATCGGGGTTGTTTACTTTTTCCTACTACCAAAAGCACGTACCACTAAATTGTAGAATGTTTTAGCTATTAATTTCTGGAATTAATCCCTTTAGCTTTTAAAAGCTAAACAGATTAATTCTTAATCATTTTAGCTCTTAATTCGTGTTTTTTACAGCATCAGCTTTATTGCCTAAATGCCAGAGGTGCGAACAATGCATGCCCAGGTCTTTCAAAATCAGTTTGCTATATGGAAATTTTTTTCTTATACGGAAACTATTTTCAGTGTAATGACCAGGGGGGAATCAAAAAGTTCACTACATTGAAAAATTCACTATAGGGAAGTTCATTAAAGAGAGGTCCGACTGTATTATACGATTTCAGAGAATATAGACTTAGTGGTTTGCAATAAAAATATTATGTTGAAAGGGGGTTTGTGATAAAAAATATTACATTGAAATGGGTTTGTGAGTCAAAAAAGGTTGGAAACCACTGCTCTAACAAGTAGAATGACACTCTCCAAGGTGTTTTAAACAGGTGCTGGACCTTTTCCAAACAGGAAAATGTCCAGAACCTGTTTAGCACATCTAGAATGTGACAAATATAAACACTCAGTAGTGCTGGTAATTATGAAAATTTCTTGTTTTTATATATGTATATCACCTAATTTGCAACACATTATTCATAGTGGCATTGATGACAATATAATGGTTTCAGCATTTGGAGGTCTTGGTTCATATCGCAGACTGAAGGCTTCTAAAGGCTTACTCAATCAGGGCTGTAGTTAGCCAATCTCAGGCAAAGTGACTTCCCCCCCTGAGTTTTGAGTTATGCTCTAATATGGAACACCCTTTCCTGTGAAACTTTTGAGATGTTAGCAATCTTAAAACCTATCAGGTTGCCACCTTAGACATGTGCAGGAACTCTTGCAGCATGATGCAAACAGACTCAAAGCTAATGTTCACTTCAGTTGCTATAACATTTATTGTAGCAACTGCTTCAACACTAACTGCTTCATCCACATCTGAACTGTCTTTTCCAATTTTTTAGTCTCACATGATGAGCAATCCTCCCCACATATAGCTTTCACCTCCTCATGGATCTGTTTTGCTTCTCTGCCTTGCAAATGAAGAAATTTTATGACAAATTGGACCTTAACCTTCCCTCTTCAGAATACCATCTCTTGCTGTATTCATGGCTCTAGTTCTAGAAAAGCAAATAAATATAATTAACTTAATAGACCTATTAGTGTATATTTAAATCACTCAGCATATACATAATATCAAATCCCTAACTCAAATATTTCTAGGCGAGGATAAATACTTAGACCACCATCGTAAAGCATAACAAAAAAAAAAAAAAAATTTCAGGATGTTAGAACTGTTCAGTCAGAATATAGAGGTATGAGATAATTTTTTTTATATCTTTCATCTTTTAACCCACTCAGCATAATAGCATTTAAAAACAAGAGAAAAGATCCTGAAGCTGCTTCCTTTAATATCTCTCTCTCTCTCTCTCTCTCTCTCTCTCTCTCTCTCTCTCTCTCTCTCTCCCTCCCTCCGTCTGTACTTTCAGCTGCTCTAAATCAGTTCATGTGTGTGCTCAATAACCAGCTTACACAGCTGTAATTAGCAAGAGTAGCATAATAGTCTTCACAATGAGCAGTGCTATGAGAAAGAAAGCTGTCACATTTTTTAGCATAGGCACAAGTATTAAACAGCAAATAATATCCCAAAATATGGATGCTTTTTTCTTTAGAAAGTGCATGCATGCAATTATACATAATAACGGCATGCTTGTTTTTAATGAACATGTTTCATGCAGCATGAATGTTTTAATGTTTCATGCAGCATAAATCAAGCAGCATGAATATGATGGTAACAAAAACAAAAATCAGCAATCTTTGTTAACATACAAGAAATTTAAAAATATTTCACATACCTCAATATATTCATTAAGAATAATTACAAATTGCACATGGTCTTCTAAGAGCTGCCAGTAGACCTCACCAATGAAACATTGGTCCATATACACTAGGGGTCCTAGTTCTTGCCAGAAAAACATGCCCCATATTATGCAACCACAACCAAAAAATCCAATCTTCCAATGTGAAAGTAATTTTTTTCTCTGAAGCAAATTCATTATCATTATCTCTTTATGATGGTGCAATCCTCCCTATATACAGCTTTCATCTCATGGATTTGTTTTGCTTCTTTGCATTGCAAAAAAATTTTATAACGGATCAGACCTCAACCTTCTCCAGCATACCACCTCTTTACTGTATTTGTGGCTCTAGTTTAGTGACCAATGGATCTAAAAAATACAAATAAATATACATTAACTTATAAGGCTTAATAGTATATACACTGAGCAATCACTGAATTATGACCACCTAACAAATGGCATGTTGAGTCACCGTTCACACGGATAACAGCTGCTAATTGCCTAGGCACTAACTCTATTAGATGTCTGAAGACATCCACAAGGATCTGCAGCCATGTTGTCTGCATGGCTTTCCACCTTGTCAGAATGGATCACAGTTGCATGTCCATACACTTTACTTCCTATTACAAAACCTTCTCCAAATTTGACTGAACTCAATCTAATTAAACATCCCACAGGTGTTCAAATGAAGTGAGTTCAGGCTAGTTTGGAGGCCAATCAAGATGGGTGATCTCTTCACTGTGTTCTTAAAACCACATGCACAGTGCAGGCCTGATGGCACAGCACATTGTCTTGGAAGATCCTGTTTCTGTCTTGGAAAAAATGCAATATGGCAGGGTGCACATGGTCTTTTAAGAGCTGCCAATAGACCTCAACCAATGAAACATTGGCCCATATGCACTAGGGGTCCTAGTTCTTGCCAGCAAAACATGCCCCATATTATGCAGCCACTGCACCTGCCTGGATAGTAGGTACCATGTACAATAGGTCCATGGACTCATTGCTTGTACCACACAAAAAGGCATCTGTGGCATGTTGCACAAGGTATTTGGATTCATCTGGCTAGCACACTCATTTCCAGCCCTCCAGTGTCCAACCAGCATGTTGTTAACACCACAGCATTTACTATCAATGATGTTCAGCAGTCAGAAGAGCATCTCTTGGGTTGTCTGCTGTCTGAGTGGTTGTATCATCATTTGTGATACTGTTCTTGCATTCTCCATATTGTACTGTAATGTCAACTATCCCACAGTGACCTGCCATTGAGCTCATACAACATGCTGCATCTGCTTACCACGAACATCCACCTTTCATAATCATTTACAGTTCTGTCAGTGAGAGGTGGGTTGACCCGTTCAACACCATTCTTTGTACACCTTAACCACGGTGGGCCGTGAGCAAGAGACAAGAAATGGGGTTGCCGATGTGGAAGCACCTGACACGAGAGCTTCCACAATTATGCCCTTTTGAAACTCCATAATATCTTTACTACGTCTGATAACTTATTTTACCACTATTCTAGAATAGGAAACCGTTTGGCTTTTTATACTGTGAGCTATGCAGCATAGTCCATTATGGATGTGATGGTCATAATTCAGTGATCACTGAGTGTATATACATATCAAATTTCTAAAAAGTATATTTTTAGGTGAGGGTAAATAGTTATTGATTGCCCTTATACATGCAAATATGCCTAAAAAATAGACAAAAAAATTAAAGTTCCTTAAATTTTTACGTACAGAATCAAATCCTGAAAAAGTTATTCTCAAAAATTATCACTTTACATCAGCATTTCCCAAATGTGGAATTTTAACTCGTGGAACCCCAGGGTTCTGCGAACCATGGGGTTCCACGAGTTAAAATTAGGAGAGCTGCGAAAAAAATAAAAAAATTTTACACATTAAAAGTTAAAAATATTGTAGTTAAGTTTATTTCTGGCGGATGAGACAATATTTGGGTCAGGTCGCTTTTACTGCACAGTTTGTGTACTAAACTGCCTTTGTAATTGTAATCCAGAACCTGCAAATTACATCGACCGTATACTACCGCACCTACCTACCGACCTAAATACTAGGATATGACGCGCAAACGGCTGTGACTGGTTACACTCGTTGTTTGGATCTGTATTTCACAGGGTGGGAAACCACCCTCAGTCCTCAGTGTCAGTAAATGTAGTAGTCGCAACGTGGTTACACAGGCTGTACGCACATTTGTATAAACCTGTTCGATATTTTTATCAATCTGTGAATTTCAATCATTCGCTTTGTAAAAAAGTTCAACGTTATATGCAAACTTTAAATTTTAAATTATTGACATTTAAATTCACCATGAATTTGGACAGTTGGTTAAAAGAAGGAACTTTAAAGAAAAAAAATATTACTGCTTCAAACTGTTCGGCATTTACAGCAACTGAGAAAGAAGATACAGCAATAAATCAAGAAAACAGGTCCGAAGCAGTTGAATCTCCTGTTCCCGAATTTGCAGAGAAAAGGGACAAGTCAAAGAAAAAGCGAGAAGCACCCAGTTCTACCAAATCTTATCAAACTAAGAAATGAAAATATGATGACAGCTATTTGTCATTTGGATTCACAAGCATTGGAATTGAACATTGTCCTGAAGCACAATGCCTGCTTTGCAAGAAAATATTGCCAAACAGTTCATTAGTACCCGCTAAATTACGTTGTCATTTTTAGCAAAACCACTCAGAGTACAAAGATAAAGACATTGCCTATTTTAAGCAAAAGCTTGAGGAATATGACAAGGCTAAATGATTCATGACAAAAAAATTTAAAAATGAAAAAGAAAATGCCACAGAGGCTTCTTACAGAGTGAGTTATCGCATAGCACTCGAAGGAGAAGCACACACAATTGGGGAATCGCTAATAATACCATGTGCAAAAGATAGTGTTGTGCATGTTAAGTGAGGAGTCTTATAAAAAAGTTTAAGCTGTGCCACTTTCCAAAAACACAGTTTCGTGTCATATTCGTGATCTTGCTGATGACATCCAGACAGAACTCATTTCTCGGCTGCATCAATGTGATGGGTATTCACTGCAATTAGACGAGTCCACTGATGTTGCAGGTCTTGTAATTTTGCTGGTTTTTGTAAGATATGATTTTGACAAAGGGATTGAAGACTTACTTCTATGCAAAAATTTACAAACTCATACCACTGGTGAGAACATCTTTAACTGTATTCATAATTTTATGAACACAGTATAAGTTGGGACAAATGTGTTGTGTGTAGTGATGGTGCCAAAGCAATGGTCAGAAAAGTGGCAGGAATTGTGACACAAATAAAAAAAATGTAGCAAAAAAACTGCACCAATAGTCATTGTGTTCTTCACAGACATTCACTGGTAGCTAAAATTATTTCAATCACACTTAAAACTGTGCTAGACGAAGCAACTCAGATTATTAATTTTATTAAAATTTGACCATTAGAGTCATGATTATTTAAAATTATATGTGAAGATATGGGTAATCACCACTCGGCCCTGCTTTTGCATTCAGAAGTCTGGTGGCTATCACGACGTAAAGTCCTCGTTAGAATGTTTGAATTGCGGCAAGAGTTGTCTGCATATTTTCTGAATCATAAATTTTGATTATCTGATCGATTAACAAACATTTTGTGGTATTATCCAAAATTGCATATCTTGCCGACATATTCACAAAATTAAATGAAGTATGTTTATACTTCATTTATACTCCAAGGAAAAAATTTAAACATTTTTAATGCGAGAGATAAAATATTTTCACTGTTACAAAATTGCAACATAAGTTGCAATTTTAAATCTCAGCTGTGGAGCAAAATAATTTAGTCTCTTTTCCAACACTTAAGGATTTTCTTGAAGAGCAGCGACATTGCAGATCATCTTTGCAATTTACACACGTCCATTAATCAGTATTTTCCATTCTTGAATGAAAAAAAAATGACTGGATTCAAAATCTATTCATACAAGATAAACCAGCCAGGTTTTCTGATGTAGATTTTGAAAATCCGATTGATATTATTTCTGACAGTCAACTAACACAAAAATTTTAAAGAAGAAGTTTCTTTTATTGCTTTTTGGGGCGATTTATGCTAAGAATACCCTGATTTGTCGTGGCGGGCAATCAAAGTACTGTTGCCATTTGCCAGCACGTACTTGTGCGAAACTGGATTCTCGCTATACTATGGAACCAAAACGATGTATCAAAACTGACTTTATGCAGCTCCAGACATGCGAATACAACTGTCAACAATTAAACCGGATATAAGAAGAATTTGCCAAAAAAATAAAATATTACACTCTGCTCATTAAAATGTATGTTGATGTTTTTTTTTTGTATTTTTTTGTATACTAATAATAATAAACAAAGAATCTGATACCATAATTATCATTTAATTAAGAGTAAAACCTTATTTTTTTCCCTGACAGGCGGCTGCATTTATTTATGGGACATGAAAGAAGACAAAACGTGTAGTTGCCTTCCCCCTGGGAAAATGTAACTTTCCATTTAAAGGTATTTGACCTTGAACCAAGAAAATTTTTCGCATAGGCCACATTTATTTATTTTTTTTATGTGCTGCGCTAAAAATATTTTAGGGGTTCCGTTATGTTGTACAAAATATAAAAAGGTTCCGTGACTAAATTTAATTGGGAAACACTGCTTTACATAATAAATGTTATTTTAATTCAGTTGCAATAAAAATGTACTTAAAAGTTAAGTGGCTGATAAAACAATTAAGTCAGGGGTATCCAATTTTTTTTTTTTTTTTTTTGATAGGGATCAAATGAAATGAAGATTGAGGGCTGCATTGGTTCTTGCAGGAATCAGGATGCAAAAACAGTTCCTCTACATTAATTACACATTTTCAAAACAGAATTTAATTTTTGTTATCAACATTTATATTTAATAATATGAAAATCCAACAATTTCTTATTATATGGTTATAATAATGTTAAATACTGAGAGATATACATAAAACATTGTAAAAAAGAAAGTAGAGGTGTCTAACTTGCTGCCTTACATGGTCATATGTTGGACACTTCTACTTTTAAGTTAATGCTGCCACCATTTGGCAGCATTAATGTGTATTAATGACAGTGAGAATGAAATGAAAACGTCTTCTGAGAGATTTTTTTAAAATCTGCCAGCTGTCATTAGTTAGCTTTTCCTGAGATTTTCTTGAATATCTTCCCAGTTCAGACAGACACTAATTAATACAATAGCACTAAACTCAAGGCTGCTATATAGTAGGTTTGCCAGTGACTAGAACAGAATCTATTACTGTTGCAATTTTTATATGAAATACCTTCATTTGTTTTTTTTTACACACCACACTTCACTTAGTTTTTGATATTGACACTTTGGAAGAGTTAAAAATAAGGCTGCCATATGATAGAATTGATAGTGAAAGTATTAAATAATGAAACTATAAAACTGCACAACACAAAAGCACCATAAATTTATTCATTCCATAACACAATCGAACTTGCATATGAGGCACATTTAACTAACGCAAGGTTGCAATATGATTGACAACTTTGATTTTACTAAATACCTTACCATGCCTTTGGATTTTCTGAGTGGAAAATTAACAGGGGGCTTCAACTTGAAGTCACCAGTAGCATTCCCATCCAGGTTAATAGGTTACTATTAACCTATCTTTAGTTTTTATATACTCTAAATCTGGGCATGGATTTTATTTCACTGGAAATAAAGTTTCCTTCCAAAAGAGACCACATTCAATAGGAATCTGTTGGGGGGGGGGGGGGGGGGTAGCCTGCATCTTCATATATGTCTAAAAGTGCCTTCTTAAATTTTTCAACCACTCCCCCCACATCAGCTGGGGCCTGGGTAGCAGCGTTATGCAGGTTATAATACTTACAGAATATGTCAAACCAACTTTTACTGGCAACGAAAAGGTCTGTCACTGGATTCATCAGGCAAACTTATCTTCATATAAACTAACTGCCTTCTCTTGAATTATAATTATCTTAGAATTTAACAGAATTTATGGTTTATGCAATTATAAACAAAAAGTTCCATCTAAGTCATGATTGAAAGTCTACATCGGGGACCCTTTTTCCATCAACTTTAAAAAGAAACACACATTTTTAAATTGACTTATCACAATTTATTACAAATGTATTTCTATCTTAAATAAAATAGGGTGATTTTAGAATTATTATATATTTTTTAATTATAAAATAGGTAATCAAATACATAAAAATTTGAAGAAAATTTATAAACTAAACTAGGAATGTAATTAAAAACATTTCTGGTATTGCTATTCTCCAGAAGATTATAATATACTTCCCCATTTAGTATTAGTACTGGCAAATGATGGAAGAAGGCAAGTTTATAGAGCATCAAAAAAAAAAAAAGAATTTCTCATTTCACCTATTCATCACTTCCAACAGTGTCTAGTTCTTCCTTGAATATATTCAAGCTATTCACCTCCATAACAGATTGGAAGTTTGTTCCAGCAATCAACCATCCACTGGCTAAAGGCAAACTTCTACACATCAATTCTGCAACCATCCTTCCTCAATTTGAATTCATGTCCCCTCAAATGCATAGTTTGAGCAAGAGGAAGAAAGCCATCAGCATTTAACATGCTCAATCCATTCAAAGCTTTATACATCAATCAAATCCACTTTCAGTTGTGTAGTCTCCAGATGCTGAAATATGCAGAACTGAAGCCTTTCTCGATAAGAGCATCCCTTTGTTTCCCCACACCAATCTTGTTGCCACCCTTCCCTACCAGGAGTTCTACATCCTTCTTAAAATGAGGCCTCCAGACTTGTATGCAGTACAGGCAGTTCCCGCTTTACGAGTTCCCAGGTTTACGAGTTTTTTTTTCCCCAAGTATCAACAAAATCGAAAATATGAAGATTAATTGCAAACAATGAATGTTAAACATTCATATATCCTATATTTCAAACCACACACGTAGCTATACAATATAGTGCACCCCTCTTATGATATTAATCCGTTCCATCGTATCATGAAAATATTGTAATGTGAACTCAACAAATTGTTCTTTAGTTATTCGTTCCAAGACCTCGGGAGTTGAAATTTTTGATGTATAAATAAGCCATTTACTCTCTAAAAGGTCATTTTATAATGTAAATTGTATTAGTTACCAATTCAAATCATTAAACCAATACACTTCAATCGTTATCATATGTTCTGTTATAAGAACCAATTTTGAACGGCTTTGTGATATTTTTCTAAAACACATTTCTGGAAGTCACGACCATAAAACAATAAAAACAATTTGCACTTTCCAGTTTGTGTTTTTCTGTTAGTGCAAGCAATTATAAATGGATAGTAAACTCTATGTTATTGCATTTGTGAAAATACTGATAGCTTTACTTAATATTTTTGTTATTACAGTGAAATGTGTTTACCCTTCACTGCAATCTTCAATTATATAAAAAACAAATTTTCAGAATCTTCTCTTCATTCTTATTTTAGGCTTCGTAAACTTGTTAGTTAGTTATTTGGTTTTTAGGAGCATTAGCAACTAAGGCCATATTGCTCCGGGAATATGCGGTGGTCATTCCCTTGACCTTTCCGCATCCTCCATATTTGGTGGTGACGGGCTCGAACCCCGGTCTAATCAAGAAGCGTATGCTACGCACTGCTGCTCCTTCCCACCTGGCTACGGAGACGCCCTTTGTAAACTAGTTACTCCCCGAAATTGTGTTAGTTGCAATCTGATTTGTGTGTATCTTGTTAGTTAGTTGCAATTTGATAGCATGCATAAACATTAAAAAATGCTTATGCATGCTATCATGAAATTTACAAAGAAAAGAGAAGAGATCATTTTGGAAACAAATGCCTTGAAGCATTTCTGAAGACAACGACTCCTTTTGCAACAAACCAAAAACGAGTGCCGGGTCAATAATGAGTGATCAACGAGTGTGCATTTAGTCGATGATGTAGAATAAACATCCTTTAACATTTGTTAAGTCATAAATAATTTCTTTAAATTATAATTTACTTGATTTTACAGGCAATGTTTTCATTTCTTTGGATAAATCAATCATTGTTTAAACAAACTAATTAGCAAATAATTTCATTGTTGAGAATGTAACCCCTGTTTTTAACATTGTCTAGGGAAATAAATTCCTGCTTTACGAGTTTTTCGCTTTATGAGTGCGCGCGCTAGGAATGAATTAACTCGTAAAGTCGGGAACTATCTGTACTCAAAATGTGGCCCGATTGCCTTATTCAAAGGGATAATCACCTCCTTATCCCTGCTGGCAAAATTCCTGTATATCATTCACAAAACCCCCCATGAGCTGCTCTGGCAACCTGTCTGCACTGCTTGGTACATTTCATTCTGACTGCACAATTACCCCCATGTCTTTCTCATTGTCTAGTACCGTGACTTTAATACCACACAAATTAGTAGATTACTCTGGGATTACTGCTACCCATATGCAGTACTTTGCATTTGTCAATGTAAATTGACAAATGCAGAGTACGCTCACCTCGGGATGGCTATAGCTTCATGAGTTTGCCATTTTGTAGCTGGAATTTATGCAGATTCAATTCCATTTTCCTTCTCCTTGGCGAAATTATGAAAGAATATCAGGCTTAATGTCTAAATTTGCAGATGTGAAGGTTGGCAGGATAATTAATCATAGTAATCAGAGTATGCTACTGCAATAAGGTCTAGAAAAATTAGATTAACTGGTTGAGAAGTGGAAATTGAAATTTAATGTTGACAAGCACGAAGTACCTCATATGGGGAGCAGTAATCCCACAAGGTAGAGAATGAAGGAGACTTGTGGGTAATTGTGCAGTCAGACACAAAGTTCTCTGAGCAGTGCAATCTGGCTGCCTACATAATCAGGTAGAGGGACAGAAGTTTTAAAGTGCAAACTATCTAAAAGGGGGATGAAATACTGAAATGAACTTCCCCCATATACCTGTCAAACAAGTTAAGAAAAGAAATGTTATCTAATTGGGGTTTTTTTTTTTTTTTAGTTAAATTTCTCAGTCTGATTAATATATATGCCAACTAAGCCACAAGCTAGCTAAGCAAGTAACATGTCATCATTTGAAATTATCTTACTTGGGGAGCATTGTATCTTCTATAGAACACACTTGAAATGTTAAAACATTTGTAACTTAAAATGAACAGAGTACTAAAAATTATCTTTCAATGATATACATCTGATCAAAGATAATGTAGAGTAAGCAACTTACCTTTTAAGATAAACTACCACTAGATATCGAGTGGAATAAAGGCAGGCAACTCTGGTCGCTTCCGTAATTGAGGTATACATTCATATATTTTAGCTTCTTCAGTGTTAGTATATGTGTCTGGACACTTGACTGAATTATGTACTTCATGTCCATCCTGGGATTTTGAGGCAGTGTCATCGGCATTTAAGCAAGGCTTTTCTTTGCCACAATGCAAAAGTGAACTTGATGAAAAATAACGACCAGCATTCCATTCCTTTAAGAGAGATTTGTCTTCCATAAACTGATTCCCTAAATTCTTTGATTCTTTATGCACATTTCTGTTTACCGAAAGTGCTTTTTCTTTTCTTACACTGTTTTCCACATATGATTTTTCATTTCTGCTGCTGAAGTTTTAACAACAAAAATATTCATTAGTAGATTAATCACAGAATTACAATACAAATACCAGGTAAAAAAGAAAAATTCATTTATAGCACAGCTTTTCACATCTGACAGTAATATCAATAGTACGAACAGTGTACCTAAAGATATTTTGCCTAGAGCTGATCAGGGCATCATCATTCCATATAACAATTGTACCTATCACTTAGTTGCTTACTTATTTCAATATGGCAATTAGAAGTGAGAGTGGGGAAATGTTACATTTACAAGCTAGAGAAATAGCTAGGAATGTAGGAGTGGCATGTGATGCAAGAAAGCAAGTGTATGAGCTTATGCAGCATCAGCCAAAAAAAAAAAAAAAAAAAAATTTACAAAACAATTCCCTCTAAATGTTTATCCACTTCCTCCTTAAATTTATGTAACCTATCAACTACAAATGGAAGTTTGTTCCAGCAATTAGCCACCTGCTGGCTAAAGGCAAATTTTTTCTGCACATCTATTCTACATCTGTCTTTCCTCAATTTGAATTTATGCCCCCTTAGGTTAGTAATCTGAACAAGTGAAGAATTCCATCAGAATTCAGCGTGCTCAACCCATTCAAGGCCTTATACACCTCAATCAGATCACCTCGTAGGTGCCTAGTCTCCAGCCGCTGCAATTTGCAGAACTTAAGCCTCCCTTGGTAAGAGGATTGCCCTTCTCTGTACATGCTCAAGTAAATCTACATCCTTTCTAAAATGAGGCCTCCACACCTGTATGCAGTACAAGGCGTGGCCTGACCATTGCCTTATACAGAGGGACAATCACCTCCTTTTGCCTGCTAGCAAAATTCCTGTATATCATTGACAAAACCCCATAACCTGCCCTGGCAGCCTATCTGCATTGCTCAGAAAACTTCATATCTGACTGCACAATTACTCCCAGGTCTCTTTCATCCTCCACCACCTTAAGTGTAGTACCACACAGTTGGTACTTTTCTCTGGGGTTACTTCTACCCACATGCAGTACCTTGCATTTGCCAATGCTAAACTTCAGTTCCCACGTCTCAGCCCATCTGCCCAATTTCAGATCCTGTTGAGTCAGTTTGGTGTGACATAAGCACTGCAAAAGCAAAAATAAAAGTAGGAGTGTGTTATAGGCCTAATGACTCGAATGAGTACAATGAACAATTGTACAGAGAAATAGAGTGGACTAGTAAATCAGAATGTCTTATAATGGGAGATTTTAACTTCCCAGATATTGACTGGAACTTGTGGGTAGGTCACTCGCATACTAGTAAGACTTGTGGATTTATTGGATGATTGTTTTCTGCAGCAGCATGTTCGAGAGTCAACCAGAGAGGGTAATACTCTTGATCTAGTAATCAGCAGTGATCATTCGTGTATTAACAATGTGCAGACAGAGGAACCACTAGGTGGCAGTGATCAGTGTACTGATGTGGGATTTACTTAAAGATAATTACCATCAGGGGTAAAGGAAAGGATTTTTGCTTCCGTAAAGGTGACTACAGTGGTCTCAGACAGTTTTTAAATTCTGTACAGTGGGATCAACTGATGATGTTACCAACAGCAAATCCTAAGTGGGAAGCATTCAAGGAATTAATCATGGAAGCTACTAAAAGTTTCATACCTATTAAGAAATATTGTCCAAGGTTTAGGCCTAAATGGTCGTCAAATGAAGTAGTGTTTTTATACTTTAACCCCTTTCATGGATTATCCAGAGATATCTCGTTTTTAGTTTTAAAAGTTATTTGGAACTAAACGAAATATCTCGGGATACAATAATACTCAAAGCAAACAGTAATACCTCCAAATTTAGGACTGAAACATATTTTCTCTGGCATTTATCTGGCTAATTTTGCATTAGCCAGGTAAATCCTGAGTTTTCTCAGGATTTTCTTACGCCTGGCAGCAGATGACTGGCTTTCGTTTTATAGCAGCAATGTCAGAACAGTGTGCATTCCTGTACCGCCAGCAAGCAAAATATAATTTGCTGTCCTGAATGTAGAATACTGAACCCACAAAAATAATTCACAAAAACAATATCGAAAAATATTTTGGCACCCTCTTGAACTGCCACCCGTAAGTGACGCTTACCTCACCTGTCTAATTGTGGTGGCCGTGTGTCAGAATGTAGTTATTTCGTGATTACTGCTTGTGCGTTCCACTTGATTTTTTAAATTTATTTATATAATGAAACGAAGACTTTCTGTGCCTTTCTTTTAGCTCAAGAGCTAATTTATTTAAAAAATCTGTATAATTCGCACATTTTTTGGCGTACACAAGATAACTCGGGATAGTCCAAATGGGTTAATTACTCCCATGTATTTTCTATGAAAAAATTAATAAAAAACACAAAAAAAACTATACAATGAGTAGTCGCATGATGCATACTTTAAATCTGTAAAATAAAAAAAGTTGATCCGTTACGGCACATTTTTAAGAAAAAAATGTTCCGGGAAGGGGTTAAATCAAAATGCCCTGGCATTACAAATGAAGATTTTTGTGTCAATGAGTAGCTGAAGCAACAGGATTTCTATTTTAACAACTCAATGTATTGTTCAAGATGGTGAAAGAAATCACTGAGAAGCTTGCCAAATAGTGACTTGATCTGAGTTTCATTACATCAACTACCGGATGTCCCATAGGTTTGGAATCCATAAGGAAAAATAACTAATTCATACATTTTCGTTTTTGCAGCCCCAAGGTATCTTTGGGTAAGAAAAAACGAGCCCAGATAATTCTCATAGGAAATTGTAGTCATTCAGCCAATTACAAAATTTCAGCCATCAAGAAGGATCCTCACCTGGGGATCCTGAGGTGTTGAACATGCTGCACATGGTATGGAAATCTAAAAATCTATCATACCATATGTAGCATGTTTGTGGTATAGATACATGGCTTTTTTAAGTAATATTCTCCATACACCTTGATTGGGAAACACACGGATATCCTTCACATGCTAGTATTGTGTATTGCCTCAATGATGTTCTCTTGCTCAGCCACACCTTGTTCAACCACACATTCATATGGGATGTGAATTCTGGGAATCTGAGTATCTCACAATGTTTGGAAAACTAGGCTAATAAATTGTCCATCTGAAAAACATCACTGGTATTCAGCAACAGCACTTCCATCACAAAATCCATCAATATAAACCATACTGGCATATTCGGCATTTGTAAATGTAAAAAGGAGTAATGAAACTAACAATGGAACACAAAGAAATGACACTGCTGCACACTGCGCATGTTTCATTATACAGGGTAAGCATAAAGTCTTTTCCCGATTTCAAACATTTATTACACAAGAACTATGCTGGGTACAAACACAGCTTTTTGCAAATTTTACCTCAACTCAAAAAGTTTTTTTTTTTTTTTTTTTTTACCTCTTCAGTACACTTCTACATGTGCTCCGTTTGTTGCCTGGAGAATGTCTAGTCCAGGGGTGGGCAACAGCTGGCCCGCGACGATGTTGAATCCGGCCCCCTCGGTAAATGCATAAATATAGAAAATCCATACCTGACTACACTCGCCGTAAACGTTTGGCTTAATTCAGTTCAATCGGGAATCGCGGCCAGTACAACAGTAACCAAGTGATTCTACGCAGCATCAAAGAGTTATTTCCTAATTATTATTGTAGCATCGATCGAACGAAGTTCCTTTGGGTTTGACTTCTTATTGAAAAAAATAATATTGGTGCGAGATATTTTATGTTTTATGCCTTTTCTAATTATTACAATTTTTAATTTAATATAATTTATAGCCCATAAAATGAGCCAATTAAAAAAAAAAGAAAAATTGATGCCGAATGCCGCATTTTCAATGATAATTGGACATTCAGATTTTTTTTAAAAAATACATTAATAATTTGGTAATTCAAGTAATATAACATTTTTTAGGTTCTGATTTTTTTTATTAAATCGTTCAATCTATTCTGGCCTGCATCATGATGCGAAAATTTCATTCGGCCCGCTGACGAAAAAAGTTGCCCACCCCTGGTCTAGTCGATACTCAATTTCTTTCCATGTTTTCTCCACTGTCTCTTCGGTAACCATCGTGAAAGCATCCGTTATCCTCGCCTTTAAAATTTCAGTATCATGAAGCGGAGTCGAATACACTTTGTCCTCATACCCCCATAAAAAAAGTCAAGAGGGGTAATGTCCGGTGAACAGGCTGGCCATGGTGTTGGACCATCCCTCCTAATCCATCGGTTAGAAAACGTAGCACAATTGGAAAATTACCCATGGCTGAGGTTGAACGTATTGCTACAACATGTCCTGTCCAAGTAAACATTCACTGAAATGGTGGGCTCAGCAAAAAAAAAAAAGGTCAAATAACCTTGTTATTGGACCTTTTTTGACCTAATGTTGTGCATTAGGCTGCAGCAAACATTCACTTTAGGGCTGTCCCTCTCTTTATCAAAAACAACATGTGGGTTCTCTGATCCCCAAATACGGACATTGTGTTGATTTACTTTCCCCGAGGCGTGGAAGGTAGCTTTATCAGAAAAACAAACACGATTAAAGTAATCACTGTTTTCATCAACTCACTGCAGAATCTCTGTAGCAAAAGCAGCACATCAGGGACGATCATCTTGCTCCAAGGCGTGAACAATTTGTACTTTATATGCATATAAATGAAGCTGCTTGTGCAAAATTTTAACCACTGTCCTCTGAGGTATACCAAGTTCCCTTGATGCACGACAAGTTGACTTGCAAGAACTGCATTCAAAAAGCATCATTCACAGCATCAACAGTCTCTTCACTCACACTAGGCCTACTAGTTCTTTTAGGGTCCCCAACACTGCCAGTCTCTTTAAACTTTGCATACTAACTTCTGATGGTTTTAACATCTGGTGGATCTTGCCCATACTCTCTTATAAAGTTGTGCAGAACTGTAACTGGGGATTTTATTTCATGAAACCACAAAACACACTGAGCTTTGTCCTTCATCGACGCCATTTTGATACTGGCGATTGCAGTGATGTATCCATTGTAACAATTTCAGCGCTACCTGGATCGTCCACAGATTGTGCAACTGTACAGTGAAAAAAACTAACCATCGACCTTTGTTATGACACAAGGTGCAAGTTTCTATCTAGCATAGTTTTTAAGTTATAATTTTTCTTAATCAGGGAAAGACTTTATGCTCATCCTGTATGTTCAATCAAAGTGATGCAGATGCACGAGTTACAAGTGCAATTCACAATAGCACGTAGCTGAGAATCTATGAACATCGCATAACTTCATAATTATTCAAAATTGGACATATGTTCGTATGAACTTTTTCTGTCAAAACTCAGAAATTATGCCACATCTTTGCAAATCACCATGCATGTGTATATGTATGTGTGTGGGTATTAACTTATAAAAACACAACCTACTCTACCTGAAATGTTCAGGCAAAGTATAAGATATATAAAAATTATTGTGTGGACAATTTCTTTCAAATTACACTAACAAAATACAAAGTGACCTTATAAATCATTTCACTTCCATTTCATAAAAAAAAAATAATAAATAAATAAAAAAGTAGTCACAAACATTTAATTCAGTATGCTGTATACCAAACTACAATCTATCATAAATACTTACAGTTTATCAGCAAATGTTATGGCATTACAACCATAGCTAAATTTAATACACATAAAATTACTTGAATCATCATTTTGAATACACTTTTGCCACAGTAGACCACATGAAATCTGTTTTCTCAATAAAAGTATCAGCTGTATAATGACATCTACATATTCAAAAAAAAAAAAAAAAAAAAAATCAACCGCAACTGTATATATATTTTCATCTATCTACCTACCTCTTGAGCACATCAGCTTATTCTAGTTAATTTTGGATTATTCTGATAAACTATATTAATTCAGAAAAATAATTTATGAAGACTGAAGTACTGCTCAGTTACATTTTAAATTTAGCTGCTATCAATTTCAATACTGATAAAGTTGAGAGCATACAATGTAGATCAGTGTGCAGTATTGCCCTTAGACCTGGGCAAGAGGGGCCCCTGCTGTGCCCTGGGTGCCACACACACCGCTTTTTTAAAACATATGAAAAATAATTTTAATTTTTCAATATTTTACATTTACTTTAACTTTTTTGATGAAAAGATATTCAAATTTCATTCACTTTGAATACAATTACATTTTATTCTTTAATCCTTTAGATCACTGAGAATGAGAGGGCGGTCTGCTTAAATTTTTAAAAACTGGAAACAATGAAAGTGAGCAGACTCCAGTCGAGCATGATATACATAAAATTCGCAAACAGGGCATCACAAATTCTTTATTTAATGAATATTTAATTACTGATCAAAACAATGAAAATGAGAAAGAAAATTATTCTCATGAATTCCACAATTTGAACAAGTCAGATGAAATCCCTGCAACTTTATATTCTTTACTAAATTTGCATTAGCAGAGGCATATGATGCAAGAAAGCAAGCTTATGCAGCATCAGCCCAAAAAAAACAAAAAACAAAAAAAAAAAACGCTCCCATTTCACCCCTCCGTTCGTTCCAAATACCTGTCCAACTTAAATTTATTTAGGCTATCAACTTCCACAACAAAGGATGAAAGTCTGTTCCACCAACCAACTACCCACTGGCTAAAGGCAAACTTCCATACATCTGTCTTTCCTCAATTTGAATTTATGCCCTCTCAGGTGATTATTCTGAGCATTGATCAGTAATTAAAAGATGATTTAATTTGATCGAAACAATGAGAATGACAAAGTATTATTCATATCAAATTCACAACTCAGAAGCAAGAAATGCAACTCTGGCCTGCCCGTTAGAAGATGAAAAGTTTGCTGATTTCCAGAAATGCTTTTGACCAGTTTGCTGATTTCATGAAACTCGACAAGACAGACAAAACCTCTGGAGCTTTACTATGTTTATTGGATGATGATCCTGGAAAATGGCCTTCACATCCTTCTTACTGCATTAGAATGTTTCTAGCAAAACACAATCCAATTCAAATTAATGATCACAATTTTCCATTGGTTGAACATGACAGAAAATTTAGTATTTCATTTTATATTGTTTCAAATGGAGAAAGGAACTGTAGAAACTGGCTTTTATATTCTAAGTTCAAAGACAAAGCATTTTGTTTGTTTCACAGCATGTTTCACAACCAATCTTCAAGATCAGCTTTGGCCAATGAAGGTATTTGTGACTGCAAACACTTAGGTTCTCGATTAAAAGAACATGAAACGTCACAAAAGGCTGAATAAACAGCAAACAATCTATAGTATTCAAAAAAGACAAGTAAATGCCCATATAGAACATTAGCATGATGTTCTTAAAAGAATAATATTGCGTCCAATATTTAGCCAAGCATAATGATTCTTTTTGTGGCACTAACAGCACAATATTTAAAGTAAACAATGGAAAATTTCTAGGTTTAGTAGAAATGATTTTGAAATTTGATGCTAGAATGGCCGAACATGTTAAGATGGATAAAAACTAATGAAGCAAATTATCACTATCTAGGATGGAGAATTCAAATTGAGATTATTAATTCAATGGATAATAAAGTGAGAGAAGAAATTATACATAAAATAAAAAAAGTAAATATTACTCGGTTCAACTAGATTGCACCCTGGATAAATCTCATGTTGAACAACTAACATTTATTATATGTACTGTCTAACTACTAGGAGAATGAATAAACCAGAAGAAGAATGAACTACCACAAGGATGTCGAAATTGAGTATTTCAATGGTTTTACACTTGTTTGTAAAAAGTACAGGTTTTGACTTAAGTGAAGAACTGAAAAAACAACTTTCAATTTTAGGCATTTATTTAAAAGGCTGTCAAGAGCAAGCCCATGACAATGATGATGCTAACACGGTTGGTAAAGAAAAAGGTGTAGAAACCAGAATTTTGGCCAAAAATCCAGAAGCATTCTTTGTGCCATGCACAGTGCATAGTTTGAATTTGTTATTAGGAGACATAGCCTCAACTGTGCCGAAAGCAATAAAATTCTTTGGACAATTCAAAGATTATATACGATAATCTTTGGGCAGATATTTTCTGAATCTGCCCAAAGATGGAATTTATATATTGAAGGAACAGATATCTTGAAACAAATATCAAATTTGACCTTGCAACCACTCTTGGACACACAGGGGGGGGGGTGCCAACTAAATGCTGTTAAAGCAATTAGCTTTAATTTAGACAAGGTACACTAGAAGATTTAAGCAAAAACAACAGAAGATCCTCAAATAAAGAGTGAATCCTGGTCTCTGACAGAAAATTAAATTAATTCTGAATTTGCACTATCCACAGATATATATTTGGTATGAACTGTTGCTTGCTATTAATAATGTTAGCAAAAGCTTACAAAAAAACCCAAACAGATCTAAGTTTGGCTATTTTACTTGTAAAAGTGATTAAAAATTTTTTAATCACTTTTACAAGTAAAATAGCCAAAGTGAAATATACAACAAAAGTGACGTTCCAATAAAATATAAGGAAATTAGAACAAGGAAACTAAAACGTTTGCAAGGAGAAGATTCACATACAAATAACCCTGAAACTAATTTCTATAGAGACCATTTTCTGGCCATTATAGATCAAGGTATAGTCTTGATTGAAGAGAGATTTGAACAAATTGAGCAACATATTGCTATTTTCGGTTTTCTTTATAATATATCCCAGCATTGAAAAATTTTAGATTGCTTTAAGAGACGATAAAAATCACAATATAAGTGATAGCGATAACTTATCATATGCGACCCATTACAATGTTTGAACATGATATGCAAAATTCATGGTTCATTTCCAAATCCAAGTATTGCTGTAAGAATTGTATAGACAATTCCAGTTGCTATTACTTCAGCAAAGCAAAGTTTCTCCAAATTTAAATTAATAAAAAACTATCTAAGAACTACGACTCAAGAAAGGTTGTCTAATTTTTCATTACTGTCAACAGAACACAAATTATGTAAAAATCTGATTATAACAATATAATTAGCAATTTTGCTGAAATGAAGGCAAGAAAAATAAATTTTATGGAATAAATACAGTGGATTCCAGTTATTTGGGCCACCGGTTAATCGGGCAGCTGTTTATTTGGGACAAATCTTAAAGAACAGAACCTAATCGAGAAAATAACCAGAGTTTTCTCTGGTTAATTAGGACATTTCATTTAATTGGGGCAGGAGACCGCACGCTCAAGATTACCCTACGCCTGTCTCCAACCATACCACGTGGTCCAGTCGGATTTCTTGAGGTCACAACCATAAAACAATTAGCAGTTTCTGGTTTATTGGGCTTTACTGTTAGTGCAATCTATTATAAATGGATAGTAAACTTGATTGTTTGTTTGTTTGGGAATTTTTTAGGTGCCTTGGCATCTATGGCCATAGTGTGCCAAGTAAACTTGATCTTATTGAATTTGCGATAAATACTGACAGCTGGAATTCTGTGAGTTTTTACATTATTATGGTGAAATGTGTTTCCCCTTCCATGAAATCTTCAATCGTATAAAAAAAAACAAATAAATTTTCAGAATCTTCTCTTCATTCCTATTTTTTAAGCTTTGTAACTTGTTACTCCATTCTCACTCGTGCAATCGTGTTTAGTTCATTTTTTTTTTTTTTTTTTTTTTTTTGTTAGTTGCTGGTGCATCAGCTTCTGTGGCCATTTGCACCTCCCAAGGTTTTAGCATTTTCTACTCTGATCCAAGCCTGAGGTGGGATTCAAACCCACGACCACGACCTTGGGTTGCCAGGCACTTTACCCACCATGCTATCCCGGTCAGCTTGCAATTTGTGCGGGCTATGTTCTTTGTTATTGATTGGTTATTTTATTTTATTTTTTTGCTGTTTTAAATTTTAACCCCCCCCCCCAAGTGTCAGTGAACAGAAATATCAACTAGTTAAGTATGCACATATTACAGTACAATTTTATTAATTAATTATTAATAAAAATTAAATTTTTATTAATTAAGCTATGCATGAAAGCATAAATTTATTTTTATTTTGATAACCTGTGGAAAATATTCTTCTGATTTTCACATATCATTTAATTTTTTAATTGGTAGGGTAATAAAGAATAAATTTGTGCTATCTTTACTTTTATAGCCTATGGATAATATTCCTTCTATTTTTACTTATTAGAATTGCTGTTTAATAGAATTAAAATTCGACTCACAAATATGATCACAATGACCAGTGATCATGTTTGTACTATCTTACTACATATCATATAGCGAACGGTACTCTACTATGGTGAGTCCATCATAACATGATTTGATTGTACAGAGAATCAATCGTAAAGCGGGGATCCACTATATTTTTAGCTATTTACTTGAACCTTCGAATAATTGGGGAAGCCGCTTAATCAGGCCAAAATGCACTAGTCCCGATGTATCCCAAATAACCGGAATCGACTGTACATAATAATTTATGATTTTTGTATGTCTTTATTTTATTACCCGTCCAAACATCGCCCAGACATGTGTCATAATTAAATTCAGTCGTCTTTGAATATTTTTCGACTTTCAACTATGTTTTACATATAAAAACCACAGCTAGTACGGATATTTTTTGATTTTGTCAAAGTAGGAGGATAGAATATATTTTATTTAACAGTTTGTTAACTTGATTTATAACTTTTAAATATATAGACATAGGTATGTGGGCCTGCATTTGTACTTTTTTTTTTTTTTTTTTCTGAACCCCAAAGACGAGAGGTATTAGAACCTATAGTACTTCGTACCATGCTTGGGTTGGAGGTTGAGAAGACGAAAGAAGATATTTGTTGACATTGGACTTGAACTTCTGTAGATTGTAATTTTCAGGAAATACATATGAAAGAAGGTTGTTCCAGAAAACGGCAGTTGAATGAATAAATGAGGAAGATGAAAAGTTGGTTCTGTGGGTTTGAAGTTGGACAGTAAATGGATGTTGGCTGGTGGCGGCACGTGTTCGGACTGTTTTGAAAGAGAGAGCGGGAATTATAGAAGCCAATTCGGAAGAACAGTGCTCATGGAAGTATCTGTAGAAGAGGCATGCAGCAGAAACAGTATGTCTATGAGAAAGGGCGTGGAGAGACTCTGTTAGAGATGAATCATTAATTAACCTAACTGCCCTCTTCTGAATGGAATCAAGAAGCCTGAGAGAGGTTTCGGGGGCACTACCCCAGATGTGGGAACAATATTCCATGGCAGGGCAGATTTGCGATTTATACAAAGTGAGCAGCTGTTTGGAAGAAAAGTAACGCCAAGAGCGAAAGAGAAAACCAAGTATTTTAGATGCAGAGGAAGCAATATTTGTAATGTGCTTGTGTCAAGAGAGATTAGAAGTCAGGGTAATCCCCAAAAGAGATATATCATTTTGCCTAGAAATCGGAGTGTCACTAAAGATAAGCATTGGAGCAGAAGAATCCTTTTTGCGAGATATAAGACAAGACTGAGTTTTAGAAGGGTTGAAATCAATTAAGTTGTCTTTGCCCCACTGGAGAATTACCTGAAGATCGGCATTTAAGGAATTGGTAGCAGATTTTCGAGAAGTTGAAGCTGATTGAGCAGGACAAGGTTTCTCAAAATGGAAAGTGGAATGCAATGTGCTATCATCAGCAAAACTATGGATAGGATTTCCGGTCAATGGAAGAAGGTCATTAATATACAAGAGGAAAAGAGTGGGGGAAAGAACTGAACCTTGGGGGACACCGGCATTAGTGGAGAACTTAGAAGACAGAGCCATCACCCTCAGTGAACGATTAGAGAGAAAACTGGATAACCAATTACTAAAAACAGTTGGCAAACCATAAGATTGAAGCTTGTTTAGAAGACCTTTATGCCAAACATGATCGAAAGCCTTTGAGATATCAAGAGCAACTACTTGTGTTTCACCGAACTTTCCACTGAATTAGACCATAAATGGATAACATAAGTCAGAATATCACCAGTGGATCGACATTGACTGAATCCATACTGGCGATCGTTAATCAGACAGAAGGTTTCTAGGTAGTTTAAGAGTTGGCGGTTAATTGATTTCTCAATTACTTTAGAAAGAGTAGAAATAATCGCAATGGGACGATAATTGGAAGGGAGGGATTTGTCACCCTTTTTAGGAACTGGCTGAATATGAGCAAATTTCCAAGCAGAAGGAAAAACACCTTTGGAATAAGAAAGTGAAAAAAGTGGCAAAGAATAGGAGTAAGTTCAGGAGCACAGGTTTTGAGAACAAGTGGAGAAATACCATCAGGACCTGGAGCTTTCTTAGCATCAAGATTCATCAAAATCCTTCTGATATCCTTTTGACGGAAGACCACAGGAGGCATTGAATGGAGCGTGTTGGGAATGGTGGGAGGTGTTTTACCAAGATCATTAATAAATTAGCTGGAAGAAAAATGGGATGCTAGCAGGTCAGCTTTATCCTTGGCTAAAGTGACAACAGAACCATCTAGTTTGGACAGAGGTGGGAGCAGAGATGGGCAAAAGTTGTGGCCAATAGCTTTGGCAAGAGACCAGAATGCTCGGCTACCATTAGGGCAAGAAGCAAGTTTTCTACTCTTAGCCTGTTCAAACTCTAGTTTGGACTGATTAATAACTGCTTTACAATTGTTGCGAGCTTTGGTGTAGGCAGAAAATGACACTGAAGAATTAGAAACAAGCCAATTACGATATGCAACATTCTTCTCTTGAACAGCCTTAGCACATTTATTAGAAAACCAAGGTTTAGATAAAGGACAAGATTTTAAAGTGGAGTGTGGGATAAATGATTCCATTCCTGCAAGAATAATTTCACTGATACGATCTGAGCAAACGTTGACATCAGAAGTTTTGAAACAGTAATCTGACCAAGGAAAAGAAGAAGTATCGCAGGTCATCCCATTTTGCACTCTTGTAATGCCAAACACGAGGTTGGGAATAGCCATGAGATAAAGATTCCGTTGGAGAAGAGACAATCACTAAGTTGTGATCTGAAGTTCCTAGACCTCTCACTTCAACCGTGTACTCAGAAGGGCTGTTTGTGAGAAAAAGATCAAGCGTATTGGCTGTATGATTAGGATTGTCCGGTATTCTTGTAGGTAAATGAACAATCTGTGCTAGGTCATTAGTAATTGCAAAAGCCTCAGCATCTCGACCTGCTGGGTCGATGTGACTAGAAAACGGAAGCCAGCTGGAGTTGTGAACATTAAAATCACCAAGGAAAATTACCTCACTGTTAGGAAAGTTGGACTGGAGAAAGTCAAGTTGCAAAGAGAGGAAGTCAAAGAGCTCCAAGTGATTAGTGTAGTTGGGAGAACGGTAGAGAAATTTTAAGCCAGAGAAGATCAAAGAGAGGAGATTCCAAATTGCCAAGTCTCTGACAGGGATTATCAGAACGGACATATGCACAAGTACCACCTTTGAGACAAAAGGAATCATTCAGCGAATAATTTGGGCATCTGAGATGAGCAGTAGTTGAATCAACCAATAAATGAGATTCTGTCAGAAAAAGTACATGGGGTTTGGCAGACTGCAAGTGGAAATGGACATCGTTGAGATTAGAATTGAGACCACGTATATTTGTGAAATGAATTAAGAAGTGCTTGGGAGGTTTAGATCTTTTCGCAGATAAGCGTGCTCTATTATTTTGACAATTCATGGTGTATTCAATAGTAAGAAAAAGTGGGTGGGACATGCTGTATGAAGTAATGAAATTTTTGGATATGGCGTACACGTGGTAAGAATATACCCAGATCCTTGACATAACGTGGCCTCGACAATGCTCCCCGCATACACACTACTCGGACTCCCTCCAGTCACTATCTGGCACAGTAGATGTAGTAAGATTATACACTAGCTGATCCGAAAGCCTCCCAGAGAGTTACCAATAGGTTCGGTCCAGTGTACTAACTAGCGGCCAGCCTGCGAACACCGTTTTAGAGCTGTACCCTCGAAATGTAAGGAATATTGGATCTCGCCACGACGTTCATCATAACCTCAAAAGTCATCAATCATACTGCATGATGGAAGAGATAGGGAAGGGTTGACCGGAACTTAGCTCTAGAGACTAAACATGGGTTCCACCACTTCAAGCCTCCAATAAGCAAAGTCATGGTATTTCACCTGTTGATGAGTCATCTACCACCTAGTACTGCCTGGTAACATAGAGGGGCGGCGGTCCTCCATGTGGTGTGGGTGCCACACCTCGACCCCTGCTTAGGTTGGTTCACACCTGGGTGGTCACCCACCATGTATTTGTGCATGGAAGTTATACCCAGGATTACTAACAGTCCCACCATCGTGAAGGTGCAAGCAGAGGATTTGGCTGTAACAGACCGTCCGGACTTTGCCGAAATTGGGTCCACTTGACTTGAGTGTCACCCGAATATCAGTTCCATCAGCGTTTTAGACTCCCCGGTAGCAAGTACAACTTGTCTGGCATATCTGAGAGAATGTCTGTGACAACCTCAAGGACCAACCTCATGCCCTGGGCCCTGCAAATGTTAGGGGCAGGCCTGTGGTGTGACATTTTCTATCATTACCTAGCATGTGTTACATCTATGTTGCACTCATTTTTTATCAAAAAAGGTTAGAGCTATCTGTATTCATTGTTTTCATGCTTATTAGATGATAATAAATTGACTGACAGAAAAAGGAATTATGTCTTGCTGGAGGCTGACTGATTTGTTCAAGCATATATGTGAAACCAAAATCAGGCTGAATATGAATAACACTAATTAAACCATATGAGTTATTAAAGTGAATTTTCTTTGTACAAAATATTAAAATAAGTTAGTTACAAACTCACACAATAGAATTACTTAATAAGTAGCAATATTTCTGGATTTCAAATAGAATCCGGTCATTGAACCTTCTCAAGAAAGAATGAAGCCAGAGCAACTACAAGGTTAAAATGTTAAAAAAACTAGTTAGACAAACTATTTTATTTTGTTGTGTGGAAGTTTAACTAATAATGCAAGTTTTAGTATGTATAGAGTACTTTAATACTTTGTACATAATAAAAACAATATTACAATTTCTTTGTACACAGTAAAATACAGGCAGTTCTCGCTTTGCAAGTTCTCGGGTTTACGAATTTTTTTCCCCAAGTATCCAGTATCAATAAAATCAAAAATATGAATATTAATTGCAAAAAATGAATGTTAAACATTCATAAATACCGGATTTAAAACCACGTGCATAGCTATACAATACAGTGTACCCAGATTTACAATATTAATCCATTCCAGAGACACAATCGTATGGTTAAAATATCATGTGAACCCAATAACACATTGTTTCTTGGTAATTCGTTTCAAGATCTCGGAAGTTTAAGTTTTCCCTGTATAACTAAGCTATTTATCTCTCTAAAATGTCTTTTTTAAGGTCACGAGTGTAACCTTAAGTCCTTAAGGTTAAAAAGGTTGTCAGCATGGTTTGTAAATTTTATTAGTTACCAATTCAAATCATTAAAATGCACAACACTTTCATCATTATCATATGTTCTGTTATTATGTTGTTTGGTTTTTTAAGGAGCATTAGCAACTAAGGCCATATTGCTCCGGGTTATGCGGTGGTCATTCCCTGACCTTTCCGCATCCTCCGTATTTGGTGGTGACAGGCTCGAACCCCGGTTTAATCAAAAAGCGTGTGCTACGCACTGCTGCTCCTTCCCACCTGGCTACGGAGGCGCCGTTCTGTTATGAGAATCAATTTCAAATGCCTTTGTGATATTTTTCTAAAGCACATTTCTGGAGGTCACGATCATAAAAACAATTTGCACTTTCTGGTTTATTGAGTGTTAGTGCAAGCAAGGTGGAGGAGAAATTGTTGAAGTTAAATATAGGAAATGCACCTGGGGTGGATGGGATCTATCCAGTTATATTAAAGGAGGTGGCAAAGGAAGTAAGCAAACCCCTAGCCATAATTATGAGAGCTTCTTTGGACTCAGGGGAGGTACCCATAGACTGGAGATGTGCAAATGTGACCCCAATTCACAAAGGAGGATCAAAGGCTGACACAAGTAATTATAGACCTGTGATTTGGAGGCACTGGTTAAAGAAGCACTGCAGGATCATCACAGCAGGACTTCAGTTATAGTTCAGACAGAGCATGGTTTTGTTAAGGGAAAGTCTTGTCTGACAAATTTGATAGGATATTATGATGTGGTTACAAAGGAACTGGATGCAAAAAATAATATTGATATCATATACCTGGATTTCAGAAAAGCTTTTGACATTGTTGCGCATGGTAGACTACTGTATAAATTGGAGCAGAATGGTATTAAGGATAAGTTGCTACAATGGATAAAAGGATGGTTGAGTGGAGAAGACAAAGTGGTAATCAATAGGTGCTGCTCTTCGTGGACTAATGTTATTAGTGGAGTCCCACAGGGTTCGGTGTTACGTCCACTGTTGTTTTGTATATTTATCAATGATATTGATGAAGGTATATCAGGCTTAGTATCGAAGTTTGCAGATGATACAAAGGTTAGTAGGGTTGTTAATGAAAGTAATGGCAGTGTGCTATTGCAACAGGATCTAGATAATTTGGGCAGATGGGCTAAGAAGTGGCAACTGAAGTTTAACCTTAACAAATGCAAAGTACTGCATATGGGTAGAAGTAACCCCAGAGAAGTGTACCAACTCTGTGGTACTACACTTAAAAAATGAAAAACACCTGGGAGTTATTGTGCAGTCAGATATGAAGTTTTCTGAGCAATGCAGACAGGCTGCCAGAGCAGGTCATGGGGTTTTGTCAATGATATATAGGAATTTTGCTAGCAGGGAAAAGGAGGTGATGGTCCCTCTGTATAAGGCAATGGTCAGGCCACGCCTTGAGTACTGCGTACAGGTAAGAGCAACAAGATTGGTGAGGGGAATGAAGGGATCCTCTTACCAAGAGAGGCTTAAGTTTTGCAAACTGCAGTGGCTGGAAACTAGGCACCTGCACGGTGATCTGATTGAGGTGTATAAGGCCTTGAATGGGTTGAGCACGCTGAATTCTGATGGGATTCTTCCACTTGTTCAGATTACGAACCTAAAGGGGCATAAATTCAAATTAAGTATATAGTATCGGTGTAAATACACCATAGTTAACCCATATATTTGAACTACATATGTAGCATAGAGGGCATCGTTTTAATTGTATCTCATAATGTGGTTGCCTTCACAATGAGATAGCTACTATTGTATTACTTCAAATAAATAATGCTTCTCTAGTAGAGAAGACTACTGTTATTTATTTTCAGCGGTACCACCACCCAGACGGTCGTTTCGAAGCTGTGCGGCTTCATCATCAGTGGGCGGGCAGGTACCCAGGTAATACAACAACCACATTATGAGATACAATTAAAACGATGCCCTCTACGCTATATACGTAGTTCAAATATATGGGTTAAATATGGTGTATTTACACCGATACTATATAGTTAATTATCAAAACCCATAAGGATTATGCCCTGTGCATTTAATTTTCCAAATTCAAATTAAGGAAAGAGATGTAGAATAGATGGGCGGAAATTTGCCTTTAGCCAGCGGGTGGTAAATTGCTTGAATAAACTTCCATCTGTCGTGGAAGTTGATAGGTTAAATAAATTTAAGGAGGAACTGGACAAACATTTAGAGGGTTGTGTGAATTTTTTTTTTTTTTTTGGCTGATGCCGCATAAGCTCATACACTTGCTTTCTTGCATCACATGCCACTACTAATAGTTATAAACGGGTAGTAGAATTGTGTAGTTTTTTACGTTATTATGGTGAAATGTGTTTCCCCTTTACTGAAATCTTCAATCGTATAAAAACCAAATAAATTTTCTGAATCTTCTCTTCATTTTTTTAAAGCTTCGCAAACTTGTTACTCCACGCGAATCGTGTTAGTTGCAATTTGTGTGTGCCGTTAAAAAATGCTTATGAATGCTATTGAAATTTATAAATGCCTTGGAAATAAATGCCTCTTGAAGCATTTCTGAAGAAAACGACTCCTTGTGCGACAAATCAACGAGTACCGAGCCAATAATGAGTAATCAACGAGTGTGCATTTAGTCGACAATGAAGAATAAACATTCTTTAACATTTGTAAGTCATAAATAATTTCTCTATTATAATTTGCTTGATTTTGCAGGCTACGTTTTCATTTCTTTGGATAAATCAACCATTGTTTAAACAAACTAATTAGCTAACTAATTTCATTGTTGAGAACGTAACCCTTATTTTTAACCTTATGTCTATGTGAAATATATTCCCGCTTTACGAGTTTTCGCTTTACAAGTGTGCGCTAGGAACAAATTAATGCATAGTCAAGAACTACCTGTAATTCGGTTGATAGCAATTTATGTGGTCTAATTAGGATTATTCATATTTAACATTAATTCATTATGAATAACAAAGTAGCATCCTTACTTCTTGCTTACAACCAAAATCAGATTTAAAAAAAAAAACCTATTTAAAAGGGTTCTTTGTCAAGGTGGTTTCAAATTTAAGTTTCTTTGAAACTTAATGTGGCTGCAATTAGGTGAATTACAGCCATATAAAAAATTGGATGCTGACTGTTAATTAACCTTGTATACAAAAATCTCTTTGTTAGTCTGGTATATGTGTTGCAAGAAAAGTGCTATTAACAAGGAATGAAAAAATATTTGTATTTAGCATAAAAAATGTAAGCTAATGTTAAAAACATTTAATATGCAATACCTTTTTTCAGTTCTATGCTTCTCCAACTGCAAGCAATCTGATACATTCCTCTTTCTTCCTTGTTTAAGATGATGCGGGTAAGGACATAAGGACCCTTTAGTACAGTGTCCTTTAAGAGAAAGTTCTGGACATGCTAGTATATGTAGCTTTTCACACTGTAACAGAAGAAAATCAATCTTACTTTATAATATAAAATATCCACTGAAGTTAATACTCTTAGAATATTTTAAGTTAAGTACTTTGCAATTCAAAAATCACCTAAGTATTACTAAATTTATTACGAATTATTAATATATATCAAAACCACTTATAGTTACTAATATATTTTATTTAAGCATTAGCCTAAACTAATATACATTAGGTAACGTTTCAGGTTCCTTGCCGATACCCATCATGCTGACCGAATCCTCTTTTCGGGTTCACAGACCTGAAGCAAATGGGGCAAATCAGGTCTGTGAACCTGAAAAGAGGATTCCAATTCTGGATTCCTAATATCTGTGTGACACCACGTCTCTGATATCCCAATACTAACTGCCTTTGATGTGTTGACCAGCACTTCAAATTTAGTTACTATACATCTAGCATTGGCGTACTGCATGTATACCTGCACCTATTCTTATTCTTAGTTACCTTACCGCAGCCCATGTATTTATGTTTCATGATGACTCTGGGGTTTCAATCCCTGAAACCCCAGCATCCCACCCTCCAGGCCACTGCTCATTCTAATAAAAGCAGTGCAAGAATCACTTTCACCTCTGCCTGTGGCTACTTTTAACCTTATAGTCTGTGAATCTTCCCAAGCTAGAAATTTTTTTGACCCACCTAACACTGCCTCAATAGCATTAGCAAACACTCTTGCACTCCTATTTAAGTGTATCCCATCCCTGTGGAAGCAGTCTCTCCTGTTAGCAATCACAAATATGCTGAAAAAAAATTCTGTCCCATGAGCCTCGCAAAATCCCTCCAGGGCCAAGATTGACAAGGTTCTCATCATATACTCTCTCCTATCGTATCTGAGCAGAATTGCAGACACTTTCAAATTTAACCCTAACTCAACTTTTTTTTTTCAGCATTGACCTATACTTGTTAGTAAATCTGCAGATCTCTTACTCAATGTCATTAGTGCCAACATGTACAACATCGCCCTTTGTGCCCTTAAGAGATGATATCTGTTCTACATCATTAACTTTTGCCCCTGGCAGACATATCCTTGTCCTATTCCACCTATCCTTTTTAACAATATATTACCCATCTCCCTGACAATAGTCACCAACAATAACTAACTCCTGGGAGTTAGCACATTCTGCCTTGGTGATTGCCACTGTGTTGCCTAATGCACAAGAGTGAGCTCTGGCATTGAGTTGGGCAGCTGAGCGCTTGATGGGTCACCCATTTTAATACCTTTAAGGGCATCTACCCGACTCCTCAAGCTCTCATAAGGAACCATCAGAACGCTGAGTTCGCACCTAATTTCTTGACATTCTCTGCACCTAGCACCTACAAAGACATCCTCCTCGGCTAGATCATTTCCTGTTCCAGAGTATTCCACAAACATTTCACAAGTTGCACATTTTTTAGTCTGATGCGTTGGAGAATCATCCCCTTCAGTTCTCCCCTGAGTCACAGCACTTTGCTACTGCTACTTTGTGCTCCTGTGATTTTGTGCCTGTTCCTTTGCTGCTCAAGTCTGGGGCATGACATTCAAATTAAAAATGAAAATTAAGATTAATAAAATTAATTAATGAATTATCAATACTACACTATCTAATAAATTCCTAAATGCAGTGATACATATTAATGCTATCTAGTTTTATGTTAGAGCTACCAATTTACCAAAATTAAAAATTTTAATTCTCTACCGCTCACTCTATAAGAAAACAAAGGCTGCAAGATCCAAACGAAACAATGGTTTTATGAATACACAGTGCACCAATTAAATAACAAGACTGTGTTTAGTATTACTGTAAGAGGCCAAAACAGTACATGATTACATCTGCTAGAGTGTACTCTTTCCAACGAGTGCAAGTTAAGCTTGTCCAGTCAGTAGTTCATGATTTATGACGGAAACAGTAGTAGTTTTGTGCATATCGTCAGAAAATTGAAAATGGAGCAAAGAGCAGTTATCAAATTTTATTATAAATTGGGAAAAGTGCTACGGAAACTTCTGAGGATTTAAAAAAAAGTTTATGCTGATGAATGTTTGTCTCGACCAAGAGTGTTTGAATGGTTTTCTTGTTTTCATAAAGGACGCGAGTCATTAGAAGATAATCCCCGACTTGGCCTACCGATCTCTGTTCAGACACCAGAGATTGTCAAAAAGGTTAGAAAAATTGAGACTGAAGACAGATCAATTTCATGAGGTTGCTTGCTGAGATGATCGGTAGCAATAAGGAATCTGTACAAGAAACTCTAAAAAAAGGCCTGGATAAGAAAAAAATTTCTTATCCAGGCCTTTTCCAGGCCAGAACAAAAAATTTCTGTTCCCAATTTGTACCACATCCGTTGAGTTTCGAGCAATGAGAAAAGAGAGTAGTGTTGCATCGAGTGTTTTTGGTAAAAAAAAAAAAAAAAAAATAGATTCCAGTCATCGAACATCCCCATATTCACCAGATTTGGCACCTGCACAAGTTTTTTTTTTTTTTTTTTTTTTTTTTTGTTCCCCAAAATGAAAACAGCCATGAAAGCAATGCGATACAGGACATCCAGGCTGCAGTGACCGACCAGCTGAAAGCAGTACCAGAATAGAAGTTCCAGAAGTGCTTTCAAACCTTGTATAAAAGATGTAAACAGTGGGTACACATCGGAGGTGATTACTTCAAAAATATAACCTTACTTTGCCGTTAGTATTATTATTTTTTTTGTAGTAGCATCAGTCTCGTTATTTAATTGGCACACTGTATTAAGTAGTAACCTACAAAAACTATCTAAACTAAAAATAACGAGCATAACTAGAACTATGAGGCTACTTATAAAGTACAATATAATATGACAATTAAGTAAATAAAATAGCAAAACACTTATGCTTTTCTGGAGCTTGTAATACATAACTGTAACTTGTAAAGACGTAACTATCATCAAGGATACGAGGGGATATCAAAAAGTCCGTACCCTTACCTACGAATAATAACCCTAAAAAGGTGAAACTTCACAGAAACTTTAATCTTTTTCTATGTACTCTCCATGTATAGTAACATTCCCATCTATGGATCAGTTGTTTAACGCTTTGATCATATAAGTTCGCACGTTTTGCCCGAAACCACAATTCCATTTCATTAATGACTTCCTGAGACGAAATTAAAGCCACTACTTTGACATGTCTTTAGTCTCTGGACCAGTACTCGTCATTTGTCACCAACTGATCAAAAAAGTCTCAACATTTGCATTACACAAATCCAACAGTTGCAAAGAATACTGCATTCGACATTGCTTCTGCAAAGATGTCAGCAATCTTGGAACCAATCGTGCAGATGGTCATGTAAAATGCTGTGGCCCATAACAATTCCCACTGCATTTGCAATGAAATGAATTGTCACACATCTGTCACTCAACACCAGCTATTCAACCTTTGCAACCGTCTCACTGTCTGTGGATGTTGATGGCTTTCCTTCTCTTGGCTCGTCAAAGACACTTCTACAACTGACCAATTGACTACAGTCGATCAATTCGGCCCTGGAAAGATTGTGCAAGGCTCAAGGGGTAGAATTTTTTTCAGCCTGGACTGTATTTGTTAACAGGAGAGACTGCTTCTACAGGGATGTGATACACTTTGATAGAAAGGGTGCAAGAATATTTGCTGATGCTATCGAGGCAGTGTTAGGTGGGTTGGAAAACTGCTAGCTTGGGGGGATACAAAGAATAATAGATTAACAATAGCCACTGGCAGAGGTGAAAGTGATTCTTGCACTGCTTCTATTGGAATGAGCAGAAGCGTGAAAAACAAGATGCAGGATATTTCAGAGACTGCTGGGAGTCGTTGCGGTACAAGTACACACATGGGTTGTGTTAGGGTAGCTAAGAATAGAAACAGGTGCAGGTATACTTGCGTGTACACCAATGCTAGGAGTTTAGTAAATAAATTTGATGAATTTGAGGTATTGCTCAAAACACCAAAGGCAGATATTGTTGGGATATCAGAGACGTGGTGTCACACAGACATAAGGAATGCAGAACTGGAATTTGGGGATATTTCAGAGACTGCTGGGAGGAGGGGTTATGCTATTAGTTAAGAAGTTTCAGAGGAGGAGGGGTTATGCTATTAGTTAAGAAACACATTAAATCCAAGGAAGTGAAGCTAGTCGACATCGCTGGACAGTGCAGTGTCTAGTCAGTTTGGTGTGACATAAGCAGTGGGAGATCAAAATTGAGAGTAGGAGTGTGCTACAGGTCTAATGACTCTGAGGAGTATAATAAGAAACTGTACAGGGAAATAGAGTGGGCCAGTACATAAGTCTTATAATGGGGGATTTTAATTTCCCAGATATTGACTGCAATTTGGGGGGTGGTCACTCACACACTAGCAAGGCTTTTGTGGATTTATTGGATGATTGTTTTCTACATCAGCATGTTTGGGAGGCAACTAGAGAGAGTAATACTCTTGATTTGATTATCAGTAGTGATTCTTCATGCATTAAGAATCTGCAGATAAAGGAACCACTACTTGGCAGTGATCACAGTGTGCTGAAGTGGGATTTACTCAAAGAGGTAACTACCATTAGGGGTAAAGGGAAGGGTTATTGGTTTCATAAAGGCGACTACAATGGACTGAGACAGTATTTAAATTCTATACAGTGGGACCAACTGATCATGTTACCAACAGCAACATGATCATGTTACCAACAGCAAATGCAAAATGGGAAGCATTCAAAGAACTTATCTTGGAAGCTACTAGGCTTTACATACCAACTAAGAAATATTGTTCAAGGTTTAGGCCTAAATGGATGTCAGATGAACTAATGAGACATATAGCAGAGAAGAAAAATGCATGGGATACATACAAATTAACACGTGACACAGAAGTCTAAGATACAAGTTGATCTGTAACCAATTTACAAAGGAGGTTAGGCAGGCGAAGGCAGATTACGAGAAATCTTTGGCAAGGGATGCAAAGAAAAACAGCAAAGAGTTCTTTACTTATGTAAACTCTAGAAGGAAGGGGATGAATCAGATTGGTCCACTTGATATCGATGGATCAACTGTTGATGATCCTGCTCAGGTAGCTAACAAACTAAATGAATATTTTCCATCGACATTCACACATGAGGAGTTATTCAGCGAGGGAAATGCCAGAGGTGTATTCAACTCTGGCAGTAAGCTAGAGAATCTTGTAATAACTGAGAGTAAAGTGGAGGAGAAATTGTTGAAGATAAACACAAGAAAGGCACCTGGGGTGGATGGGATCTATCCAGTTATGTGAAAGGAGGCAGCAAAGGAAGTAAGCAAACCCTTAGCCATAATTATGAGAGCTTCCTTGGACTCAGGGGAGATACCCACAGACTGGAGATGTGCAAATGTGACCCAATTCACAAAGGAGGATCAAAGGCTGACACAAGTAATTATTGACCTATGAGTTTAACTTCTGTTCCAGGAAAATTAATGGAGGCACTGTTTAAAGAAGCACTGCAGGATCATCTAGACAAGACTTCAGTTACAGCTCGGACACAGCATGGTTTTGTTAAGGGGAAGTCTTGCCTGACCAATTTGATTGGATACTATGATGCAGTCACAAAAGAACTGGATGCAGGGAATAACTTTGATATTATATACTTGGATCTTAGAAAGGCTTTTGATACTGTTGCACATGGAAGACTGCTGCACAAATTGGAGCAGTGTGGCACTGGAGGCAAATTGCTGCTATGGATAAAGGGGTGGTTGAGGGGGAGAAGACAGAGAATGGTAATCAATGGACACTGCTCATCGTGGACTAATGTTATTAGTGGAGTCCCTCAGGGTTCAGTTTTTGGTCCATTATTATTTTCTGTATTCATAAATGATATTGATGATGGTACATCAAGCTTAATGTCCAAGTTTGCAGATGATACGAAGGTTGGCAGGGTTGTCAAGGACACTACTGACACTATGCTGCTGCAACAGGATCTGGAAAGGTTGAGCAGATAGGCTGAGAGGTGGCAAATGAAGTTTAACATTGACAAATGTAAAGTACTACATATGGGAAACAGCAACCCCAGAGCAACGTATCAACTCTGTGGTACTACACTGCCAGTGGTAGAGAATGAAAGGGACCTGGGGGTGGTTGTGCAGGCAGATATGAAGTTCTCTGAGCAGTGCAGACAGGCTGCAAGAGTAGCTCATGGTGTATTGTCAATGTTATATAGGAATTTTTCTAGCAGGGATAAGGAGGTGATTATTTCCTTGTATAAGGCAATGGTCAGGCCACACCTAGAGTACTGTATACAGGTCTGGAGGCCTCATTTCAAGAAGGATGTAGAGCTGCTGGAACGAGTACAGAGAAGGGCAACAAGATTAGTGAATGGAACAAAGGGGTGCTCTTATGAAGAAAGGCTTAAGTTTTGCAAATTACAGTGTCTGGAGACTAGGCACCAGCGAGGTGATCTGATAGAGGTGTGTAAAGCCTTGAATGGTTTGAGCATGCTCTGTGCTGACAGGATTCTTCCTCTTGCTCAGAATAATCTACTTATGTAAACTCTAGACTTATTTACTTATGTAAACTTATTTATTTACTTATTTACTTATGTAAACTCTAGAAGGAAGGGAATAAATCAGATTGGTCCATTTATATCGATCATTCAACTGTTGATGATCCTTTACATGTGGCTGAAAAACCAAATGGGAATTTTGCATCTACATTCACCATGGGGAATTCTGTAGAGAAGTGGAGCCCAGAAGTTTATCAAACTCTAATAGGGAACTAAATGGTTTTGTAATAAATGAGAGGAGAGTGGAAGATTAATTCTTGAAGTTAAGCAAAAGAAAGGCATCACAGGTTGGTGGGATCTATCCAATTATATTAAGAGAGGCAGCAAAGAAAGCAAGCAAACCCATAGCCATCCTTGGATTCGGGGGAAGTACACATGGGCTGGAGATGTGCAAATGTATCCCCAATTCAGAGGGGGATCAAAGGGTGACATCAGTAATTACAGACCTGTTAGTTTAACTTTTGTTACAGTGAAAGTAATGGAGTCACTGGTTAAAGAAGCAATGCAAGATTATCTAGACAAGACTGCAATTATAGTTCAGACATAGCATGGGTTTGATAAGGGGAAATCTTGCCTGACCAATTTGATCAGTTACTATGTGGTCACAAAGGAATTGGATGCAAAAAATAATTTTGATATCATAATCTTGGATTTCAGATAAGGTTTTCATATTGTTGCACATAAAAAACTGCTGTACAAATTGGAGCAGTATGGGATTAAGGGCAGGTTGTTGCTATGGATAAAAGGATGGTTGAGTGGGAGAAAACACAGAGAGAGTGATAATCAAAGGACACTGCTCTTCGTGGACTAATGTTATTAGTGGAGTTCCCCAGGGTTTGGTGTTGAAATCACTGTTGTTTTCATTATTTATGGAGGTATAACAGGCTTAATGTCCAAGTTTGCTGATGACGCAAAGATTGGCAGAGTTGTTAATGACAGTAATGACAGTGTGCTGCTGCAACAGAACCTGGAAAAGTTAGGCAGATAGGCTGAGAGGTGGCGCCTGAAGTTTAATATTGACAAATGCAAAGTACTGCATATGGGTAGCAGAGTATCGTACCAACTGTGCAGTACTGGAGAATGAAAACTACCTGGGGTAATTGTGCAGCCTGATATAAAGTTTTCAGAACAGTGCAGACATGCTGCAAGAGCAGGTAATGGTATGCACATATTAAAAAAATGGGAATATAGCGCAATCATTCATTTCAGCTGCAAGGTCAATGATATACAGGAACTTTGCTAGCGGGGATAAGGAGGTGATTATCCTTTGTATTAGGCAATGGGCAGGCTTTTGATTTGATTTTAGTTTTTATGGCGTAAGGGCAATTAAGGCCATGATGCATCAAGTCTAAATGGACAGGCCAAACCTTGAGTACTGCATACTAGTCTGGAGGCCTCATTTTATAAAGGATGTATAGCTGCTGGAACGAATACAAAGAAGGGCAATGAGATTGGCGATAGGAACAAAGGGGGGTTCTCTCTTACCAAGAAAGGCTCAAGTTCTGCAAATTACAGCATCCAGAGACTAGGCATCTGCAAGGTGACCTGATTGAGGTGTATAAGACTTTGAATGGACTGAGCAAGCTCAATGCTGACAGGATTTTCTTTTTTGAGGAGAGACAGTTGCAAAATAGATGTGTGTGGAAGTTTGCCTTTAGTCAAGGAGTGATTTGACTGTTGGAACAAACTTCCATATGATGTTGTGGAAGTTGATAGATTAAATAAATTCTAACTACACAAAATATTGGAGGGAAAGAACAAGTGAAATGGGGGGGCATTGTTTTTTTTTTTTTTTTTTTTGCTGATGCTGAATAGGCTTGCTTTCTTGCATCATTTGCCAATGCAAATACTAATGTACGGAGTATCAATTTTGAACTGAAACTTGTCGCATTGCAATAAGAAAGTCAGTCACTGAAAAAATGGGTATGTGCCCTGGGAGCTTGACATGGACTCAAAAATCTAGTAACCTGCCAAGTGAAATAATGTTAATGTTTCCCCAGAACAAAATAATCAAGTGCATACTGCTCGGATTTAAAAGGAATCAGTTCTATTGGGAGATTTCATCATCACACAAATGGATTATAGATACAGGTGTACAATAACCAGGATGTTCCTATCAGGGGCAACAACTAATGACATCAACAGAAATTCGAACTTCTGGTTGTCAAATACAGGCAACCCCCGTATACTTCTACAACACTGTTTTTCTCTAACACGATCGATAAACTGCGGCAATCCTCACACAACGCGGTACTTCTACAACAAGGTTTTGCTCTAACACGGTTTGAGAATTGCTGGAAATCTCGCATAACACTATTTTTGAGCTTTTGTGCTGGGGGAAACCCTGCTATTACGTTAGATGTAATTTTCAATGTTTCCATTCCTTTTTGTGAATCCCTGCTGTTGACTCGCTAGTTGTTATTGCCTTCATGTTATTTTTCTAAAGCACATTTCTGGAAGTCACTACCATAAAACAATAAAAATAATTGGCAGTTTCTGGTTTATCGGTCTTTTCTGTTATGTGTAATCAATTATAAATGGGCAGTAAACTATCTTCTTGTATTTGCTATAGTACTGATAGTTGGAATTCTGTGAGTTTTCATGTTATTATGGTGAAATGTTTCCCCTTCCATGAAATATTCAATCATAAAAAACGTAAATAAATTTTCAGAAACACATTACACCGTATCTCACTTGTGCATATCGTGTTTGTTGCAACTTGTGCATACCATGTTCTTTGTTATTAATTGCTTATCTTTTTTACTGTTTTTTTTTATTTAATTTCACAACCAAAAAAAAAAAGTAAGTGAACAGAAATATCAATTAGTATGTATTAATTAAGCTATGTATGTAAGCATAAATTTATTTTTTATTGCTAACTAGAAAATAATCTTCCGATTTTCACGTATCATTTAAAGAGGGGGTCCACCGTATTTTGTTGGGAGATCCCTGGGCTATTGAACTTGTGCTTGTTTGAGAACATAAAAAATAATTGCGACTTCGAAGAATGCAGTTCGTGACTTTTAAAGAGAGCAGAAGGTACACGAAATCTAGATGCTGCAGAAGAGATTGTGCTTAGCAGTGATGAAGAGGAAGAAAATTAAATGAACGTACATTATCTCACATATAAGTATCACAGTTTGTAAGGTAAGACCTTTGTTCAGTTATTACTATTTAAGTTACTACTACTATAAAAAATTAATAGTTAAATATTAAGTTATTACTACTATAAAAATTAAGTTTCTGATAGTTATAAAAAAAGTGTATTTTTGTTAGCTTTTGGAACGTAACCCCCTTTTTGTACCGGTTCTTAGTCCTGTATAACATGGCTTCGCATTACATGAGATTTTGTAGGAACCAAACTACTGCGTTATACGAGGCTCATACAAAAAAAAAAAAAAAAAAAAAAACACATGTTGGGCTAGAATGTGTATGCAATTTTACCTGGGCAAAATAGGGGTATGCAATTTTACTTGGACATTACCTATATGTTGAGAGCCTTGTGGATTCTGTCAATAGCTGAGGAACTCTGCAAGGCTTTGGGGATAAATTTTTTTATCAGTGTGACAAATTGCAGTGCCTACAAGTGTGGCCCACACTTTTAGGCAGAAGGAATTGATTTTGTAAAGATAGAATACATTTGAACAAAGGTGGTGCAAAGTTTTTGCCAAAGTCAGTGGCATTACCATATATAAATTGCTGGTGTATGTGTGTTGGGGGGAACCAAGGGTAAAACAGATGCATGTTTATCTGAGGATATGGACCAAAGTAATGCTCGCATGCAAAAGAGTTTTTGTTTGTTACCATCATAGCCAATATTGGCAAGACATTCTGATGATAGCAAAATTTCAAATGAGCAGGAAGCTATTGCTAAGAAAATAAGCTTAAATAATTTAAAAGGAATGTGTTAGGGTGGTAAATCATATGAAAGCACAGTTTTAACTGCATTTACAGTAATATGAGGGTGTCGATCCACTGATGATATTCTGGCTTCTGTTTTGAATGGAAAAATTTGGTGAAACTCAAGCAGTTGCTCTTGACATTTGAAAAAGGCTTTTGATTGTGTTTGGCATAAAGGTCTTCTAAATAAGCTTCCATATGGTTTGCCATCTGTTTTTTTTTGCAAATGGGTATCTAGTTTTTTTCTCCGACCACTCAACGTGGGTGGTAGATGGCTTTCTGTCTTCTAACTTTTCTACTAATGCTGGTGTTTCCCAAGGTTAAGTTCTTTCTCCCACTCTTTTCCTCTTGTATATTAATGATCTTCCATTGACCAGAAATCATATCTATTGTTTTGCTAATGATAGCACATTACATTCCACCTTCCAGTTTGAGAAACCTTGCCCTGCACAAACAGTTTCAACTTCTCAAATATCCACTACCAATTCCTTAAATGCTGATCTCCAGGTAATTCTTCAGTGGTGCAAAGATAACTCAGGTGATTCCAATCCTTCTAAAACTCAGTCCTGTCTCATATCTCACAAAAAAGGATTCTTCTGTTCCTATGCTTACCTTTATTGACACTCTGATTTCTAGGCAAGATCATATCTCTATTGGGGATTATCCTGACTTCTAATCTCTCTTGGCATAAGCACATTACAAATATTGTTTCCTCTGCATCTAAAAAACTGGGTTCTCAAACAGCTGTTCATTCTTTACAAATCCTAAATCCATCCTACCATGGAATACTGTTCCCACATCTGGGAAGCTGCCCACAAAACCTCCGTCTTCTAAATTTCATTCAAAAGAGAGCACTGACTGCCCTCTTTAATGACTCATCTCTATACAGTTTCTCCTCCACTCTCTGTCTCATAGACATTGTTTCTGCTATATACCTTTTCTATAGATACATCCATGGGCACCGTTCTGAATTGGCTTCTATAATTCCTGCTCTCTCTTCCAAAGCAGTCCGAACATGCCACAGCCAGTCAACATCCTTTTACTGTCCAACTTCAAACTTACAGAACCAACATTTCTTCTTCCTCATTTATTCAGTCAACTTCCATTTTCTGGAACAACCTTCCTTCATGCATATTTCCTGAAAATTACAATGTACAGAAATTGAAGTCTAATATCAACAAGTATCTTCTTTCATCTTCTCCACCTTCAGCCAGTGCACAGTACTAAGTACCACAGCTTTTGATACCTCTCATGTTTAGGGTTTTCAAAAAAAGAAAATAACATGATTGAATATAAACTCCTGGTTAGGACAAATAATGCTTACATAACAAGAAATGTCATGCCTCCTGGAAATAGAGGATGATAAATTTCACTATGGCATGTACAGTGTATTTAATGAAGGATAGGGAGGGCAGAACAGTGGCAGCATTATGCATCTTCTCAAACACAGTGTGAGAGTGACAAAAGTTTTCATAGATTCAAAAGTCACACATGCACTCAATCAATGTGGTATGAGTTAGTTGGAAGCAAAGACAGAATGAGAGTGGGAGTAATCTACAGACCACAAGATTGTGATGATTATGATACAGCCTCTACATGCAAATGGAATGGGCAAGAAAGTGTGCCTCATTATTTGTGATTTCCATTTGCCTCTAACTGACTGGAGCAAGTAGGAGGGAAATGTGCTTTGGGGAACTAAATTTTTAATCCAACTAGATAACTGCTATTTGTATTAGCATGTTAGAGAAAGTACTAGAGGCAAGAATATTCAAGGCCTGAGCTTCACCTTTCACCCATGAACCAGATAACATCATAGGGCTGACCGGACAGGAACCAATAACAGGAAGTGATCACAGAGTTCTAGGTTGAATGATGGAAAGTGGGGTAGCAGCTATTAAATATAAAGGAATGGGTTTTAATTTCAGGAAAGGAAATTAGGACAGCTGGTCCAGAAGGAAGTGTAACAGACCTTTATCAACTGAGGAGATAGCACACAAAGTGCAAACACTATTTTTTAAATTAGAATTATGGTATACCTTTACAGCTATATACAAAGAAAATACAGCATGAGGAAGATTCCAAGATGGATGAATAACGAACCAGCCAGTTTAATAAAGCAGAAAATGATAGTATGGAAAAGTTATTACTAAAAATTATTGAGGCTTATAACAATACAAACTGATCTGTAATTGTACCAGAGCATGGTCCTTGAAGCTGTCACAGTCATTCTCTCAAGTATGGGACCCATGAGTCAAATGCACTGAATTTCAGTGAAGTACGATTATTCTCCAACAACCAAATGTTCTACAAGCACCTTCACGACAGTGCTACTGTTAGCAACCCTCAATATAACCTACCGTGTGCAGGTCCTGAAATACGGCACCTCGTATACTGGTTGTGACCACACAAACCAACATAAGCAGCAGTCAAGTTGAGGCATCCACACTACACAGCAGGAATGCTGCCCCTCGGTGTTACCAGGAAATATTAAACTCTTCAACTGGTACAATAACACAACTTTGCTTATTGAAGGCTTGAAGTGACAAAACCCTTGTTTAGTCTACAGAACAAAGTTCCAAACCCCCATTTCTCCCACCATGCAGTATGATATGAGAGGTTATGATGGGCATCATGGCAAGATCCAATCTTCTTTACATTTTAGGGTACAGCTCTAAAATGATGTTCTCCAGCCGGCTGCTAGATAGTCTACCAAACTATCTAGCAGCTGGCAACCTATTAGTAACTCTCTATGAGGCATTCAGATCAGCTAGTGTATAATCTCGCTGCCCCTACTCTTCCAGATAGTGACTGGATGGAGTCTGAGTAGTGGGTATGCAGGACAATGTTGAAGCCCCATTATGCCAAGGAGCTAGGTACATTCTTTCCAAGTGCAAGAATATACCCAGCTTCATGCCCTATCCAAAAATTTTATTACTGTATTCATACATATCCTCTCCAACTTTTCTTACTACTGAATACTTCATGAAATGTCAAACTAAAAGAACAAACTTATCTGGAAAAAATTTAAACTTCTCAAACACTTCCTCATTCATTTCACAAATATATGTGGTCTCAGTTCCAATCTCAGTGATGTCCATTTCCACTTAGTCTGACAAGCCCCACTTACTTTTCTGACAAAATTCCAATTATCAGTAAATTCAACTGCTGGTCATCTCAGGTTTCCTAATTATTCACTGTACAATTCCTTTCCCTTCAAAGGTAGTACTTGTGCATATGTCCAATCTGATATTCCCTGTCAGAGCCTTAATAATTTGGAATCTCCTCTTTTTTGACCTTATGCAGCTTAACATCTCTCTCCCTACATATTCTGTCAAATTCATCTGTTGCTTTATTCTCCCAGCTCCACTATCACTTGGAACCCTGACTTCCTTTCTTGGAAACTTGACTTTCTCCAGTCCAACCTTCGTAACAATGATATAATTTTCCTTGGAGATTTTAATGTTCACAACTCCAGCCAGCTTCTGCTTACTGGTCACACAGACCCAGTTGGTCGAGATGCTCAGGCTTTTGCAATTACTAAAGATCTCATGCAGATTGTTCACTTAACCACCAGAATAACAGACATCCTAATCACCCAACCAACATTATCGATCTTTTTATAACAAAAAACCCTTCCAACTACATGGTCAAAGTGAGTGGTCCTCCGGATGCCTCAAATCACAACGGTGATGATGGATTCTTCTCAAACAGAGCCATTCTCAACCTCGCATTGTTTGGACTTGGAGTGCAAAATGGGATGATCTGAGAGTTCTGTTCTTCTTAGCCTTGGTTGGATTAATGTTTTAAATCTTCAAATGTCAATATTTCCTCAGTTGTATCAGTGAAATTTTTCTTGTAGGGATAAATCCTTTACAGGTGACCCCCGCTTAACGCTGATAATTCGTTCCAGAAAAACAGAGCGCTAAGTGAATCTGCGCTAAGCAAGCGCCGCATTCCCATAAGGTAACATATGTTACCTTATGTCGGTGCCATAGGATATTTCCTAATCAATAATAAACGGTAGTGAAAAGATGCACAAATGTCGGTCAAAATATTTAATCCCCCTCAGCGTTACCACCCAACAATAAAGTCACCCGATCCTTCGCCGCTTTGAAACCTGGCATATTTTTTTTCTTCTTTCAATATGAAGCTTCTTTTAGGCATTCGTTTCCACAAAAGTCCTGCTTCATCTATGTTATAAACTTGTTGAGAAATATAACACACAATACCCCTCTTCAATAATTTCTTTTTTGAAAGTTTTGGCTCCTTGATCTGCACTTGCGGCTTCTCCCTGGATTTTAAATCTATTCAACCAGCCCTTACCAGTTTTAAATGGTCCCACATTTTTTTTTTTAGGTGAGTTTTCTTCAGATCATCATATTGGCTAATCTCTCTCTCTCTCTCTTTTTTTTTTTTTTTAATAATATTTAACTTAACTGAATTCTGCATTGGATATTATCTTCAATAAAATTAGTTAACGTCTTTCCAATTCAATCCTAATAGCCGGCCTAGCCCTAGTTGCTTGTAGTGGAACAGCTATCTTTCCCGCTGCTAAAATTAATTCTTTTATTTTTTTATAATTGTTCTTACAGTTAAACTTGCAAGTCCTAAATTATGGCACAAATCCACTTGTCATTGACCAGAATCGATTCACTTTAAAAAGTCTAATTTAATTTTCAAATTCAGTCTGTTTCTTACATTTATAGTCTTCATACTGCGCCCAGACGTTGCTTTTTCACTCTTATCAGCCATTATTAACTCTTCGAAAATGTAACTGCGTTGGTTGCATTAATTACGATACAGTGTTCGAGTAAACGCCCATTACGCACGATGTCTAATACTGTACGGAGTGATGACTAGACATCGGATAAATGCATATAACGCAAATATTACAAGCAATATACTTGATCATTTTTTAAAATGTTGATCTCGGAACTGCGTAACAAGTCACTGTACTGCAATTAAATTAGCATGCGAGAAAATTTCACTGGCTGTGGGAAACGTTTTAATGCTGTTTTGCTATTCATTTTCAAGCTATCGACTCCATCAAATGAAACGATTTTGTTAAATATGCCCAAAATGCAATCTGTAAAAGAGCGTTATAGTCAGATACGGGTTATAATATAAGAACAGTGTTATAGCGAATCAGCGTAAAGCGAACCGCGTTATAACAGGGGCCTACTGTATTTCACTCTCCACCTTAAAATCTTATCCTTTATCTAATCCTTGGGGTTTTTAAATACATGGGCTGGGCAGTTCAAGATAAAGATGCTGCATATCACCATTGGTTTGCATCCAAATCTCCAGGATCATTTTCTGCTTAAACCTAAGCTCGCAATATCTGTAAAGCAGTTTAAATTATAATATATCTAAATCACCACTCTTATGTTTGTTGTTTGGTTTTTTGGAGCATTAGCAACTAAGGCCATATTACTCCGGGGATATGCGGTGGTCATTCCCTGACCTTTCCGCATCCTCTGTATTTGGTGGGCACGGGCTCAAACCCCGGTCTAATCAAGAAGCGTGTGCTATGCACTGCTGCTCCTGCTCACCTGGTTACGGAGGTGGCCGAAGTATATTGTGCCATCGAAGTTAATTATTAGGGCATCTTTGGACTCGAGACATGTTAACATATCACCAATAACACTGCAATGCACATTTGATTAAAAAAAAAAAAAAAAAGTTTGCTTTATTGTAATTGTTTTTAGGGATCAATATCAGCACAGCACCTTTTCTGGAAGTATATTTTATCTTCTAACGAAATTTCAAGAAAATATTTCTAATGATCGCTGCGTTACAAGCTTCGAAAACTTGTCTTCTCATGAACGTTCATAAAAATCAAACAACACCAATCCTTTATTACACAAAAAGTACTCCGTTGCAGTGTGGGTAGTGTAGGATGTTTTCTGCTTCAAAAGGATGGAACATACTCATCAATATCCCATCTGCAAATAATATCAAGTGATGGAAAGACAGGAACATAGGTGTTTTAATCTGAAAAGTCCCATGCGGTAAAATCAAACAGGAAGTTACCCTTTATGTTATGGAAAGTAATTCTGTATGACACAGTGTTACAAATACCTTAATCTCTGAATAAGAATAGTGGGCAGAAATAAAGTAATTTTACAAACAAAGAAACATTTCAGAAATATTTCAATTAGTGGGAGTTGGCCTGTCAGTACAGGACAAAGCATAGATGCAAACATTGGTATTGATTTCCACAACATGGTATCAAATTTTTCATTTAGAATTTCATCAAAACTCTGCACTGACATTCTGTAAAATAAAATTAAAAATTTCTTGGGAGACTTCCTGTGTGTTTCAAATGTGTTTTTTTTTAACCTATTTGAATTTGTTGGATGAATCCACCATCATCGTTTCCTCTTTCTACTCGCAACCAATTGCAAGAAAATATTTCTATTGCACTATGGCTTATAAGATTCTGTGGGGCATTGACATTGGGCCCCAGTTGGCATGCACATGCATGCCAAGTGGGAACTGGCTCGACCACTTCACTTATGTGTCACAGCTAATTGATTGCAAAATGTAGTTTGAGCAGCAGCAGGCTAACATCATTTATCTTTAAACTTGGGAAAAGTGCTACAGAGATGCTGCATGCATTACAAAAAGATTATGGAGATAATGTTTTGAAGAAAACAACAGTTTACTAATGATTTAATTGGTTTAAGTATGTATATATAGCAATGATTTAATTGCTATACATAAATGTGCAATACATCCAACTTAAAACAACATCCATCTTGAAACTGGGAATGGAAAAAGTGTTGCTGATGATATCCAATGAAATGTTAGAAGCGCCCCCATCTAGTTTGAAACGATCTGACATTAGGAGGGTTACGTGTAATTTGCTGTTTTGGAGGCGTTCACGAGGGCAGTTGTTTGTTGTGTGTTTTTTTTTTTTTTTTTTTAGGAGCATTAGCAACTAAGGCCATATTGCTCCGGGGATATGCGGTGGTCATTCTCTGACCTTTCCGCATCCTCCATATTTGGTGGTCATGGGCTCAAACCCCAGTCTAATCAAGAAGCGTGTGCTACGTACTGCTGCTCCTGCCCACCTGGCTACGGAGGCAGCCCACGACGGCAGCTTACGCTCACACTTCAAGCGCTCGTCTAGTATAGCCCTAAGAGGTAAAACTGAGGAAACCCACTAAATTATATGAGGTACATTCAAAGTTCCCAGAATTTTACTATAAAAGTTTATTAAGTAAACACTTGGGCTTACTAACTTCAAAGTACCTTCCCTCTGCGTGCGTACATACACACACACACACCAATCTTCCCAACATTATTTAAAATTGGGTATTTTTAGAGCACATAGGGCTGCTTTGGCATTTTCTTTGATGTTATCCACTGAATCAAAGTGACAACAGCACAAAGCCCTGTTTTCAGTTTGAGAATAGCCAGGAGGCAGATGTTACAAGGTCGAGGGAATAGGGAGGCTGCTGCATGACCGTGATATATATTTTTTTTTTTTGTAGTCAAGAACAGCCGAACTGCCATCGCCATGTGACTAGGCACATTGTCATGGTGCAGAATCTAGCCATTCCATTTATTAGGTTTTCACCTCACATTTCATGCTTATATGTCAAAACCTCAATACAGTAAGCAGCAGTAATGCTTATCTGCAGTAATAAATCGTGGTGCACTATGCCCTCGTTGCTGAAAACAATGATCAGCATGACTTTGCCATTAGATTTTGTTGCACAAGGAGCTGTGAGGGCATTTTTGTGTGCCATTCAGATGATTTCAACTTGGTCTCAGGGTCTCATTCCTGGTGACCACTTTTTTTTTTAAAAAAGATCAGACCCCTAGTAGATTTTTCGAGCAAATTTCTTGTGATGACTTTCCTGCAGCCCATATGATCATCTGACAGCAAGCACAGAACTAACTTTGCACACATGTAATGCATCCCTAAATCTTTTGTCGGGATTGTGTCCTGAGCCTATAGACAGTAACTTCATGAGTGATCTCAAAATCAATCACCTATCATTTCGCACAAGTTACTTCACTTTCATGACATTCGTTTCGTAACATCGAAGGGTGTCCACTGTGAGGTTCATCTTCCAGTGTTTTCCATTTTTAAACCAATTAAATCATTAGTAAACTGTTGTTTTCTTCAAAACATTATCTCCATAAACTTTTTGTAATGCTTGCAGCATCTCTGTAGCACTTTTCCCAAGTTTAAAAGATAAATGTCAGCCTGCAGCTCAAACTGCAACATTTTGCAATCAATCAGCTGTGACACACAAGTGAAGTGGTTGAGCCAGTTCCCACTTGGCATGCATGTGCATGCCAAGTGGGAACCAAGGCCAACGTCAATGCCCCACAGAACCTTATAAGCCATAGTGCAAACCATTTAAATACCAGCATGTTATTCCAGGAACTTTTGGAATGTACTACATATATTAATAAGCTGTAAAAACAAATATCTGAAACAAATTTTAACTGACTGTATACAGCACAGTCAAATGGGTAAATGACAGATGGCATTGATTATTAAAGGATGTCATTTGACTAAAATGTGTTGAACTCTTCAAAAATGTTGCTACAATATCTAAACAAAATAAGATCATCAGCCCTCAGCAGACAGGAATGTGTTAGGAAAATGACACTATGCAGAACTAAGCAACAACAGCTTCCTCCTAGCAAACCCTGCAACTGACTAGACTGCCAATGCACAATTACAGGCTTGATGTGGTACAGCTTACTGGTGATGTGCCCATACCAATATTTTTGCCACCATGTTTATAGTATGTTAACAGTTAAAACTTGTAGTCTGTAACAGGGGACTAGTAAGTGGTTGTGGTTCTGTGGCATTGATGATTTGGCTGCAGCATCAGCTAAATAATTTCCTGTAATCCCACCATGGCACTAGGGTTCAAGCAAGACTAAATATCAAAGTTTCTCTTTGAGAGAGAGAGTAACATTTGCTGCACCATACACAACTTGGATGAATGTGCCTCATCTTTGAGAAAGCCTGTAATATGCTTAGAGAGCTGGTGTATAGCAAATACCTTCGATATTTGTGAGATCCAAGACTAGCTAGTTCTACTGCATGCAACTCTGCAATCTGGTTCGAACTCTTCATTTAAGGCAAATCTGATTTCTGATAGTTTTTCTTGGGAAAATACAAGCAGATCCTGCAGGTACTTCAGACTTTAAGCCCATGTGCTCAAAGTCTGAAGCATCTGTGGGATCTGTGCAAAATGTTGCTGATATATAAACAGATATTTCAGTTTTCAGTCAATTCCTCAGAGTTCACAAGAATGACGATGCATACTCCAAAAAGGATGTGCCTGGCTCATGTGGATATATCATTCAAAGTAAAGTTTGTATCTTGAGCTAGTTCTTTGATCCAGATAACAATGCAACAAGTGGCAGTCCTGTGCATGCTATAGAGATTTTCCCATCATTGCAAAAAAGTGGATGCCCACTTAGCACGTCTGGCAGTGGATTTTTTTTTATGACATGCTGCAAAGACAACTGCTAATATCAAAGCATCATTCAGTAATGGCTCATTAGATTCCAGGTAAAATGTAAAGACTTTGAATGGGCAAAGTACGAAACACCCCCAGTGGCAATCCACATGGCTCTGTAATGGACCAGATCAAACCAATGAAGAAGTGGATTTCTGGCAGAGAAATAGACTTGGGAACCATTATCAAGTTTAGAGAAGATAAATGCTCAATAAAGGTGTAATGGTGAAATTCTATCACATTATTACATCTAATGAAAACATTTCTGCACACTTGGCACTTTCCATTCAAAAATTCATTCACTTATTTTCATTCAATCTTGTGAAACAATCCATCACTGTGGTCAACCATCTTACATACTCACCAGATTAACTTCCCACCCCAAATCTTAGAGCCCTCTTGAAAGGTTATAGATTTGCAATGACAAGAAATCATTCCAAAAATAATCCTATCAAGAATCCTTCCAGAAGTGTAGAAGTGTTGGAATCATTGTACAGGTCAGAGAGAACTACTTCGAAAGAGATCCATCTGAATAGCTGATGAGCTTCATCATTAGGCAAATATCAGTTCAGTCCCCAAAATTTTTGATCACATCTTGTTATAACTTTTTCCTGCAGCAGAAAAATTAGCCAACAAAAGACAATTGCAGATGGAACCATAAGCCTTTTGCTGAAAGAGCTAACTCAGCCACAGTGAAAAATGCCAATAAAAATCCAGCAAAGATGGCAGGAGTTAAAATCCACTTTTTCCAGACAAATAAATTAAGCAATTTTACATAACTGTTATGCTACTAGAACAAGTATTGCACTTGCAGTCCAATGTATTTTGCTGTGCTTCCTCTTACTCATATGTTTAGCCAAGACTGTGAGTAACCAGTCTTTCTTTCTGAACCAAGTTATATCTTATGGAAAATGACTACAGATATTCTACTTTCATACATTGACCAAATTTACATATGTCCATTTTATTCTAGTATGGTAATACATTGTATGCAGTTTATTGTGATTATGGATAATGTTATCACTTTTTATGAAGTCCAAAAATCATGTTTATTGTAATCAACACTTAGTTTTTATCACTTTTTTTTTTTTGCCTTATCACAGTTTACATGTGCAGTGGAAGCAATTACTTAACACACCAATTTTTTCTTGAACTCCAACACGTGTGTCTAGCTACTGCTGTTGCTTCATACAGTTTACATGATTCTTGGTACCATTACTTCATGTACTCCAAACAAGCTGAACTGTTTTACAGTAGAGCATTAACCTTTTCTTAATTCTTGTTTTTAATATTTTCTTCACTTGTTTTTAATGGTTTGTATGGATTTCCATAAACATATTTCATTTTTATTGATGATTTTCTCGAAGGAGTGGACAATCAAAGTATTTTATATTGTGTGCTTTTAAATGTTTTCTTTCTGTCCACTTCTACCTTTATATGTATACATGTCTGCTCTACATCAATAAACAATGCTTAACACTGCATTCCTCTTTTAACAATTATTGTTATCATTATCACACAGCTTATGTGTGCTAAATAACAATTATTGTTATTTAGCACACATAAGCTGTGTGCCAAAGTGATCATAATAAGTGGCATCCATTGTACCTGATAAATGTTAAACGAGATCAGTGCTATCCTGGGTAGTTTACCAATACAATAAAGTTTAACCAAACACTATTAACAAAATCATTACATTTTTTCCAGAAGGGCAGTAGCCTTTTAAAAATTTCTTGCAGGTTTCTGCATCAGCTTCAACTTTAATATGCCTATAAGGACAGCTACCATTTGTACACTTATCTTGAAGGAAATAAGAACATAAAGGCATCTTATCTGGTGCAACTTCATGAGAGAAAGGGCAGTCAGTTACTCTGCATGTGCCTCTCAGGAATCTAGGATGGGAAACAATATTAATATTTGTTATTATCATTTAATTATATAATAAGCAAATTTTATGAAAACTTTTTTTTTTTTTTTTTCCAAGTACCTAAATGTTTGAAAATATAATAAAGAACTGTGGAGATGAAAATTCAATATGCCGAATTTTCATCTCCACAGTTCTGCATGGACATGTTTGATTTATTATTTCGGTAATATTAAGAAATATTTAACAAAAAAAAAAAAAAAAAAAAATGTATTTGGTAGTTAAATAAAATTTTGTATGAGCAGTAGAAAACAACATAGGAAGGGCTGGTTTCAAAAATTGAAAGGCTGGTGAAAATAAGCATGTGAAGAGCTTTTATGATTCCAAAATTAAACCTATCAAAATTTTTGATAAAAAATGTATCGAAATTTAAAAAATAAAAAAAATTTAAATTGGCATAACATTTAAAAGAAACAAGCAAATTGCTTTATTCAAGCCAGAAGAAAGAAAGAAAATAAAGAATGAAGATAACATGCCTGGAATTATCAGCTTGTTTGGCTTTTTGGGATTTTTTTTTTTTTTTTTTAACCAGAAGTAGGCAATTCAGTTCTCTTTCTTCACTTCATCTTCATTTGTCTTCTTCAAAACTTTTGGATCGTGAAGTGAATTTGAATGAGTCAATGCCACTCAGAAGTGATCACAAGTTGTACTTTTTTTAATTTGGTACCTCTGAAAATATGGCTTTTCTGACCACTCTAATCTTCTTTAAATGAACTTGTCAAAGGTTGGTATTGTTCTGTCAATCTAGTTCCATCTTTTATCACTTGAGTGGCATATATCAGTTTAATGGTTTTAAAATCCATCTTTCCTTTCAGCACTTCTCTCTAAATTCTTGTAAATGTCTACCAGTATTCTTTACATTCACAGAACAACATACAGCTCCTCTTCCAGCACACAAATTAATGAGATGACAGGGACAACCTAGTACCACCTTGTGTTCAATCTCCTCTTTTAATATCCTTGCGATATTGGGCATCTCAAAGCCTCTACACATTGGGCATCTTCTTGAAAGAAGATGCCCAAGGTGAAGTCTCCTGCCAAAGCAATAACACTGAAAGCAAGTTTAATTAGATGATATATATATTTATCTGCAGCTATTGTCAATCCACTGCACGACGGAGGCCTCCTCAACAAGACATGTTGAGGGAATGGACCATAATCTGCCAAACTGGTGCAGTGCGAGTGGGCAGATCAACCATCAGGGGCTTGAACACCAGTCTACTCAAAGAGCATGTATGTATGTGTACATCCATGCATATGTATATGTATTTGCAAAATGTCATAATAATGGAATAAAAGTTGCAATTACCTTGCAATCAAATTGGGTAATTTTTCAGAGCCATCACTAACTCTTCTTTACCTATATGTACAATTTCACTCAGTGCCTGTTGTTTTTGTTCTTCCACAACCATATTTTTTTGCTGTTCAAAAAAATATGGTTGCGGAAACATAATTCTGAATAATGTGCTAGCATGATCAGCACAACTCGGAAGAAAATTGTTTTATGACAAATGATGCAAATAAATACTTGGCACATAATATAATCATCATTGTGAAATGTTACATTTATTTTTGCATTTCTTTCTATACACCTGTATAGAAAGAAATGCAAAAATGCAAGAAATGCCTGTCCTTATAGTTACATTTTTTTGGCAAATATCTGATTACATCACATTTCCAACCATTTGAAACTGAAAAATAACATGTTCATATAAATCTGTGTAAAAGTGTTAGCTTTTAATTTGGAGAATCTTGCATATACATCTGAAAATTTGTTGTATTCCTTTTGCATCTTACTTGAAAGGTATTATTAATTAATCACACTACACAAATACTCTAAAATTATTGCATAGACTACCATAACACACCTGATAGCCAATTTGCTAACAAAAATAAGCAAGAAATTTGCAAAACTTTTTTTTTAAAAAATTCCAATTTTAATGTAGTTTTATTATTTTTTGTGAAGAGAGATGAATTTTTTCAAGAAAAAAAAAAGGCCAAAAAACTCTTTGCCACCAACTATACAACGATAAGACAGAGGAGGGTTGAATCGAGTAAATAATATGGATTATCCATTGTAAAATCAGACAACCGGCAGCTATTGAACAGGAATTCTGCACCAGTGTAACAATGTACACGTCTTTTAACTGTATGTGGAAGACTTTTAGCTGGGATTCAGTAAATTCCACTCTTTTAAATGTGATGTCAGGAGCTCTGCTCTCTATTTGGTTACACCCAGTTGCCTTACTAAATTATCTAATTCTTGCTAATTAGGAAAATGGATTAGTGCTTTACTTGAACAAACTTCTGAGAGTGTATCTCAATTATTCTGACCAGATTCATTGTCCAATTCTGAAGCCTCTTCTGTGGAAAATGGATTGGAAACTGGCAGGTTCATTGCATGGCATTGGAGCAAATAGAGTATGGTACATTGGGATACAATATAGTTACTGTATCCACAAACCTTTTTGAACTTTAAAATATACACCATACAAAAGAAGCAGTCATGATGATGGTTTGTGGGCTCTCTACATATTTAAGATAAAGCAAAATGCATAAGCTTACAACTGCCATGAAACCATCCCTCTAATGCTGACTTGCAACTGTCACAGCAGAGACATTGCCCACAACTTGTCTTCTTCATTTATAGGAATTTCAAACTAGGCTTCATATGCACTGAAAAACTGTGCTGCCACGAGTGATGATATGCCACCTCAACTCTATCTAATATCCAGAAACACAGCAGAACAGGTCTGTTTATTTATTTATTTTTGTTAGTTGTTGGCACATTAGCTTCTGTGGCCATAATGCACCTCCCAAGGTATTTGCACTACTCTGATCCAAGCCTGAGACGGGATTCGAACCCATGACCTTTGGGTTGCCAGGCAGGCACTTTACCCACCCGGCTAGCCCGGTCGGCAACAGGTCTGATAATTTAGGCCTTCATTTGTAGCAAAAGCAATTAAGAAAAAAAAAAAAAAAAAAATTCTTATTATTATTATTCGAGGGTTATTCAAAATGTTTTCTTAAACATATATAGTTCCTGTAATCCCTGACTCAAGAAATTAGGATGGCATGTTAAAACTTCTCTATGTAGTCACCATCCAGATTTACGCAATTTTCCAAACAAGCAAAGGTCAAACGGGGTCATATCACATGAATAAGGTGGCAAAGACTAACCCTAGTTTGGCCACTGTTGTTCCTGAGTTCACATCTGGTCAACCAGCAAAAGCACTCCTCGTTACTGCTGCTTGATGTTTTCTCATAATTTGGTTAAGGGATTCACATAACGCCTCCATGTCACAGTTTTATCCTTTTCAATGAAATCAATGAGCAGTATTCCAAACAATCCTAAAACACTGTTAACAGAATCTTCCCAGCTGAGGCTTGCCCTTCGGATTTATGGAAGTGTGTGACCCAGCTGGCATCCACTGCTTGACGGTAAATTTAGATTTTGGATCAAAGTAGTGAACCCAACGTTCAGCAGCAGTAACAATTGGGGGGGGGGGGAGAACTCCTCTTCATTCAGAGTGGCACACAACAAAAGAGAGATGTTCAGCATCCTCGGAACCTTTGAGCAAGAGACCTTTGTCATACATAGCTACTGATGTAGGATGGCACGAATTGACCCAGGGCTAACCTTTACTTTATTGGCTATCTGTTCAATGTTTATTTTACGGGCTCCCATAAATAATTTATGCACCACCTTGTTGACCATTTTCTCATATTGAGCTGTTGCATAATCAACACGAACCGCATAGGATACAATGGCTCATGCTGCTCACTATTACAAGGGCATGCCAGACAGTCAGCACCCCTGCTTTGCAGATATCATAGCTAGCTTTATACCCCTCTATTTGAAGGTAGTCTCAACAGAGGTCTTTATCATAGACTATGAAGGAATATTCCAGCTGAGATAGAAATAATAGTAGCAATGGCATATGATGCAAGAAAGCAAGCTTATATAGCATCGGTTAAAAAAATAAATAAACCAACACAGTTCGGCCAAGAATCTGTCTAGTTCTTCCTTAAATTTATTCAACCCACCCACTTCCACAACAACATATGCCACAGGCTGCCAACTGCCACAGTTTTATGGATTACCGAAAATCCATAAGCCATGCGTTCCTCTCAGACCCATAGTGTCCTGCTGCAATACACCTACGTATGAACTGTCCAAGTATAGTGCAAGTCTTCTCTCACCTCTTGTAGGAAATACTACGCACACTGTCAAATAACAGCGGCAAATTTATTTGCTTTATTAAAGACATCTCAATTTCTGAAAAAGCTGTTATGGCATCATTTGATGTAGTGTCGCTATTTACGTTTGATTTGATTTGATTTTTTTATGGCACATTGGCAGCTAAGGCCATAATGCGCCAAGTCAAATTTTAAAACGCTACTAAACATTTTGGTAGCCAAAGCTACCACGTCAAGTAATTAATTATTGTCAAAAGATGCAAAGTAAAAGTATAAAAAGTATAAACCTTAGATTCTTGTATAAAAATTAATAGATTGTAAAAAGTTAAAAACGTCGGACATATTGTCCCTGTCACCTATAATCTGACTGAGTGTAAATGGCTCAGTCACATTATTAAAAGCGGTAAAATACAAGTGTCGTGCTTCTATAAAAACAGGGCATTCTATTAAAATATGACTAACGGTTAAAATAACATTACATATCTCGCACATAGGTGGGTCATCCGCCCTCAGCAAGTAGGAATGGGTTAGATGACTATGACCTATGCGGAGCCGAGCAAGAACAACTTCCTCTCTTCGGACACTGCGTAGACTGGACTGCCATTGCGTAATTACAGGCTTAATGCGATGTAATTTATTTGTGGCCTGTCCGTGCCAAGAATCTTGCCATTGGGAGAGTAAATTAGAACGTATTATTTGCCTGTAGTCTGTATAGGGGACTGACAGGCAATGATTATCCAGGGAAATGGCTGATTTGGCAGCGGTATCAGCTAATTCATTTCCCCGGATCCCAATGTGGCTTGGGATCCAGCAAAAGCGAATATCAAATTCTAATTCCACGAGAGAAAAAAAGAATCTTCCGGATCCTGGACAGGATCGGATGAGGGTTATACCTCACCAATACTAGAGCCTGTAATACGCTCAATGAATCACAATAAATCACATACCTCTGGTAGTCGCGATTTTTAATGTGATCTAGGGCTGATTGTATTGCATGCAACTCTGCAGTATAAATGCTAGTTTCTTGTGGGATCTTATAGGATAATGTTTTGTGAGGGAACACAACAGCAGATCCCACATGACATTCTAACTTTGAGCCATCTGTATAGATTGGCAGAAAGTCAGCATACTGCTGTCTATGTGATGCAAAGAGTTGCTGGTAGACAGATGGCGGTGTAGTAGCCTTCTCCCAGATCTTAAGGGAGAAGTCGCAAGTTGGAAAATAAGCATGCCAGGGTGGAAAGAATTGCCTTGGTGACTGGGCAACGTTGTCTACCGTCAAGTTTAGCTCATTCAGCAGCCCTTGAATGGAAATACCAAAAGGTTTGTTGGCAGTCCGACGGGTGTTGTAGAGGTTTTCCCGGCGCGGCTCAAAGACGGATGGCCACGTGGGATGATCGGGCGGGGATTTTAATTTGAAGGCATACTGTAAGGACAACTGCTTACGTCGAAGAGACAGATATGGTTCATTTGCTTCAACGTAAAGGCTTTGGACAGGAGATGTGCGAAATGCTCCAGTGGCTGTCCGGATGGCTTGATGGTGGATTGGATCTAACCACTGAAGTGCACTATCTCTAGCAGAACCATAGACCTGAGACCCATAGTCGAGTTTGGAACGGACAAGTGCCCGGTAGAGACGAAGAAGGGTTGCACGATCTGCGCCCCATGAGGTTGACGAAAGGGCACGAATGATGTTAAGCCCTTTGACACATCTTGTCCTCAGCTGACGAATATGTTGTAAAAATGTCAGCTTTTTGTCGAAAATAAGTCCAAGGAATTTGAATTCTGCTACAACTGGGATGTTATTTTGCCCAAGCCTTAATTCTGGGTCAGGATGAAGATTACGTTTGAGACAGAAGTGTACACAAACAGTCTTCTGTGATGAAAATCTGAACCCATTAGCCAAAGACCAAGCTGTAAGATGGTCAATGGTTTTCTGCAGTTGCCTTTCAATGACCCTCATATTGCATGAATGACAAAATATAGCAAAGTCATCAACATAGAGGGCATTGTTTACAGTGGGTGGAAGTTGTTCTGCGATAGAGTTTATTTTGATTGCGAAAAGCGTGACGTTTTCTCTTCCTGAGAGAAAACTCGAGAGAGGGTGGATCCTAAACGGACTTGAAACTGGCGATTCGAAAGAAAGTTTTTAATAAAAAGAGGAAGGTTACCTCTAAGACCAAAGTTATAGAGGTCTTTTAAAATCCCAAATCGCTAGGCTGTGTCGTACGCTTTTTCAATATCAAAGAAAACTGCTACCAAATGCTCGGATTTAATAAAAGCATCACGAATGGACGTTTTCAATCGGATTAAATGATCCAGAGTGGATCGATTTCTTCGGAAGCCGCACTGTGTCCTGGAAAGCAGACCATTTGTTTCTAAATACCATACGAGGCGTGCATTAACCATTCTTTCCAGGACTTTGCACAAACAGCTTGTCAGAGCAATAGAACGATAGTTACTTGGATTGCTAGGGTCTTTTCCTGGTTTTGGGAAAGCAAGGACGATAGCCCTTTGCCAGGAATCCGGAAATTGTTTGTGAATAAAAATTCTGTTAAACAGAATTAAAAGGTGATCCTTAGATTGTGGTGAGAGGTGTTTTAGCATTTCGTAGTGGATGTCATCGGGCCCCACAGCACTTGCATGCGTGAGAGAGAGTGCTGCATTTAACTCTTCCTGTAAAAAGGGCTTGTTATATGATTCAAGCCCTTTTGAAGAGAAGTTCGGTGGGTTTTTCTCAATTTTCTTTTTCAGGGCCAAAAACTCTGCGGGAAAAGATGTTGTTGCAGAGATTTTTGCAAATGTTTCCCCTAAAGTATTTGCAACTGCAGTTCGATCTGCAATTGGACATCCGTTGTGCTTGAGGATCATTGAAGGGCATGGTGAATATTTTCCCTTCATTTTCCGGATCTTATCCCAGACTACTTTTGAGCTAGCAGCCTGAGTTATGGAAGATGTAAAACGAATCCAAGATTTCCTTTGGCTCTGACATCGTACATAACGCGCTTTTGCACGTGCACGTTTGAATGATATTAAATTTTCAGTCGTGGGATATCGGCGGAATATCGCCCACGCTTTGTTTTGTGCTTTTTTTGCTGCCGTGCATTCTGAATTCCACCAAGGTTTGGGAAATAGTGGGAACCGGCTGGATGATTTTGGGATTGCAATTGCAGCTGCTTGGACAATCGTTTCTGTGACATACATGACTGCTTCATTGATTGGCTCCTGACTGACTGTAGCAATGTCAAAGTTTGCCAGATATTGAAAGGCATTCCAGTCAGCCTGATCAATCTTCCACCGTGGTAAACTAAATGGCAGACAGGGTCTACCACTAGTTAGGGTTGTTATCACGGGGAACTGATCGCTTCCATATGGATTTTCTTCTACCTCCCAAGTAAGTGAAGGAAGGAGAGAAGGGGAGCAGATAGAAAGATCAATGGCAGAGAATGTACGGGTAGGCATGTGGAAGAAGGTGTTTGTTCCCACATTTAAGAGGGCGAGGTCATTGTCAGTGAGCATATGCTCTATGACTCGTCCCCTTCCATTGGTGTTAGTACTACCCCACAGAGTGTTATGTCCATTGAAATCCCCAAGAATTAAACATGGGGAAGGCAATTGCTTGATAACATCATTAAGGTCTGTCTGGGGGATGTTTATCCCAGGTGGCAAATAGACAGAGCAGACAGTTAATAAGAACCCCACTGAAAGGCAAATTGCTACAGCCTCAATGCTAGTTTTAAGATGCAAAGGCAGGCTGAAATGGGATCTGGTTGCCGATGAGGATTGCAACTCCTCCGTGAGCAGGGCCATCCACAATTCTATCCTTACGAATGATGGTAATGTTATGCATAGTGGGGTCATCATTTGCCTTTAAATAAGTCTCCTGTATGCAAAAGCAAGCTGGTTTGTGCTTTTGCAGAAGTGCCTTGATGTCATCAGTATTTTGCCGGAATCCACGACAGTTCCACTGTAGGAATTTAGTCATTATTTTGGCTTGGTGGGTCCATCAGGCGGCTTCCGAGGTGCTGAGGGCTTACCTTTTTTAGTTCTGGCTTTCTCCTTCCTGGGGAAGTATGGACACTGTCCAGTGTCCATTTCCTCCTCAGCAAAGAGCTCCAAAACTGAGTCTTCTTGTACCTCCTTCTGCTCAACATCCATGTTTTCTTGGGTACTAGGTGGTATTTCACCTTTCTTATTCTTTTCTTTTGCATTTGCTTTTGTTATTTGTGGAGCATTAGGAGGTACCGATATAGGAGTGGCAGCTGATTGGTCCTTCTGTGCAGGTTTTTGGGAGCTTAAAAGATAACGTGCGATGGGAGTAAATGATTCTTTTGGAGGGACGGACATGTCCGTCTGAGTCCCAATTGAACACCTTCCTGCTACCTTCTGGGCGTAGGTAGGTTTTTTGATGTTGAGAGGTTTCACTGCTTTCCTTGCCTCCTGGTACGATATGTTTAGCTCTGCCTTCAGCCATTGAATTTCTTTTTCTTCTTTCCACCTCTGGCATGCTCGTGAGTAGGCCGGGTGTTCGCCTTCACAGTTAATGCAGGTGGGTTTCGTGGCTGAACATGCTGTTGTTTCGTGGTCCTTTGCACCACATCGAGCGCATGCAAGGACTCCACGGCAGGCCATTTGAGAATGTCCATATTTCTGGCATTTAAAACACCGTAAAGGGTTTGGAACATATGGACGCACTGGACAGTTGATGTAGCCAGCTTTAATCTCATCAGGAGGTTTGGGAGAGTTAAAAGTCAGGATAACACTCCTGGTTTTAACAATTTTTCCATCCCTTCGCGCAGTGATTCTCTTGATGGCAGTAACTCCCTGTGGTTTTAATTCGGAGCAGATTTCCTCCTCGGTGACGTCGAGAAGGTCCCACTCCGAAATGACATCTCTCGATGAATTTAGTGTTCTGTGTGGTGTCACTGTTATGGGTATTCCTCCAATTGATGTTACTCGGAGTAGATGTTCAGACTGCCTGTCATTTTTTGTTTCAATCAAGAGGTCCCCAGAATGGAGCCTCTTAACTGACTTGGGTGTACCTGCTGACCCATCCAACCCTTTTTGTATAAAAAAGGGTGACATTTTACCAATCGGTGTTTTGTTGGTGGAATGCATTATTAAGAACCTTGGGACAGGCCCTGATGGTAGTTCGGCTCGCTGCCTCTTTGTAGCAATAATGCTATCTGCCTCTCCGTCAATATTTTCAGATAGGGACCGGGTTGGGGCCCCCGAAGGAATATGTTTATCAGGATTCATGAATTTTTGGAGTGGTTCAGTGCCCGGGCTCCCCACCCACCACGGAGCCCAAAGGGACGCCCACTACCCGGCATGCAATAAATGCGCTCGGGAGTGGAACGCCAGGGCTACCCAGACACTATACCTGCACCGCCGCCAGCCTGAATCCTGTCCCCCGGACCATGAGGGTAGGGGCGTGTCATTGACACGGTTGACCCTCGCAGGCGAGCCTACTAACCGATTGATCCTAGCCAGGCCTTCCAGGACCACCCGTCTTGTCGAAGCAGGGGCCAAAGTGGTGTATTGAAGCTGGGCCCCTCAACCACCAGGATCCCCCTTTCCGAATTTCCACGGGTCGCAGCGCACAGCAAACACGCCAGATTCCATTGATGTAAGCCTGGAACCTGGGCTGTGGGCGTTGAATCCCAGTGACGCTAGTCTGGAAGTCCAGCAGCGTCACTGGGAGGTCCCCTCACCACATACAGGTGCCCATGTCGAGGGGCGCTATTTACGTTAATCCCTGTCCAGCAGGCTGTACACTGCACCAAGAAGCTCCTTGATATGACTTAAACCTTCCAAACAGAACATCACTGTCTACTGATGACATCTGTACCAACCTCAACCTGTGCTTGTCAAGCAGCATCTTCACTTTCGAGGATTCAGTATACCAACAAGTACATGGCACTGCTATGGGTGCCCCTGTTAGTTCCATAGTAGCCAACATCGCCATGGAAGAATTAGAAGAACAGATATTCCTGAACCAACCTGTACCTATTACAACATGGTGCAGATATGTTGATGACATCTTCACCATCATCCCACATGGTTCTGAAAAAACACTACCAGAACATCTCAATTCGCTGTCTGGGTTCATCCAGTTCACTAGAGTTAGAGGTTAACGGATGACTCCTGTTCCTGGATGTCCTAGTAAAACGTGTGGGCCCACACCTGGAAACCTCAGTATACCGTAAGCCTATGTGGTGCAGGCAATTCACAAACTACCGATCCGGCCATGCCCCCAGTCATCTCAACAGCACTGCCCGCACTCTGTTCTCCAGAGTTTGGAGCCATTCCAGCACAGATGCAGCTAGATTTCTCGCGTGAGGACAGACTTAATCAGTTGTGGCTACCCAACATGTACTAGACAAGTGCCTATTGCAAGCACAAGAGCTCAACAGTCCACCCGATACCACCAACCCAGGACAATATAACTACCGCCTACGTTCCCCACTATCCAGGCGTGTCATACCGGATCTCTAAAATCCTCAGGGAATACCGCATAAAATGCGTACAATTACCCTGTAGAAGCCTATGTTCTCTAGTCTCCAGTGTAAAGACCCCTGTCACCCCTCTCTTACGCAGTGTAATATACCGCATAACCTGTAGAGATTGTGACAGCTGCTACGTAGGAGAGACTTTGAGACGTCTTCAAGACCGCCTTGCGGAACACGACAGAGTAATCCGCCTCGCTGAGACTGACCAGTCCGTAACCGTAGAGTACTTCTGGGCTACCCACCACAACCTCAATCCCAAACGAGACTATGAAATAGACCACTCCAAGCACTTCCGCCAGTGCCTATGGTTTGAGTCACTCAATATATTGAGCAATTCGAGAGCCATGAACCGCTGCAAAGGCATGAGACTGCACCCCCCATCTTGGAGACAACCGTTTTATACCTCGACAAGCGCTGGAGAAAAACTGCGGATGTCCTTGTAGCAACAATGAACGCCAGTTTAATGACTGAATAACGTGCCTTCACATGCCTCACTGCACGCATAACTGTATCCGTTGTTTAAACTCTGTTGAAGAAGAGACACAATTGTCTCGAAAGCTCCAAAGTATTCATAATTAAAGATATTTAATTGATTTACACTTATCTTATTTCATTGTAACATATGGAAGCCTGTTCAAACAATCAACCACCTACTGGCTAAAGGCAAACGTCCACACATCGATCCTGCAACCATCCTTCCTCAACTTGAATTTATGCTCCCTCGGTATGTGTAGTCTCAGCAATTGTAATAATACCATTACCATTCAGCTTATTCAATCCATTCAAGGTTTAAACACCTCAATCACATCTTAACTAGAAAGGTTTCAGTTCTACAATTTGCAGAACTGAAGCCTTTCTAGTTAAGAGTATCCTTTTGTTCCCCTTCACCAGTCTGGTTGCCCTTCTCTGCACCCGTTCCAGTAGATATATATCCTTCTTAAAATGAGGATTCCAGACCTGTATACAGTACTCAAGATGCAGCCTAACCATTGTCTTATACAAAGGAATAATCACCAGCTTATCCCTAGCAGCAAAGTTTCTGTATATCACTGACAAAACCCCATGAGCTATCCTGGCAGCATGTCTACACCGCTCAGAGAATTTCATATCTGATTCACAATTACCTCCAGGTGGTTTTATTCTCCACTACCATGTGTAGAGAATAAGATTACTCTGGAGTTACTGCTACCCATATGCAGTACCTCGCATTTGTCAATGTTAAACTTCAACTGCCATTTCTCAGCCCATTGACCCAATTTTTGCAGATCTTGTTGTAGTAGCTCACCCTGATGACTGTCATTAACCAACCTGCTGACCTTTGTATAATCTGCAAAATATACGAGTGGTGATCATTTAATTCACATACTGGTGCAAGATCTTATCTTAATGTCATCATCTGCATCTTCTGTAGATTTCTCGAAATACTCTCAAGAAGCTCGAGATTTCTCGAGCTTCTTGAAATACTCTCACTTGAACTTTACATACTTTCGCCGCCATCATACCAACGCATTAAATGCTTCCTGCAAGCCATTTTTTGAAAGACTGCAAAGTGCTTCCATTGTGGCTCTTCGACATCATTGTCTGACACGAAACGCTTGCCTTACAGAGCTTTCTTCAGACATAGAAATAGGGAGAAATCACACGAAGCTTACAGAGCTAAGAGGGATGTGGCTGAACCTCGGCAACATTTTAGGTGGTAGATGGCTCTCATCAACCGGTGCAATACCATCACTTTGCTTATTGGAGGCTTGAAGTGGTGAAACCCATGTTTAGTCTCTAGAGCAAAGTTTCTGGCATCCCTCTCCCGCCCCCCCATACTTCTCCTTCAACCCATGCACACTACTAAGTACTATAGGTTTTGATATAAAAAAAAAAAAAAACCCCTATGGCAGTAATCACTGCCTGCACAATTTAGCCATATGGGACCTGGCATTGTCTTGAAGAAACCACTTCACACCGGAAAGTTCAGTCACACCAAAATATGGCCATTCTACCAAGACACTCATTACCATATGCATGCTTCATTCATCTCATACGGCAAAAAACCTCTCTTCACATAACACTAGATCGACAAGTACTGGCATACGCACACAGTCTGCTCAGCAGATCAGGGAGAACACCTGTAGAGGTAGTTATGGAAAGTTCCCGTGGTAAACATAAAATCTTGCACCAGTCCACGAATTAAACGAACACCCCTTACCTTCATCAATATCATTGATAAATTTTAAAAACAACAATGGGCCCAAAACTGAAGCCTGGAAACTCCACTAATAACATTAGTCCAGGAAGATCAGTGCCCACAGATAACTATTCTCTGTATTCTTTCACTTAACCATCCCTTTATCCATAGCAGTAACTTGTCCTTAATGCCACACTGCTTCAGTCTGTACCATTTTATGGGCAACAGTATCAAAAGCTTTCCTGAAATCAAGTATATGATGTCAAAATAATTATTTGCATCCAGTTCCTTGGTCACTGGATCATATTAACCTATCAGTTGGTTGGACAAGACTGCACCTTAACAAATCCATGCTGTGATTGCAGTATAATTGCATGCCTGTCTAGATGGTCCTGCATTACTTCTTTAACCAGTGATTCCATTATTTTCTGTGAAACAGATTAAGCTACAGGTCTGTAATTACTCGTGTTTTGATCCCTGTATATATACTCATACATCTCCATTCTAAGGATGCTCTCATAATTATGGCTGTTTGCCTTCCTCCTTTCTTAATATAATTGAATAGATTTCATCCAATCCAGGTGCCTTTTTTACGTCCAACTTCAACAATTTCTCCACAACTTTCTTTTCAGTTATCAGAAAGTCATTTAGCTCCTTGTTAGAGTTGGATAAATTTCTGGCATCCCCTTCACTAAAGAATTCCTCATGTGCAAATGTTAGATGCAAAATACTTACTCCATTTGTCAGCAACCTCAGCAGGGTCATCAACAGTCAATCCATGAATATATAGTGGCCCAATGTGATTCAACCCTTTCCTTCTACTGTTAGTGTAAGCATACAAGTCTCTGCTGTTTTTCTTTGCATTCTTTGCCAGAGACTCCTCATAATCTGCCTTTGCTTACCTAGCCTCCTTTGTGATTTGATTATAGACTAATTTACACTGAAAGGACAGAATTCGTGAGATACCTGGTTCCTGGGAAAAGCAACCCTGTCACCCCTCTCACTAGTGGACAAACCCACCGCTTCGCAGGTATATAGATACATTGCATCACTGCATTCACATACAGTAATTCGATGTCAGTATGGATAAACGTTCAGTTAACCACTTTGAAAGAGGGATGACAGTGGGTGTCTAATGGTTGGTTTGGTTTTTTTTTTTTTTAGGAGCATTAGCAACTAAGGCCATATTGCTCCAGGATATGCGGTGGTCATTTCTTAACCTTTCCGCATCCTCCGTATTTGGTGGTGACGGGCTCGAACCCCGGTCTAATCAAGAAGCGTGTGCTACGCATTGCTGCTCCTTCCCACCTGGCTACGGAGGCGCCCGGGTGTCTAATGCATGGATCACTATCGCAGAGGTGGTACAGAAATTGCACTATCCCCCATTCAACAGTATTGGGAATATGTCATTTCCAGAATAACATCTCGTCATGGACAAGATGTTATCTTTTCTGGACAAGATGTTATCCTTTCTCTGTGGGTGTAGAAAGATGGTGGATGAACGCGGCCATCTGCCTCGCACTGTTTCAGCCAACCAGAGAGCGACAGTGGAACAAATCACCGCAGACTTCGATGAGGGAGGTGCCAGACCATCAAGATAGAATAGCCACAATAGATTGTGGGAGCCACTGATCCACCAGAGTCCCATTGCTAAGACCATGACACAGGACTCTACACATCAACTGGGCAAAAGAACGGCACCGGACCTTGGTTGATTGGTCTCCTGGTCTGATAAGTCCCGTTTTCAGTTATTTCGAGCGGATGGGAGGGGGTGTATCTGGCAGAAACTGCATGAAGATATGCATCCATCATGTCAACAAGGAACTGTTCAGGCAGTTGGACAGTCGGTAATGATCTGGGAATGTGTTCAACTGGCATGCGTTGGAACCTCTGGTACGTTTAGATGCATCTCTGAACAGTCCAGGTTACATGTCCATCCTTACAGACGATCTGCATCATTTCATGGTCATCATGCACCCACAGGGCAATATACTCTTCTTGCAGACAATGTGCTTCCCCACAGAGCTGTGGTGACTAGAACATGGTTCAAAGAGCATTCTGTAGATTTTCTGCATTATCTCTGTTATCTCCAGTGTTTTTATAGTGAAAATGACCTTTCTTGCATATCCCGTTTTTGTCCTTCCCCCATGTTTCTATCTCAGGAACCGTGCCTTGGAGTAAATTCTCTTTACTATCATTCTTGAAAATCCCCTATTGAAAGTATTCCATCTGTATGCTAAGTTCTAGATATAGTGACTTTCCCCACTGCTATCCCCTACCAAGTAGCCAAATAATCACCTATGTCTCTTCATATGTCACAACAGCAATGGCATATCCTACCATAGCATGCAATATACCATTGTCCTTGTCTCGTGGAGCTATACAGGACTGTACAAGTTGAAACCCAATTATCTGAACCACCCAATAACCTGTCGATTCCTGATTATCCAGACTTGAAGGCTCTACTATACTATACTATACAACAATCACCATTATGATGGATCTGATCCAGAATACACAGACAAGGATCATCTAGAGTCTTCTAGACACCAGTGGGAGCAATAAGATTGTACTCAAGCAACATGAAGAGAGAGAGAGAGAGAGAGAGAGAGAGAGAGAGAGAGAGAGAGAGAGAGAGAGAGAGAGAGAGAGAGAGAGAGAGAAACCCCCACATTTCAAGAGGAAGTCTAGAAGACCTCAACACCATTCAGGCATGAACCTACTCCCCTCATCCCCTTAGAGATATTCCAGAAGAACCAGCCAGAGGGTACATCAGTGACTCAGAATCACATGATACCACAGAGAGGGAAGTACCACTGCAGGGGACCTCTGTTTATCAGTTTCTGAAGCTTAGGGATGTACAGGAGAATCTCGTTAATACTAAGTTCAATGGACCTAATCTCCAGAAAAAAATTTTCACGTTTTATAATAACAAGATTTGTAGTAACTGTTTGTAGTTTGTAGTCCCCAAAAGTGTCAAAATTTTACCTTTATTATTTTTTTTTTTTTTTGCACATACTATATATCTAAGAATAATAATAATATCAAAAATAAATAAAAAACATAAGATAAAATAATTAAAATAATAAAAACAAAAGCCTTTTCTATCAATACAGCAGGATTAACACACTTTTTTAAAGATTATTTTATTTGTAAGATAAACTAAGCGAAAAGCAATTAACAGAAATGAAAATATTGAAATGAAAATACAATATTTTAGTATCACAGTAAAAGAATTAATCTTAATATAAAAGGAGACATACAATCTATTAACTTTTTGATAAATTAATCTAATTTAAAGATCCAATGTTGTTTGTACAGTTTAGTCCTATATGCATTTTTAACTACAGTGTAGACATTATAAAATGCAATAGTTGTTTATTTATCAACATTACTGCAGGCCAACACATTATGCTCAATGCATTTTGGGCATCTTTTTTAGATGGGGGTGTGTGTGTGTGTGTGTGTGTGTGTGTGTGTGTGTGTGTGTGTGTGTGTGTGTTCACTTTCACTGGTAAAAAAAAACATCGTTTTGTTTGGTGCTTAGCAGTTTTTCTGGTGTTGCATTGCTCTGGTAGAAACTACATGTACATTCACAAACTCTTTAAATTTGTCAATAAAATCCATAGCTCCTTCAAATTCCCCCATTCCTCAATGTTGCTATCACAATCATCTGCTAGACCATGTTTTTTGATAATATTCTCTCCAAAGCAGTTGATTATTACACGATTCAATACTGTCCCAAGATAACAGATAGCATTCAAGCCATTCTAATTTGGCTGCAAATTGTTCCCTCCTTTTATGTTGTGCCTCAATTACCTCATCAGGCAGGCCCTGTATGCTCTCTTGAGGTTATAAATAATGTCTTGATCCAGTGGTTGCATTAAACTGGTGGTACTGGAGGGTAAAAAAAAAACAGCCGTATATTTGTCAACTTAAATGTCTCTGCAGAATGTGCTGTATAACGATCTAGAATCATCAAATTGTTCCTTTTTTCTGTCCACTTTTGATAACCAAGACAGAAAAATTTTGACTGTAAGCCAAGCACATAATCACTGGGAAGTTGGTTAACTTCTTTAAAGCACCTTGGCTTGGAAAACTTACCAATCATCAGTGAGTGTTTTGTATTGCCAATTGAATTGCAGCATAACAGAATAGTGAGTCATTGTTTACTTAATTTTCCACCACAACAAGACTCCTCGAACAGCAAATGTTTTGTTTGGCAGAAAATTATAAAATAAACCTGTCTCATCAAGATTAAAAATATCCTTTGCTTCATATTTTTCAAGAATGGACCGTACAGAACACAACCAATCTGTAGCCTTTTCCTTGTCGACTAATCCAGACTCGCCGCAAACATTTCTCGAAACCAAGTTATTCCTGTCTTTAAATCTTTGGAGCCATCCACTGCTGCATTTGAAGTTGTAATTCCATGTTGCTGAGCCAGATAATTTGCCTTTTCTTTCAAAATCAGACCTAATATTGGCAAATTAGATGCACGCATTTGTTGGTACAACTCAAAACGTTTTGTTGCAAGCTCCTTGTGTTTTGAACCAGGAATTCGTTTCCTGTTTTTTTATCACTGCTCCAGTGTTACACAGTTCAAGTTTTTTCAGTTTTTCAGTATTGTAGATGAAGTAGCTCTCTCGAGAAATGGTGCCTTAACATGGCGAGAGAGTTTGCGTACGTTGAAGAAACTGAAAGCTATACCGTCGGGAGCTATATGCTCCCAGAAGGGCCTCCCATGGCGGAAAGGTTTCAGTGGAGACGTCAGAAGAAACCCGTTTCAAAAGGTCCACACACGACCTTTTCAACTAAATTGTGATCCAAGAAAGCAACGGGAAACTACTTGAATTATCCTTCCCTTGAAAACTTCAATGATAGCAAGCAAAATAAACCACGGCCCCGAGTTTCGGCGTCCCTGGAATGGGGCAGGGGTGCTAAGAATCTCCGAGCTTGCGTCGAAGAATTTTCTGAAACTAGCTACATGGAACATTAGAAGCCTACTACAACCAGGAAAACTAGCCAATGCTTTACAAGAAATGGAACGCATTAACATCAACATACTTGGGCTAAGTGAAATCAAATGGCCTGGAACAAAGAAGTTTATATCAAACGACCACCACGTCTTCTGTTCCGGAGGAGAAGAGAACACCAAGCAGATGTACGGCGTCGCTTTCGTTGTCCACAAACAACTGGCCAACAAAGTCACCAGTTTCACCCCAATATCGGAACGAATCGCACTACTACAGTTAGCAGGCAACAAGATCAACCTGAATGTGCTCCAGGTCTACGCATCAACAGCGGACAAAGACGATCAAGAAATTGAATTGTTCTACGACAAGCTAAGCAACACTTTAAAGTCGCTGAAGAAGCACGACATTACGGTCATCCTCGGTGACTTTAATGCCAAAATCGGTCAAGGAAAGCTACAAAACATTGTCGGAGAACGTGGCTTGGGGACACGGAATGAACGAGGTGACAGACTCGTCCAGTTCTGCCAAGAAGAAAAATTTAGCATTGCCAACACTTGGTTTAAACTACCACCTCGACGACTATACACCTGGACCTCACCACAAGACTCTGACAATAATATCGTCAGGAACCAAATTGACTACATCTTAAGTGTCCTCAAGGCAAAAACTTACCCTGGAGCTGACATATCATCAGACCATAACCCAGTAATAGCAACGCTACGTCTCAAACTACGAGCAGTCAAACGCACAAGCACAACAAAAAGAATCGACCTGGAGAAACTGAAGAACAACGCCAACAGGCAACAAGTACAGCTTCATCTCAACACTACAATCAGATCGATCGAAGCAGTAACAACAGATGTGCAAGCGTTCGGGCGGTCACTCAAACAGTGCATCAATGAAACAGCAGAAACCCTGCTAGGACATCAGGCGTCGAAAAAGAAACAACGGTGGATGACCCAGCACATACAAGACCTAATGAATGAACGGAGAACATTCAAAAGCAACAACAACCAGGAAAAATACAACGAAATACAACAAAAGATCAAACAGGAAATCCGGAAGGCGAAGGAAAAATGGATGGAAGATCAGTGTGCAGAAATCAAAGACCTAATCAAGAAAAATGACAACTATAACCTGCACAAGAAGCTTAAAGAAGCTACAAACCGGCTCCTATTCCAAGCTTATATACGGACAACAATCAACCTATACTAAGCAAACAAGCCAAACTCGACACCTGGAAGAGCTATATATATAATCTGTTCGGCGCCAACAGAAAACCGGCAGAAACGCAACAAACACAGGAAGACCATCTCCACATATTAACATCTGAAGTGGAACATGCCATCCGAATAACAAAGCCAGGCAAGGCCTGTGGACCTGATCAGATTCATGTGGAACTGCTGAAACAACTAGACTACAGCAACATCCAACAACTAACGAAATGGTTCAATCAAATCTACAACAACAACGACATTCCATCCGAATGGCTCCAATCCATCTTCGTGGCCCTACCAAAAAAGGCTACCAGCCGGAAATGCGAAGACTTCAGGCTGATCAGTCTAATGAGCCAGGTGCTAAAAGTTTTCCTCAAGGTGATTCAGCAAAGGATAAGATGTAAGTGCGAAAGTGCACTAGGAAACACACAGTTCGGATTCTGCAGGGGACTAGGCACCAGAGAAGCAATTTTCTGTTTACAAATATTGCTACAAAGGTGCTATGAACATCAAAAAGACGTGTATATATGTTTTTATTGATTACGAGAAAGCCTTCGATTCAGTAGATCACGACCGTCTAATTGACCGACTGAGAAAACTTGGGCTTGAAAACAACGATATCAACTTTATTACAACTCTTTACTGGAATCAAACAGCTCGGCTTTGCTATGACAACGACCTGACAGACCCAATTCCAATAAAAAAAGGAGTCCGGCAAGGCTGCCCATTATCTCCCATTCTTTTTAACATCTATTTGGAAATGATCTTCAACCAAACACTGGCTGACAAGAACATCGGCATAAAAGTTAACGGACACTACATCAATAACTTAAGATATGCCGATGACACAGCACTAACAGCGGATTCAGAACAAGATTTACAGACCATCTTGAACGAAGTGGACATAGAAAGCCAAGCATGGGGGCTACGAATCAACAAAAAGAAAACAAAGGTGATGAAGGTCAGCAGGACTGCAAGCAAAATCACGATCAAACTAAACAATGAAAAATTAGAGCAAATACACCGCTTCAAGTATCTCTGAGTACTCATTGATGACCAGCTGAACCATGAGGCCGAAATCAAAAGCAGAATTGAACAAGCCAGGCAGGCATTCACCAAGTGGAAAACCCTCCTCACCGACAGAAGCTTGAACATCATGCTCAAATTACGCACATTGAAATGCTACATCTGGCCAATACTGCTCTACGGTGTAGAAACCTGGACTCAACATCAGCCACTACAAAAAAAGCTCCAGGCCTTCGAAATGTGGCTCTACCGAAGAATGCTGAAAATCCCGTGGACAGCCAAGATAACCAACGTAAAGGTCCTGCAGGACATGCACCCGGAACGGGACCTGTTCAAAACCATCATCAGCAGGAAATGCAAATACCTAGGTCACATCGCTAGGAACCAACAAAAATATCACCTACTACCACTCATCCTGGAGGGAAAGATCGAAGGCAAGAAACGTCCAGGCAAACCGAAAATGGCATGGCTAGATAACATCAACACCTGGCTTCACATGACAACAGCACAAATTCTACACGCAGTGCTAGACAGAGAACAATATCAAAACGAAGTCGCAAACACCATTTGGCAGCATTAAAAGAAGAAGATGAAGTAGGTAAAGGGATGTAATCCTTTGCAATGTCCGTTTTGCTAAGTTCAGTCCTATCAGCCTCTTGTATAATTTTCAGTTTAATTTCCAGGCTCAATTCCATCAGTTTATGTTTTGTAACCATAACACTACTAGATGAGATTTAATATAAACAAACTTTAAATTAATTTAAAGACAAGTTCCAAAAAAAGACATCAGCTCAGATAAAATGGCACGAAAAATAGATTACTGTATACTGTAGCAAAAGATTCTTTGAACTGGTTTAACAATTGCAACTGACCTCCCGGGGATCGAGGGAGTGATGTAAACAACTTAGAAAAAAAAACTGTTTTTATTTGTTAATTTAGCATGATATTTTGCAGAATGCACTTTTGTGCATTCTGCAAAAATAATTTCTAACAAGTCAGTGCCATCCTTCGGGAAGCAGGGAACCGGGTGGTCAGAAGGGCAATATTTGGACAGCTGTGCTAAGATTTATATTAAATGTACAAAATAACAATATTTATTTCTCAGGGGGTGAAAACGAACTTTATAATACATATTAACCGAATTTTGTAATAAACAAATATATTTACATAGAAAAACCTATCCTTTTGCAGGGGAATGATATGTACTTCATATAAACAAGTACTTTGTATAAACCGAGTTTGTATTAACGAGATTTTACTGTATTAGAAAAATATATTGCCAAGCAGACTAATAAAATACCAGCTGCTCTTAGGACTGACATCACTGGATTTTGGTCAAAAATAGAGCATGATCCTGCATCTTCACACACAATGAAAAGTCTGTCCACTAAACTTGACATCCTTACACAAGAATGGGAAAAACAAATGCAACACCACCACTGTTCTTTTGACGAGTGAGCCTGCTGTTGCTGTATCTGCCGACAAGAAATGCTACATTCAACCCAAGAAAACCAATAAAAAAAAAATGGAACTTCAAACCTCATGTCAACCTGGTTAAGTCTACTGATGAGGCTAAACTTGAGACCAGTGATGCAGTCAAAGAAGTACTCACAATCTTCGACAAAGCTCGAGGATCAGACAAAAACATTAAAGATTTGTAGTGTAAGGAAGACAAGAATGCCAGGTCTTATTTTGAAACTGAAACAAGAAAGGAGGCCTTCACTATTCTCCAAAATCCAAGTATTCCCTCTAGCTTTCTAGAAAGCTAGGACCCCAAAATGAAAGGGTCTCTCCATTGTCATTTTTGATCTATACAAGGGTATCACTGAAGAGAAAATTAAGGAGTTGTACCATAAAGAATTTACATACATACTTGGTAGAAGATGACAATGATCAGGATCTCAACCCCAAAAACAGCACAAATTCCAGATCTGCAACAAGAGTGAACTGGGTTGTTCAGCTCTTCCCTAGAGCATGGCAGGTCATCAGCAACCATGAAAGAGTGTTTGTCAGATTGGGAAGTCACAGATTTAAGGAACATGTTCTGTTACTAAATGTTACAGGTGTCAGTGGTTGCATCCATCGCACACCCATAACCACCGTAACAGCTTGCAGGTACTGTGCCCAGCATGGGCACAAGTTTAAGGACTGCAAATTATAAATATGCCAAGATGCCATGTGATCACTCAATTAGAGACCCCAACTGCACAACATAACGTAAAACAAAGAGGACTTACCAACTGAGAACCAACTATGGATTAATGCTTCTACACATGAAATCCCCAAGAGATAAAATTTTAATAGATATATACCTGCTAGGGCAGTAGTCGACCAAATTAAACTAAAGTCACAAGAAGAGAAATAGACACCATTATACCAAGAAGCCCTGTACTTACAAAAGTAACAGCAACCCCAGGGGCTCACATCTGGTGAGTATGGGCTTGGCACACCCAGGGTCCTGAGCTGGATATCATAATACTTGATGATATCCAGCTCAGGACCCTGGGTGTGCCTTGTTAAGGATGATATCCAGCTCAGGACCCTGAGTGTGCCTTGTTGACAAAGCACCTGAAGTACCAGCTGCCCAAATGACTAAAACCACCAACCGAGACTCATCACTAAGATACAAACACTTCCAGAGAACAGAAAACACTCATCCTGGATAATACACAGCTTTTACAGAATTTGCCCAGTCAGTCTTTGACACTAGGGAAATTCTACCACAGAACAACAATTGATGACCTGAACTCCAAGATAATTGCTGCCAAAACCAACCTCATTAAAGACCCTTCCTTTACCTGGCCTGACAATTTTTCTCTGGAAGCTCAAAGGAACACTATATACCAGTACTAGCAAACTCCCTCACCTACTGGCTGACACTACACCTGTAGTGTGGGAATTGATTTAACTTGCAAACCCCATGTGGATAAGATTTCCAGCTGGCAATAAACTTCTAGTGCATAACTGTTAGGATGAACTGCTAACCGCTTCCAGGGTAAGATAAATTGCAAACCCCTTCTGGGGTGATAAACTGCATATCCCTTCAAGGGTAGGATCAATAACCACCATATGGGCCAAATGCCGATTACATAGAGCTCCTATGATTTTACTCCCTAGGGCTAGTCCCCTTCCCATCTTCTCTTTGCCTCCCACCTCTAGTGAGACCCCTTTTGAATTTATAAATTCTGAACCCACTCTTCTTTGCTATTTCACTGTCAGCTCCTTTCAATTTTTTTATTTTTTTAATTTGGAAGCTCAGGCAACCCTGGCAGAGACCAGAGAATGATGAGCAGCCTGGCTCATCTCCCAACAGTGGTAGCAGGCAATCCCACTAGGGGGCTTGGTATTTGGATTTTAGGAGCATTAGCAACTAAGGCCATATTGCTCCGGGATATGCGGTGGTCATTCCCTGACCTTTCCGCATCCTCCGTATTTGGTGGTGATGGGCTCGACCCCCCCACTAGGGGGCCCCCCTATAGCTAAGTAGTCAGAACCCAATACTATACACATAAAACATGCTACACATATTTTTGGCATTTACAGAGTTATGTATACTACACAAGCGTAATGATGGCGCAGTTGAGGGAAACAACTGGTGGCACCTTACCCAAACACTATGTTGTTGTTGTTTGGTTTTTAGGAGCATTAGCAACTAAGGCCATACTGCTCCAGGGATATGCGGTGGTCATTCCCTGAACTTTCCGTATCCTCCGTATTTGGTGGTCACTGGCTCGAACCCTGGTCTAATCAAGAAGCGTGTGCTACGCACTGCAGCTCCTGCTCACCTGGCTACGGAGGCGCCCAAACACTATGCCATTATGCCTTATCCTTGGGTCATCTTTGATACCCCCCTCTCTCTCTCTCAGCCATATCTAATACAGTATTATTGCATATTTACTTTTCTTTCATTTCTAGGCAAACCACTGTTGCTATACAAAACCTAAGTTCATACACAAACAAGAAATGTAAATGAACAGAAATGGAAATGCACTAAACAGAAAACTGGAGGTTACTTGACTGCAGAGCTTTTGGTATAAATTAACTTAATATGCCAAAAACTCCATCAGAAAAGTAAATGAATTGCTCACAATTGTTCTACGGCAATTGGAAAGTCAGATAATGTTCCAAACTTGGACTACTAGCCAAAGCGATGATATCATGCATAGAGGAATGAAATTTAAATACATAAAGATGTCTTAAAAGCTTTTCTTCATGCACACAGAGTTGTTACAAATTTCCTGCTTCAAACCTGCACTTTCAAATACTGGGAATAGTCACAAGGCCATCTACTAATTTTTTTATTTAGATGTGAAAATGGGAAAATTCCAAAGACAGATAACATTTACTTTGTTCTGATAATTTGCCAAAATAAACTAAATGTGTGTTTGCCCGTAATAATGGTCATTAATAGAATCCCTTCAGTCCACCAGCGTCAACCTAACACAGAAATAATAACAGCAAATAAGATATCTGCTGAAAAAAATTTACTAACAGATGAGTTATTAGGCCAGACAGACATTCCCAACTAGTGTAAATCATCATAACAGTGTGCCACCAAAAATTCAAGGTGTGCCATAAAAATCACATTCAGCCCCACACCATCAAGTTTTGTGGATGTATAGCTCCTGCTCTCATGGCTCACATTTGCATTAACTCAATACAGCACACTGAATTGAATATAATTTAAAATATTTAATTCTGGAGTGCTATATTTCTTAAAACTATTAGTAGGTTTGGGTTTATTCCTGGAAATTTTTCTTCTTGTAATATTGGTGTTGAAAAGAGTAAATTTAAGATCAGTGGGTTGCAGTATAAGGATTGTGAGACTGTACCAACGGTAGTGCAGAAACACTTATTCTCAATTTTTTGTTCTAATTACATTTGCAATATAAGTTTATGGTAAAGAAAAAAGTTTGATAATAATGCTGACAGAAGACCTGTCTGCTCAGCCATCCATTTTGATCAATTACCATCTGTTTAGTTCTAGGAAGGAATACAAATGGGTGGCTACACAATAGTTATTCAGCAGAACTTTTCAACAATGCATCAAATCTTGGTCCTCTGAAATGGAAGTCAGTTATCTTGCAACACATTTTTTAAAATGAAATTTCCTATCATTCTCCATTTTCCTTTTGTCAATTTGTGGAAGAAGGATAACTTGCAATATCTGGAAGAGCTTTGAATAATTTGCTTCCCTTCACAACTTCCTACCAATGCAAGGTATCATTTTCAGCCACAAAAACACCCAAGTCAAAAAAAATTATGCAAAACTGCAAGATACAGAGGATTCTCTACATCTATCTACTGTCAGGTTCAGGATTATTCCAGATTCAGGCAGTCTGGAGTCCTGACACAGCTGTTCCAGGGACCTGCAGAAACTGCACTACTGTGGTGTGGTCTTGCCAGGATTGAGCAATTGCACCAGTAATAATTCTCCTATTAATGCCACTTAATAGGTGTAATATTGGACTTAAAATTTTTACTGACTGTTGGTTAAAATGAATGATCATATAACTCGTTCAATGCTATTTAACATACTTTAAAAATTTTTCAATATATATAAGAATTTTATAATTACATTGAATACATAAGGATGTTGAGGGAAGGGGCTGTAAGAATAACAGATAAGACAGCATCCCATGTAAGGAAAAAAAAACAGATTGGGAACCACTTATTAGGCAATAAAATCACTGAGGAAGAGACTAAATGACAAGCACTTCTATGCCAATGAATGTACAGCTATGATAAATCTCTCATACAGACATATACATAACAATTTCCAAGCAAGGTTAATTTTAGTGAATGATGAAATGTCTGACCCATGATGGTTGCACAGACCACAAGTAGTAAGATGTTGCATGTAATCTGGATATCAAAGCTGCAACTGCAAATAAGCAAATTAGTAGCAAATGGCAAAGTTCTCCTGTATCTTTTCTTTCTTACATCACAATCACTGAAAGTTAATTCTATGCTAATATGTTAACTTTTTTTTCCCCTGTGCCCAAAGGCTATTCAATTAATTCTTATATTTCAACATTTAAGACAAACTAAATGTTTGCAGCAACATACCGTGAACAAACAGCAACTTTATCTGGATCGTGTTTATAAGGACAGTCTTTGCCTCTATTACACCTTCCAAACCTATTAAAAAACATACAGTACATATTGTTCTTCTGCATCTTCCTTCTGTGGCCAGCAGTCAATGCTCTTTGGATACTACGAGACACTACCTGACTGGGAAAAAGAGGTGGAAAAATAAAAAACAAGATAAAGAGAAAGAAATTCTCTTCATTGATAAATATAAAATCATATTCACAGCTAAATTCATAATATATTGGTTTTTCTATTTTGTTTCTTAACTTCTTACCAGGCAAAACTTTTTTATGCCATAAATCTAATGAGTAAATATTAAGCTCTAATGGAATAGTGGGTTCTCTATTTTTTTTTTTTTTTTTCTCTTAACCTCATACAAAATTTAACCTCTTAGGCAAAATTTAATTTGCATTAAATGAAATGGATAATCTCCATGGAATTATTTTTTTAGATGTAGGAATTTAGTGATTTTTTAAAAAATCACTAAATGTTTTTTAAAAAATCACTAACACTAATAACAGTTTTATTAAACACTAAAGTACATAAAACTTTAATGTAATTAAACTTAAAAGAAAAACTGAGTGCATATAAACAGAGATGCCCACAAAGTTACAAATACCCCCAACAACACAAAATATATTTATTATAATTATTATCTTTATTTCTCCTTAAGAGACACCCGGTTAGAGCCTTTGACTATGGTGTGTACATACATATTCTATTATGCAACAGAAAATAACACTATATACAATTTTACATTATATGTAACATCAGCAAAAAAAAAAAAAAAAAAAAAAACCCCTCCCATTTCACCACTCCATTCATTCCAAATGCCTGTCCAGCTCAGATTTAAATTTATTTAGGCTATCAGCTTCCATTACAAAAGATGGAAGTCTGTTCCACCAATCAACTAACCACTGCTAAATGCAAATTTCTCCACATCTATTCTACAACTATCTTTCCTCAATTTGAAACTGTACCCCCTCAGTTTCTTAGTCTGAGCAAGAGGAAGAATCCCATCAGCATTCAGCTTTCTCGACCCATTCAAGGCCTTATACACCTCAGTCAGATCACCTCGCAGGTGCCTACTCTCAAGGCGCTGCAATTTGCAGAACTTAAGCCTTTCTTGGTAAGAGCATCCCCTTTATTCCCCTCACCAATCTTGTTGCCCTTTTTGTACTCGTTCTAGCAACTCTACATCCTTCCTAAAATTAGGCCTCCAGACCTGTACACAGTACTCTAGGTGTGGGCTGACTATTCCCTTGTATAACAGGAAAATCAGCTCCCTGTCCCTGATAGCAAAATTCCTATATATCATTGACAAGACTATGACCTGTCCTGGCAGCCCATCTGCACTGCTAAGCAAACTTCATATTTGACTGCACAATTACCCCAAGGTCTTTTTCACTTCCCACTTCCCTGAGTGTAGCAGTACACAGTTGGCATGTTTCTCTTCAATTATTGCTATCCATATGCAGTACCTTGCATTTGTCAATGTTAAACTTCAGTTGCCACTTTTCAACCCATTTGCCCAACTTATCTAGATCCAGTTTTTTTTTTTTTTTTTTTTTATGAGAACCCCAAACACGAGAGGTATTATAACCTATAGTACTTAGTACCGTGCTTGGGTTGGAGGTTGAGAAGACGAAAGAAGATATTTGTTGATATTGGACTTGAACTTCTGTAGATTGTAATTTTCAGGAAATACGTATGAAGGAAGGTTGTTCCAGAAAACGGCAGTTGAATGAATAAATGGGGAAGATGAAAAGTTGGTTCTGTGGGTTTGAAGTTGGACAGTAAATGGATGTTGGCTGGTGGCGGCACGTGTTCGGACTGTTTTGAAAGAGAGAGCGGGAATTATAGAAGCCAATTCAGAAGAACAGTGCCCATGGAAGTATCTGTAGAAGAGGCATGCAGCCGAAACAGTGCGTCTATGAGAAAGCGAGTGGAGAGACTCTGTTAGAGATGAATCATTAATTAACCTAACTGCCCTCTTCTGAATGGAATCAAGAAGCCTGAGAGAGGTTTTGGGGGCACCACCCCAGATGTGGGAACAATATTCCATGGCAGGGCGGATTTGCGATTTATACAGAGTGAGCAGCTGTTTGGGAGAAAAGTAACGCCGAGAGCAAAAGAGAAAACCAAGTTTTTTAGATGCAGAGGAAGCAATATTTGTAATGTGCTTGTGCTAAGAGAGATTAGAAGTCAGGGTAATCCCCAAAAGAGATATATCATTTTGCCTAGAAATCGGAGTGTCACTAAAGATAAGCATAGGAGCAGAAGAATCCTTTTTGCGAGATATAAGACAAGATTGAGTTTTAGAAGGGTTGAAATCAACTAAGTTGTCTTTGCCCCACTGGAGAATTACCTGAAGATCGGCATTTAAGGAATTGGCAGCAGATTTTCGAGAACTTGAAGCTGATTGAGCTGGACAAGGTTTCTCAAAATGGAAAGTGGAATGCAATGTGCTATCATCAGCAAAACTATGGATAGGATTTCCAGTCAATGGAAGAAGGTCATTGATATACAAGAGGAAAAGAGTGGGGGAAAGAACTGAACCTTGGGGGACACCGGCAATAGTGGAGAAGTTAGAAGACAGAGACCCATCTACCATCACCCTCAGTGAGCGATCAGAGAGAAAACTGGATAACCAATTACTAAAAACAGTTGGCAAACCATAAGATGGAAGCTTGTTTAGAAGACCTTTATGCCAAACACGATCAAAAGCCTTTGAGATGTCAAGAGCTACTACTTGTGTTTCACCGAACCTTTCCATTGAATTAGTCCATAAATGGGTAACATAAGCCAGAATATCACCAGTGGATCGACACTGACGGAATCCATACTGGCGATCGTTGATCAGACGGAAGGTTTCTAGGTAGTTTAAGAGTTGGCGGTTAATTGATTTCTCCATGACTTTAGAAAGAGTAGAAGTAATTGCAATGGGACGATAATTGGATGGGAGGGATTTGTCACCCTTTTTAGGAACTGGCTGGATATGAGCAAATTTCCAAGCAGAAGGAAAAACACCTTTGGAATAAGAAAGTGAAAAAAGGCGGCAAAGAATAGGAGTAAGTTCAGGAGCACAGGTTTTGAGAACAAGTGGAGAAATACTATCAGGACCTGGAGCTTTCTTAGCATCAAGATTCATCAAAATCCTTCTGATATCCTTTTGACGGAAGACCACAGGAGGCATTGAATGGAGCGTGTTAGGAATGGTGGGAGGTGTTTTACCAAGATCATTAATACATGAGCTCGAAGAAAAATGGGATGCTAGCAGGTCAGCTTTATCCTTGGCTGAAGTGACAACAGAACCATCTGGTTTGGACAGAGGTGGGAGCAGAGATGGGCAAAAGTTGCGGCCAATAGCTTTGGCAAGAAACCAGAATGCTCGGCTACCATTAGGGCAAGAAGCAAGTTTTCTACTCTTAGCCTGTTCAAACTCTAGTTTGGACTGATTAATAACTGCTTTACAATTGTTGCGAGCTTTGGTGTAGGCAGAAAATGAAACTGAAGAATTAGAAACAAGCCAATTACGATATGCAACGTTCTTCTCTTGGACAGCCTTAGCACATTTATTGGAAAACCAAGGTTTAGATAAAGGACGAGATTTTAAAGTGGAGTGTGGGATAAAGGATTCCATTCCTGCAAGAATAATTTCACTGACACGATCTGAGCAAACGTTGACATCAGAAGTTTTGAAACAGTAATCAGACCAAGGAAAAGAAGAAAAGAAGTCTCGCAGGTCATCCCATTTTGCATTCTTGTAATGCCAAACAATATGAGGTTAGGAATAGCCATGAGATAAAGGTTCCATTGGAGAAGAGACAATCGCCAAGTTGTGATCTGAAGTGCCTAAAGGACCTCTCGCTTCAACCTTGTACTTAGAAGGGTTGTTTGTGAGAAAAAGATCAAGCGTATTGGCTGTATGATTAGGATTGTCCGGTATTCTTGTAGGTAAATGAACAATCTGTGCTAGGTCATTAGTAATTGCAAAAGCCTCAGCATCTCGACCTGCTGGGTCGGTGTGACTAGAAAACGGAAGCCAGCTGGAGTTGTGAACGTTAAAATCACCAAGGAAAATTACCTCATTGTTAGGAAAGTTGGACTGGAGAAAGTCAAGTTGCAAAGAGAGGAAGTCAAAGAGGTCCAAGTGATTAGTGGAGTTGGGAGAACGGTAGAGACAACAGATGAATTTTACACAATGAGGTAGAGAGATTTTAAGCCAGAGAAGATCAAAGAGAGGAGATTCCAAATTGCCAAGTCTCTGACAGGGAATATCAGAACGGACATAGTTGGAGTAGCATACTGTCTTTACTGTCGTTAACAACCCTGCCGACCTTTGTACCATCTGCAAACTTGAACATTAACCCTGATATACCTTCATCAATATCATTGATAAATATACAAAACAATGGGCCCAACATCAAACACTGGGAAACTCCACTAAACAACATTTGTTCACAAAGAGCAATGTCCATTGTAGCAACTTAACCTTAATGCCATACCTCTCCAATTTGTACAGCAGTCTTCCATGTACAACAGTATCAAAAGCTTTCTCGAAATCCAAGTATATGGTATCAAAATTATTTTTGGCATTCAGTTCCTTTGTGACCACATCATAGTATCCGATCAAATTGGTCAGACAAGACACACCCATTAACAAACCCATGCTGTGTCTTAACTATTACTGCAGTCTTGTCTAGATGATCTGGCAATGCTTCTCTAACCAGATTCCATTAGTTTCCCCGGAACACAAGTTAAATTAACAGGTCTGCAGCTACTTGTGTCACCTTTTGAACCCCCTTTGTGAATTGGTGATACATTTGCCCACCTCCAGTCCATGGAAGCTCTCATAATTATGGCTAAGGGTTTGCTTACTTCCTTTAATATAACTGAATAGATCCGTCCACTCCAGTTGCCTTCCTTATGTTTAACTTCAACAATTTCTCCTCCACTTTTCTCTCAGTTATTACAAAATCACTTAGCTCCCTGTTAGAGTTTGATATACTTCTGGCACTCCCCTCATTGAATAACTCCTCATGTGTGAATGTAGATGCAAAATACTCATTCAGTTTATCAGCTACATGAGCATGATCATCAACAGTCAACCGATCCATGTTAAGTGGTCCAATCTGATTCATCCCTTTCCTTCGAGAGTTTACATAAATAAACTCTTTACTGTTTTTCTTTGCATCCTTTTCCAAATATTTCTCTTAATCTGCCTTTGCCTGCCTAACCTCCTTTGTGACTTGATTTCAGACTAGTTTATACCTGCCATAAGCTTCTGTGTCACCTGATACTTTATATGCATCACATACATTCTTCTCTGCCACGAGCCTCATTAATTCATCTGACATCCATTTAAGCCTAAAGTTTGAACAGTATTTCTTAGTTGAAATGAAAAGCCTAGTAGCCTCCAAATTTAAGTCCCTCAAGGATTCCCATTTAGAATTCAACGTTGGTAACATCATCGGTTGATCCCACTGTACAGAATTTAAAAACTGTCTGAGACCCCTGTAGTCACCTTTATGAAAGCAAAAGCCCTTCCCTTTAGCCTTCATGGTAGTTACATCTTTACGTAAATCCCACATCAGTACATTGTAATCACTGTCACCTAGTGGTTCCTTTATCTGCAAATTCTTAATGCATGAATAATCACTGCTGATAGTATTACTCCCTCTGGTTGCCTCTCGAACATGTTGCTGTAGAAAACAGTCATCCAATAAATCCACAAAAGTCTTGCTAGTGTGCGAGTGATCAACTCAAGTTCCAGTCAATATCTGGAAAGTTAAAATCCTCCATTATAATAAGACATTCTGATTTACTGGCCCATTTTATTTCTCTGCACAATTGCTCATTATACTCATCAGATTCATTAGGCCTATAACACACACCTACTCCCATTTTTCCTTTCCCCACACCAAACAGACTCAACACTGCAGTGTCCACCAACATCAATTGGATGCACTTCCATAGATTTTATATGTTTCTTAACTAACAGCATTACCCCTCCTCCCTTCCTGTACACATTGTACTCCCCAAATTCCAATTCTGCACTGCTTATATCTGTGTGACACCACATCTCTGATATCCCAACAATATCTGCCTTTGATGTCTGGATTAGCACTTCAAGCTCATCAAATATATTAAGTATACTCCTAGCATTGGTGTACATGCAAATATACGTGCTGTTGTTGTTATTTGGTTTTTAGGAGCATTAGCAACTAAGGCCATATTGCTCCGGGGCTATGCGGTGGTCATTCCCTGACCTTTCCGCATCCTCCGTATTTGGTGGTCACGGGCTTGAACCCCAGTCTAATCAAGATGCGTGTGGTACGCACTGCTGCTCCTGCCCACCTGACTACGGAGGCACCAAGTATACGTGCACTTGTTCCTACTCTTAGTTACTCTAATACAGCCCATGTACTTACTTGTTCCACTATGACTCCCTGCAGTCCTGGAAATCTCCATTACCTTGCTTTTCAGGCTGCTTCTCATTCTAACAGAAGCAGTGCAAGAATCACTTTTGTTTCTGCCTACGGCTACTGTTAACCTTTTAGTATATGTTTCCTCCCCAAACCAGTAGTTTCCCAACCCACCTAACACTGCCTCAATAGCATCAGCAAATATTCTTGCACCCTTTCTATTTAAGTACCCCATCACTGTAGAAGCAGTGTCTCCTGTCAACTCTGTGTAAAGCAGCAGCAGTCTCTCCTGTCTCCTGTATAAAATACAATATAATACAAAATAAAAAGTTTAAAAGTTCGTTTTTACTGATTCCAGCAGTCTGTTTGCTCTGTGGGAGTACAGTGGGAAAGGTCAGACATATCTTGAAGTATATTTCTCGATAAGGTCGGACTTGATGCCTGCCAGTTCCTGTCTGAAAGTCCAGAGTGCTGAATATGTTTTCTTACACCTGTATCTGTAGGTTGGAGTTGGCGAGCACTTCTTTTCTATATGATTTGCTTGTGCAAAGTTTTTCAGGGTTGATATTTAGGTTATTAAATAGCTTTATAGTGTTTGCTGGTAAGAATATTCCTAGGCTATCCAACCCTGAAAATTCAGCTCACAGTTGCAGTTGCTTATATGCAACTGTTCTTTGTTTTTCTCTGGGTATATTTATCCAGTCTCAGGCTTTCAGTGAATCCAGCTGTGGATTCACTGAAATAAAACCTGAGCAAGTGTCATATTTCTTATAGCAATCATTTGTCTCCAGGGAGTGATCTCTAGATTGGTATTTAACATAGCTCTTGAGACTGTAAAAGGCTTAGCTGAGGTTCTGTTTAACCATCTCAAGAACCAGTATTCAAGCCCAAGGAATGCCGTGATGCTGCTTTCAGGAGCTGATGGCCAGATTTGTAACACATATAGGGGAATAAGAATAACATATCTATTGATATAATGCTTCATTAAACAGGAGGTTTCTAATACCGATGAGCTCCTGCCTGGTTGTCCAGAGCGCCACATATGTTTCCCTACGGATGTAAGCTTGAGTCCAAGATCAACATGTGACTGAGCCTTTTGGACTAGGATGTCGTTCCCATATATTGTTATTTTTTCTACATAATATCGGTGTTAATACACTATAGTTTACCCATAAATTAAATTTAAGTAGCATAACGTCATTGTTTGATTATATCTCATATTGTGGCTACCTTCACTACTTTGAATAAATAACGCTTCTCTAGTAGAGGAGACTACTGTTATTTATTCTCGGTGGTCACCACCTCCCAAATGCATTTCGGAGCTTGTTGGCTCACTCACTGGTCGGCGGGCAGGTACCCTGATAATGTAGACATGCCATCACGGTTGCAAAGTTAATTCCACAATATGAGAGATGCCACATGGTGAAGATAATGATAATATTTTGAAGACTAAATGCATAAGGCATAATAGTTAATTTCAACCCATAACATATGCCTTGTGCATTTAGTCTTCAAAATATTATCATTATCTTCACCATCTCTCATATTGTGGAATTAACTTTGCAACTTAGTGGCATTTCTGCATTATCAAGGTATCTATCCACTCACCGATGACTGAGCCAACAAGATCCGAAACGCATCCGGGTGGCGGTGGTGGTGCCCACCGAGAATAAATAACAGTAGCCTCCTCTACTAGAAAAGCATTATTTATTCGAAGTAGTGCAATACCTGATATCTCATTGTGAAGGTAGCCACAATATGAGATATAATCAAATGATGCTGTTACACTACTTACGTAGTTAAATTTATGGGTAAACTATGGTGTATTTACACCGATATTATATAGTTAATTTCAACCCCTAACATATGCCTTGTGCATTTAGTCTTCAAAATTGTTATTTTATTTGTGAAAGTCATTTGTGCAGTCTTGTTTTCATTTAAGTGTAGTCCGATACAGTCTAGGTATTTCTGGAGTTTTTTTTTTTTTTATTTTGGTGTTAGTCACTTGGCTGCAGTAGTCGGCAGATTTCTGGTCTTCTGAGGTAATAAAAAATTTCATATCGTTGGCACATGTGAATCACTCCTGTTTTGAGCTAAAAAGGGTTCTAGCCCTATGGCAAAGAGTGGCAGACAATATGCTGTCTTGTGGAACTCCTTTATCAACATATGTAGCACACATGTTCCAGTTTGTTACTGTAATTTGCCTGCACTGAAGAGAGCTCTTTAAAAAATGGAGGGTATTTTCCATAATAAGGAAGTAGTCCCACAGAATAACTGTGAGAGCTGGGATGAATATGCTGTCATATGCAACAGCCACATCTAAAAAAATGACATCCAGTTGCTACTTGTTATTTAGCACTTGCTGGATCCTTAGCAGTGTTCCCACAAGGTAGGTGATAGTTGATTTCTGAGGAAGTATTGAGTGAGGTATTCTGGTCTGTGTTTAAAGCAATGTTGGATAACGGTGTCCAGGATTGTTTTTTCAAAGACTTTTTTGTAAAGAGCATCTGACAGTGATTGGTCTAAAGTCTTTTACAGACTTAGGGTTTCTTATTTATATATAAACACACTCACAGAGCTGGCTCTGAATTAGCAACACCTACTTAATACCTTGTGGGGGCCACCTTTTGCCAGAAATTCAGCTCATACACATCTTGGCATGGACTCCACAAAGTGTTACGTGTCCTGTAGTAGTGCTACCCATGAGTTGCATAATGTGTCAAGTAATTCCCACACTCTCGGGCACATGGTCATAGCAAAAAATGTCCTTTTCCAGGAGATCCTAAAAATGGCTAATTGGGTCAAGATCAGAGGAGATGGGTGGCCACGGGAGAATGGAGAATTCAATGTCATGTTTCTGAAACCAGTTAACAACCTGCAGGCTTTGTAGCAGCTATTGTCTTGTTGACAGACACGAGTTGTCTGGATACCCTGTCATCATGAGGCAGTGTACTTGGTTGGCAACAATAGAAAGGTAGGCATTCCCATCTAGCCACTGATTAATGCCGATCAAAGGACCCAGGGCAGGTGCTATGACCTCATGTTGCTTTCTCCAAATGTAGATATACCCATCACAGCATGATAGGGCTGGAAACAGGATTCATCAGACCAGGTGACAGATTTCCACATTTGTTGGTTCCACAAAATGTTGGTAGTCCAAAGTTGGTGCTGCCATGACCATGTAAGGTGCAGTTTGTGTCTTGCAGTGAGCAGGGTACCCATAACGGCCACTAATTATCACAGCCTATAATGAGCTAATGTCCAGCACTCAGTCGATATGGATATTGGTCTCTTTATTCTTGCGTTGTACTGGGTGGTTGGTTAGCTGGGCCACTGTGCTACAAGATGAGACACACAATGCTCAACACTCACCATGGGCATCAGCCACATAAGGCTGTTCCACATGAACCTTTGGCTGGTTGTTCACAACTGCTAATTAGCCAGTCACGATAGACTCATGACACCACAGAATGTGAACACTAAACCATGTTGGCTGTTTTGAGATAGTGGCATCTGCACATCTTGCCCTTGCAATCAGTCTATGTTCAAGGTTGAGAGATCTCAATACCAACCCATTCTTCTTTGCAGACATCCAATTGATTATTTGGGAATGCTGTGTGAACTACAATCTTATATCAGCCACTCCTGACTTTGAGTCTCCACCAGTATCACAGACTAGTCCGAGAGGAGTGTTGCTAAGCCAACTCAGTGTATATATAAAGGAAGCATTTTAAGTATTAAAATATTTAGAATTTGAGGTTAGTTTATTGAATTTTAGGATTGATATGTTGGTATCAATGAATTTGATTTACACAGAAGACCACTGAAGAAATGTACTGTTACTTGAAAGATTAACTTAACTGAAGATGCTACAGAAGCTGTGGCTACATACTCCTCACAATTACGTAGATAAATAATTTAAAGTGGTTTTTTTTAGTTTTAAGAGGAGGGAGAAAGATTGTATAAAGTTATTCTACATCTTGTAATGAACATTTAAACTTATTGAATTTATTTTTCTTGTTGTGAATCCATATATAATTGTTTATTATAATATACAGCATCATTGAAACAGCAAATAAGTTAGAGTTGTTACTAATCTGATTGATGAATTTAATTTTTATCCTAAATACTATATTTTTGCTTTATTACTTTATTTCTTAAGTGAATTTCTCATCAAACAATCAGGTCGCAACATATTGAAAGTGTGAGCAGCATATAACAAATACAATACTCATAAGCAGCACCACATGTATGTGAGTGATAGAAGAAAATATATACAGTAGACTCTTGATTTTCCGGGATAGAGGGCAAAAAAAAATTCCTGGATAATCTAAAAATACAGTGTCTCCGACATATGTAAGAGATACGCTCCAGGACTTCTTACGTAAGTCCAGTTTTACGTAACTAGGGAATGACTAATAAAATATTGCTACTATATCCCTGATATGCCAAAATTACAAAAACCACATAATATCCTCAGAAGAATGAAGAAAATAGTTATATATTTTTAATTAGTTCTATAAAAACTTTATCTAGGGAGAGCGGTGTGAAGTAGCAAGAGTGGCAACATAAGGAGGGGGGGGGGGGAAAGAGCATAAAAGGAAGAAAAAACACATTTTATTGTACTGTAAAAACTGATATGTAGTAGCCCTGGTTATTATAGTTGACTACACTGGTGCCGATCACTTCACCACTTCTTGTATTCTGTCTTTCTCCTTTGTTGTGTTCACCGTTGCCACTGACAAATCTGAATTTCGCACGATACTTGTTAATGTTTGACCATTTTCCTTATTATTCTAATTTTCTGATCCAACTCGACCGCTTTCCTTTTCTTGATGGATTTACTAGTACCTGCTAACACTTATTCTCTTAGTCAGCACCATGATAACAGTCAAAATTAAATTTTCTGAAAAGAACTTCACAGGTTAAGGCAAAAACTCAGTATTAATCACCCCACGCGAGCTCACATTTTACTAAAGCTCATTTCTGGAGGTCACTGCCATTAAACAATTTGCACTTTATCGGTTATTGAGCTTTTCTGTAAGTGCAATCTATTATAAACGGGTAGTAAACTCGATCCTGTTACATTTGTGATAATACCAATAGCTGGAATTCTGTGGGTTTTTTAGTTATTATGGTGAAATGTGTGTCCCCTTCACTGAAATCTTCAGTCATATAAAAAAATTATAATCATCATCAGCCATTTTCAATCCACTGCAGGATGAAGGCCCTCCAGCAACTTTACAGTTCCTTCTGTTTTGAGCACTGGCCATCCATTTACTACCCACAAACTCATGAATTTCATCTATCCATCTCCGCCTTTGTCTTCCAGGTTTTCTTCTAGCTCCTCTTGAGTACCATTCTCTTATTTTCTTAGTCCATCTGTCATCATGTCTTCGAGCTATGTGTCCTGCCCAAGACCATTTTAGTTCTTTAGTTTTGATAAGAATGTCCTTTACTTGAGTTTGCTGCCTAATCCATGTGTTTCTCTTCTTATCTAACAGTCTGATTCCCAATATAATTCGTTCCATTCTTCGCTGTGTAGTTCTCAGCTTCTCTTCCATTCTTTTGGTGAGTGTCCAAGTTTCACTTCCTTAAGTCATGGTGGGGAGTATACATTGATTCATTATTTTACGTTTCAGACAAACTGGGATATTGCTCTTCAGTATGTGACTATATTTCCTGAATGCTATCCATCCAAAATTTATTCTTCTCTTGACTTCCAGCCATTTATCATTATTACAGCTAATAACTTGTCCCAGATAAGTATATGACTCCACCTTTTCAATTACTGCTCCTTCAATCATTATTTTCCTTTCCGTGGCATACTTGTTCATCATTACTTTTGTTTTAGCCACATTCATCTTTAGTCCAAAATCCTTACTAACTGTGCATAACTGATTAAGATTTTCCTTTAATTCTTTGGGATTGTGGCTTATGACCACAATGTCATCTGCAAATCGTAAATGGTTTAGGTACCCTCTGTTCACATTGACTCCTTTCTGCGACCAGTCTAATCTTCTGAAAGCTTCCTCAAGGGCAGCAGTAAACAGCTTCGGAGATATTGTGTCTCCTTGTCGAACTCCTTTCTCAATTTTAAATTTCCTACTGTCTTTGTCTAGTCTAATAAATGAGGTAGCACTCTCATATATTTTCTTCAAAATCATAATATATGGGGTATCTATGCCTTGTCTTTCCAGTGCCCGAAACATTGCCTTATGCTGTATGGAGTCAAATGCCTTTTCATAATCCACAAATGCCAGGCATAATGGTGTTTTATATTCATTTGCTTTCTCCATTAGCTGTGATATTACGTGAAGGTGATCCATAGTTGAGAATCCTGTCCTAAAGCCAGCTTGCTCTTTCGGTTGATTCTCATCAAGTATTCTTTCTAATCTGTTAGTAATGACCCTTGTGAACAACTTGTAGATATGGGATAACAAGCTAATTGGTCTATAATTTCCAATTTCTGATTTATCTCCTTTCTTATGCAGCAAAACTATGATTGCATTATTCCACTGCTTAGGCATCACACCTTTTCTAATGCACTTTGTGAAGAGCCTTGCCAATTTTTGTGTTATGTCTCTTCCTCCCAATTTTAACAACTCTACAGTAACTTCATCTTCCCGGGCTTTCCGATTCTTCATTTTCTTCAATGATTGTTCTACCTCATCAGGAAGAATATCGCAATCCATCTTCCCCACTGCTGGTATCATTCCCTCGCTCCTTGTATAATTCTCTATAGTAGTCTTCTATTTGAATTATGCCTTCTCCGCTGTTTATAAGTACACCATCGCTATTCTTCAGTTTCAGTATCATTTGTCTTTCTGTATTACTGCTCATGGCTGATATAAATCCTTTGTTTTCCCTTAATGCTTGTTCTACTTTTCTTGTGTTAAATCTTCTTATGTCCTCTCTGAGTCTCTTTCTAATGGCTTTGTGTAACTCAGTATACTCAATTTTCTCCCTGTCAGTGTTTTTCTTGCTCTTCATTTGTCGTCTTCGGTTCATCATGACAAGTGTTTCTTGACTAATTTTTTCTTCTTTGGATTTCTGTTTCCCTATAGGTTTCTTGGGCTTTATCACTTTCAGAAAGTTGTAATATTCCTCGTCGATATCTTGGTCCTGAGCAGTCTGCAGAAGCTCAAACTTGTTCTTAAGTTCCAGTACATACTGCTTTTTCTCCTCCTCTGTTATCTCAAAGACCTTTGTATTATTTACTCGAGTCAGTTTTTTCCTTTCCTTTCCTACATCTATATCAAGTGTACATCTTACCATTCTGTGATCACTTCCAACATTTACCTTATTCAGGACGGTAACATCATTCACAATATATCTTCTGTTAGTGAGGATGAAGTCGATTTCATTAGTTGTTAATCCATTTGGACTCTTCCATGTCCACTTTCTGTTCACCCTTTTCTTGAAAAAAAGGGTTCATTACTGACAGTCCTTGAGATTCTGCAAATTCCACAAGTCTTTCACCAATTCCAAAATTTCCTACAGTTCCTCTTTCTGCACTGTTTTGCCTTTTTCCAACCTTAGCATTGAAGTCCCCCATAATAATAGTGTAGTGGGTTTTCTGCTCATCTAGAAGACTCTCAATTTCGGTGTACATTTCTTCAACCTCTTCATCATCATGGCTCGATGTTGGTGCATAAGTCATTATAATTTTTAGCTTGTACCTCTTAGAAATCTTGAGTATTAGTCTTGACACCCTTGGTGATGTACTTTTGAATTCCAAAATATTGTTTTTAAAATCTTTATGGACCAGAAACCCAACTCCACATTCACTCCTTTCACTGTTTCCATTGGTGTACAGCAGATTTCCACTTGATAAACTTATAAGTGATTCATTTCTTCTTCTTGTTTCAGCCAAAATGATGATATTCCAATTCGCATTTTCTAATTCCTTTTCCAGCTCTAATATTAAAAAATTATAATAACATAATGTAAGTCCGAAGCTACATAAGTTGGGGGACTTACTGTATCAAAAAATGTTCAGAAACCTACATAAAAAGTATGGCGATAGATAAAAAACGAGAGAAACTTACCACGCACTACCCATATGTCCAATACGATGCTTCCCTTTATTTTACGATGTCGATTTTAAATCTAATAGCTTCCGTTTATTTTTTACAATGTCGCATATGGTTTGGCCACCAACATTATAATGGTTCCTTGGAGATTTAATGGATGCACCGTTTTTCAAACTTTTGAATAATTTCAAGTTTTTGTTTAATTGAAAACACAACTCTTCTGTTTGCTCATCATTTTTGCAATTTCTATACAAAAAAAAAAAAAAAAAAAAAAAAATCAGATATCCCTGACATAACAAAACTTGTCCTTTTGCGGTGCGATGGAACACAAAAATCGGCACACTGCACTAAAACAAACTAAACATTTGGTCACTTTTTTTGGGTTGTGAGTGTGAAGACAGTGGGAGGGGGGGGGTTACAAGATAGGCACACTAATCTCCCAATGAAGACTTATAATGCTGCTTCTTGTTGATTATTTATGACTTGCAAAACATGTTTATACCCATTCTGGTTATTACTTGAATTTTATGATTTCTGGTTGATTTTTTTTATTTTTTATTTTATTTGGAGTCTTTAAGTGTCTCAGTTAATCCGATCCCAGTAAATCAAGAGTCTGCTGCAGTTAAAAATTGTTAGAAAACTAAGTAACATTAATCTTGAAAGTGAACTGATAATTTAGATTAATAAACATGAGTTATAAAATTAACATGAATAAAAGTGATATTTTACTCACATTACAGAGCAAGTATTAACCAATATGCAATATGATACTTGTGAATTTTAAGAAATATATTTATTCATTTATTAAATTATTACTCTCTAAAAATCTAAATTATTATGGACAAATTGCACAACTTACTTTGCAAATGTCTTAGAAGGAGAAGCAGATTTTGTGAAAGCATGCTTTTGAACATAACTACACATTAACCTATGTACTGATTTTGGTGACACTCCTATAAGAGGGGAGAAAGTGACTAAAATATATATAGCCTATTAGTCTCAGGAGATATTCAATGACTAAGAAAACAATTTTCACCAATAGTAATTGAAATTAACAAAATGATTTGATTACACTGGATGGAATGTTTCAAAAGTGAAAAGAATAACTTAGTAGGTTCAATTATAATTGTTTTGAATGCACAGCACAGCACAGCACACCAAAAAGCTGAACTATCCAATTAGGAAGTCGGTCCCACTGTTTTCATATACCTGTGGCTCAATAATAAATCACACAAGAATATAAATTTTTATTATTATTATTAACTATCTATACATTAAAAAAGTTTTCCTCCTAATGATATTTATTTGAGCCAATGGAAGAAGAGGGCGGGGAAATTACATCACTACAAATGCAATTAATTATTGACAACTGCCTCCATAACATTCACCAACCTTGTGCATGTCATTCTCTGTCTAACATTTGATGTTCCATTGTAACCACTTTTTTGTATATTAATGAATACAGGTATGACCTGTTTTATGACAGGGTTAGGTTCCAGCAAAACAGGGTCGTAAAATGAAAAGTCATAAAACAAAACCAAATTATAATGTAATTGAATGAGGTAGGTTCCAAAATTCCCAAAATTTCCCCAAGCATGTACTAATATTTCTGTTCTTTATAAATAATACAATTAATAAAATAAAATTTTAACTTACTTTGGTCCTGTGGAGTCATCGCTTGAGTATGTATTTACTTCACTGATATTTTATGTGACAATGGCATAATGGGGCGACATTAATGGGAGGTTCTTGGTTGAGGGTCATCTGGTTCCTTTTCCTTCTTTGTCAAGAACTGTAGTACTGACGTCTGGCATGACTTCCTACTTCTTTCTTCCAAGATGTTATAGTGGGGCTTCAACATCATGTTGAAACCTCTTTGGATGCCATGGCTATGTTCCCAATCAGGATCATTATCACAAAGTTCATCAAATGCACTGTGAATTTTGGCAGGAGCACTCAATATGTTTTGTTTTTAACGTTCTGATTGGCTCCAATTCCATCTGGTGTGTCAGCCTCATGTTGTTGAAGTTGAACAGTGAGTTCCTCCAATTCCTCCCTCGAAAATGGCTCACCATGACTCTTCAGCAACTGGTCAACATCTGGATCAAAGTTGTCAATGCTAAACACCCTTAGCCATGTGAGAGACATCTTTAACTACTCCCGAAACTGGCTCAATCCTTACAAAATCAATCACTGCTTCAGGCCACAATTTACCCCAGATGTCATTCATGTAGGACTGTGACACTTCCTTCCAGGCAGAATCAATGTTTGTGATGGCATTCAGGATGTTATACGACTTCCAGTAGTCCCTCACAGCGATATCAGACTGCACAGCCTCAACAATCCCTTTGAAAATCGTACGCAAATAATACGCCTTAAAGGTCGCAATTACACCCTGGTCTATCGGTTACAAAAGTGAAGTTGTATTAGGAGGCAAATACACAACTTCAACTTCCAAATGGTCATTGTGGATTTCTTCGAGGTTGGGTGGGTGTCCTGGGGCATTGTCCATGACCAACATGACTTTGGGAGACAAGTTATTTGCTGCACAAAACTGAGAAACCTCTGGACAAAAGTACAAGGTGTACCATTAGCTAAAAATTTTCTGAGTCACCCACGCCATTTTTGTTAGAGTGCCAAAACACAGGAAGTCGTGTCTTCACCATGCCCTTCATTACACAAGGCATCTCTGAATGGTACACCAACATCAGTTTGAGTTTAAATGTTCCCGATGCATTGCCACCCAGAAGCAATGTCAACCGATCTTTTGCAACCTTGAAACCAGGGGAAGACCTCTCCTCACAGGCAATGTACATCCTACTTGGCAATTTTTTCCAATAAAGTCCCATTTCATCCACATTAAAAACTAAATCAGGGTGATAGTTGCCTTCGTCTATTAAGCATTTAAATTTGGAAGGATACTCTTCTGCCACTGCAACATCAGCACTAGCAACTTCACCAAATACTTTCACACTGTGAATTTTAGAACGGTTTTTAAACCGATGAAACCACCCTTTGCTGGCCGTAAATATTTCAGTGCTACTGGACTCCTCACATATTTCATCAAATAACGACTTCGCCTTGTCCAGAATTACCACCTGTGTAACGGGAACGTTATTTTGGTTCATATCATCAACCCACAACACTAATAATTTCTCCATTTTTTTCCCTGTGTGTGCACGTGTGCTTTATTTTATCAACATTGTTCATAAACTCAACACGCTCTCCAGACTCCATGCGATGAATCACATCCATTTTCTCCTTAATTGTTAATGTTTTATACTCTTTTTGGGCCCCCTGGCACAGACACTGCCTTATGCTAAGAGCTCAAGGTTACACAAAAATTATTATTATTATTAATGAGAAATAGCACTATAATAACATTGTGTAACCCGTTAACAATTGAGGGAAAATTCACAACAAAACCAACATGGCGCACTGAATATAAACAACTCTTGGCGTCGCTATCATTCCACCCATGATGCACCACGAAAAACAAAAGAAACGCCAAGTGCGTGTTTGGACCCGCAGGCATTGCTGCGATGTGTTACTGATTTGCGATTTTTTTGTCATTTTCGATTTTTTAGGTAATATTTTGAAACAGTCGTTAATGTGAAAATTTGTAAAATGGACCATCGTAAAACGGAACCTACCTGTATTGTATATTTGTAAATACTGTGGTTTCGTATTTTAAATATTTGTATAGTTTGTAATATTTCAGTTAAATATTTTAGTCCTACTCTTTCGGATGCAACAATATTCCTCATGTATTATGGAACCGGAAGCAAAAGGCCTTTTTCTAAGTGACCTATGTAAACGCAGGTAAATAATTACATAGTGATACTGGCTGAAGTCCAGGAGAGTATACACCTGCAGGTAGTTCGATGAAAGCGAGGAAGATGGCGATAATTGACAGGTGAAGGCACCTCCCTTTTCTGATTGTTTTGTGTCATCGAGGAGGGGAGTTTAACTTAGGTAGGGTGTTTATCCCTCCATCCCGCTGTTTTAAAACGGGAAAACGAAATCCCGATTTAAAAACAGCAGCAAATGCGGGGAAAAACACCCCCTAGGAGGACAGTGGGCGGGGAAAGCAATGGCATCTGCCAATCACTGCTTTGTTCGTGTCCGTTTGTCGACATATGGGAGTCACAATTTGTCAATCACTGCTTTCCCACTGTTTTGCTTGCCATGTTGGAGGGTGTACACTGTTCTGGAATTTTACCGTGATATTTATTCGACCCTGAGAATGCCACACACTACAAATGCACAGGTAAATAATTACGTAGGTCATTTCCTGATTAGATACTGACCAGTGCATTTCGACAGGTGTTTCTTTTATGTAGAAAAGATTTCACTTACTCCGTATACCTCTACATTTTGTAGAAAAGTGTGCGGGGAGATGGGCGAGCAAAGCAAGCAGGGGGCAAAGCCCCCTAGTTATTATTATTATTATTATTTATAAAAGAGAATACATCATTCTATATAACCTCAAGAATTTACCTAATCATGACTTTAAATGAGTCATTACACCATTGCAATTTATTTCCATTAAGAGAATTATAATTTAAATCACTGTTATTCTGTGATAATTATCTTTATAAAGAGCATCATTCCAGGACCTATACGTCCCTTGATCGCATGCACAACCCTCTTTATGATTAGGATATCCAAGCGGCAAGTAAAGTAGGGGGGATGACATCTTAGGTGGGGGTTGGAGTGGAGGAGACTTGAAATGTTGTCATCATCTGAATGGTGGCAAAATTTTCATATTGAAAAGGGTGAAAAAAAAACCAGAAGGCCCAAATTTAAACAACTGGGAAAAACTAGTAGATTGGATGTCAGGAACTTTACTTTTGGTCATGTGTGCTGTTGATCACTGGAATAATCTGCTTTCTTAAGTGATTGGGAGTTAACAATCTGGTGAAATTTAAGGGGCAGGTAGTTCAGTATTTTCTTTGGACCTGCTTTCATCTGATTTTCTTCATCAGATGATTTTTCATCTGATGAAGAAAATACTCTTTAGTGATACTGGCTGAAGTATCCATAACAAGGGGAGTGAGAATGATTCATATCGATATCCCATGTCTATAGATGGTAAAAAGAACAAACAAAAACTTATGTATCAAAAGTCTAGCTGCCTTACATCTTTTGGCAGTTACCAATACTATCTATGAGTTATTATAAAATAGCTAACCAGGTTAGTTAAACGATTTTTCTTTATAAAACTATGCCGTACATCCTTGAAAATATAATTTCTTCTAGATGTCCCTGTATTGCATTTTTAATCACTGCTGCCATGATTTTTCCTACCACTGATATTAGACTGACTTTTGCTGTACATGTCCGCAGCTGGAATTGAAATTTTATTCCAATTTAGATAGCATACAGAATGAAAGCATTTCCCAATAGTAGGACTTTAGAAGACAACTGGCACAGAAGGAACATATGTTTTTGTTTGTCCTTAACCTTTTGTCAGTGAGAAAGGCATGTATAAATCCATAGTGTAATATATGACTTTCAAAATCTCAAAATTTAAAATTTAGCTCGCACAACTAAATTCTAGTTGATGTAACTAAATACTGATGGTATCTTTATTCTTTCTCAGACAACAAACATATAAATTCAAATTGAAAAAGGATATAGGCAGAATGGATCTATGGGAATTTTCCTGCATCCAAAAAATAGATTGCTGAAATTAACCAAAATAAACCAATTTTTTTTCTTCTTAAATACTATAATAAGCTTGCTTCCTTGCATAAATTTGCCAATATTAATACCAAGCTCATTTGGGCAGTTAAACAAATTCATCATTATATTTAATGCAGACAACTCTTTAATTACAAGGCATTTTACACCTGTAAGTTAAGCAATACCCTTCAACATTTATATCGTGTACATCCAGTACATATGAACCAGCACGCTATAACAAAAGTAACAGATATAACAACAGACCAAAACTTCCACAACTTCTCTTGTAAACTATAATTATCCATTACAAAAATCCTCATGGAAAGAATAAGCACTAGGCTAGCTATAAGCCTTCATATAATATTTCATTATCATCATATAAATCTATTAAACCCAGTGAGTGTAAGTCACTACAGCAATTCGGTCCTCTTGAGCATCTATTCACTATTTTCTGTTACATCATTAGTCCTAACCAGAGTAAGCCCACTTTCTTCTAATGCTTTTTTGACACCATCAATCCAGCTTCTTCTTAGTACGCCTATCAGCCTATTACCATTCATTTTGGCTTCAAATATCTGCAACCAATCTTCCTTCTTCCATCCTTCCAATATACCACCCATACCACTTAAATTCGTTAGGATATTTGTTACCAAGTGTTTTTTTTTTTTTTTTTTTTTCATATTTCCTCATTTGTAATACAGTCTTACCATTGCTTCCATCTCTTAGGTTCCATTTAGTTTTCCTGAAACTCTCATTTCCGAAGACTAATTTTATCTATGATTTATTTTTTGATTTTTTCTGAATTTTTTTTGCTAAACACTGAAATGTTTTTCCTTAACATTCCCAAAATCTCCTAAAAATTTTTCTTTAATCTCTTTTACACATTTTGGAATGTTGTCCTTATATTCCAGGCCTCCGTAGGCGAGTGGTCAGGAGCGGGAGTGCAGTAGCACACGCTCTTTGATTAGACCGGGGTTCAAGACCCTGACTGCTGAATACGATCGATCTGCCAACCCGCACTGGACCAGCGTGGCAGATTATGGTCCATTTCCCTCAGCATGAATTGTTGAGGAGGCTTCCATCCTGCAGTGGGTTGATAATGGCTGCAATTTACCTTTACCTTATATTCCAATAAGGATTTATTTGCTATAAATTTCTTAGAACATTTGTTTTCTTTCTCTTGAAAAATTTTATTTATACTGGAGAGAGAGAAAAACATGGCTAATGCTTTAAATAAAGAAATATATTTACCTTACCAAGATAGTCCTTATCATTTCTGAAATAAGTTTCACTGCTTTACTGCCATTACGCAACTGCACTTACCACTTTGTTATATATAAAAATTTGTGAAAATGTTATGAAAAATATATATACAAAAAGCATGTTTTTTTAATCTGTACTTTTTATAATTAGTACATTTCTGTACGAATTATTTTCCTTTCTGCAAAATCCAACTAACTTACACTGCATGTAACAAGTTTTACAAAATAGTACGAGCTGGTATATCAATTCCAATGATTAAATTGAGGTGGAGAGAGAGAGAGAGAGAGAGAGAGAGAGAGAGAGAGAGAGAGAGAGAGAGAGAGAGAGGGTGAGTGTTATAATGGATTAGTAAACATTAGTCCATGTGAGCTGAAATAAAAGATATTTCATATCAAATAACTCTTAATATTAGTAGTGGCAAATGATTTAAGCAAGCAAGCAACCTTGTGTCAGTCAAAACAGTCATTTGTCCATTTGCTCAAATAGTTTGTCTAATCCTACCATAAGTTTATAAAAACTATTCACTTACACAATACCAGTTGATTACTCTATGCTGAAAGCAAATTTTCACACATCTAATCTGCAGCCATCCTTTTCAATTTAAAAGCAGCAAAGCCTTATTTACTTATGTTAACACTAGTAAAGGGAAGAATCACATTGGTCCTCTAGAGATGAATGGTATAGCTGTTGATGATGCTGCTCAGGTGGTTGACAACCTGAATAGATAGAATTTTTTTAAAGATGGGTATACCAAAGGTATATCAAATTCTGACAGGGAGCTAAATGATTTTTGTGTTTAATTGAGAGAAAAGTGGAAGAGAAATTTCTGAAGCTAAAGGAAAACAAGATACCTGGGACAGATGGGCTCCACCCGATTATATTAAGAGAGGCAGCAAAAGAGGTAAGCATACCCTTAGCTATAATTATGAGTGTCCTTGGATTCAGGGGAGGTCCACAAAAACTGGAGACATATGAATGTATCCCCAATTCCCTAAGCGAGAAGGATCAAAGGGTGAAGTGAATAATTACAGACCCGTAAGCTTTGGTTCAAGGGAAAATAATGGAGCCACTGGTTAAAGAAGTAATGCAGGACCATCTAGACAGGAATGCAGTTATATGATAGTAAAAACATGGCTTTTGTTAAGAGGCAACCTTGTCCAACCAATCTGACTGGATACTATAACATGCTAACAAAGGAACTAGATGCAAAAAATAATTTTGACAATATATACTTAGATTTTGATGCTGTTCTACGTAAAATATGGTACAAATTGGAGCAATTCAGCATCAGGAGCACATTACTGCTATGAATAAAGGGATGCTGAATAGGAGAAGACAGAGTAATTATCAAGAGCCAGTGCTCTTCTTGGACTAATGTTATTAATCCAAGAAGAACAATGTACTGGGGGCTGGTAGCACTGAACCCTGGGTCCCCCTCCCCCACGGTTCAGTGTCCATCATTTTTAATATATATTAATGATAGTGATAAAGGCATATCAGGCATCTGTTTGCAGGTGATAAAAAAGTTTGTAGGACAGTTAAATGATAATAATCGGGGTATGGTATTGCAACAAGATCTATAAAAATTATACATGTGGGCTGAGAAGTAAAGCGGTAAGAGAAGTTTAAAACTGAGAAATGCAAGGTACTGCATATGGGTAGCAGTAATCCCAGAATAGCATACCAACTGTGTAGTACCACACAAGGCAGCAGAGCAGAGCACAAAAAAAGACATGAGAATAATTATGTTAATCAGACAAAGTTCATTTTGAACAGCGCAGATGGGCTGCTAGGACAGTCCCATTACTGACTTTTATTTGGCATCCTTTTATGTAACAAGAGTGTTCGTTCTCCCACCCCATCGGGGCAGCAGAATGAACAGGATGGCAAATAAATGGAACGAACAGGATGGCAAATCATAAGGTCGGGGTGTGACCTTACCCGAATGATTTCTAGCAGCATACTGCTGGATTATGGTGAAGGTTCCTTCAGTCATAAATGGTTCACCTTCCACACACATTATGGCCACGTTTCGTGGAAATTTTTGCAACCCAATATTGAAAAATGACGTAATTTGAAAAAATGACGTATTTATCATCAGAACAATCTGATGGTAAAAATTCAACCAATGGTATAAAAAGGAAGCTTGCAACTTTTGTTTCTCTATACTTTATATTAGCCCCTTCAAGAATTTAAAAAATTTCCAAACTGATACATGACTTTTAATTAATTTCAATCAGGGCTGTTTTATGTACAAAAAGTCAGCTGTGCTTTCCCATGACTGACACTGCATCATCATGGTGACAAATTTTGACCAATGACCCAAGAGGATACACAACTATGAAAAAAAAAATATATATATATATAAAAAAATAATAATAATAAATAAAATAAAACAAAATTAAATGGAGAGCACAAAGAAAACAAGCAAACAAAAATAGCAGAATTTATTGGATTAGTAATTTTATTCTTAATGAATTATTTTCTGATAACCAGAAAATGAGACAAATCTTATGACAAATAACATCCCTATTACAGACAGTGCTACCATGATATACCGCAGCTTGTTATGCTGCAGTTTTGTATATAATGCCAGTACAATCATATCCCCAAGTAGGAAAAGAGAAGGGGAATAAAAAAAAAAAAAAAAAAAAAACAGTTCATGGCAAACTCAAATTTCATAGTGGATACCAACAAATTCCAGCTAATGCAGAGGTTTCAAACGTAGTCCACTGAGCTACTGTATTCCTTTGTACATTCTCTCAATTAGACAATTAAATTTTTAAAAATAACAAGACTTGCCCCAAAGTAATTACTTTCGATGTTTAGTTTTTGCCTGTCTTGCCTGAGTTAGAGAAGTAATAATAATAATAAACAGTGCATCACTGACATGGTAATTGAACACAGGAAACTCAAAGTAAACATTTTTACTCTGGAGGGTGGGGAGGGGAATCAAAATGTGCTACCAGTTATAACATATTCAGTTATAAATTTTTGCAAACAACAGCACAACATCCTTTTTAAAGCTATGAAATCACAAGTGGAATGGCAAAAACTACTAAATGCATAATGAAAGTGTGCCCTGGAATATATTTATTGCATAACAAAAGGGTACTTATTGGACAAAAACAAAAGCTTGTTTCTATAATGTAATGGGAATGTTGGTTCTTTCTTTTAGGTTAAAACATTGCATTTTAAAGTTAATTCAAACTTTGTTGCAACTGTTCTTTTGATTTCAGAAGGCACTACCATCTAACTCTCCTTAACATTAATATATCATACAATTTGTTTACTGAAAGAAGATTATAAAAATTTGTCTTTCTGAAAAGAACTGCAATATTGAATGTTGAGCAATTTTATTCTATAAAAGCTTTGTTATGTTATGATATAAAACAGAGATCGAAAAGGGACACGTTTTGTTTATATAGCAAACACAAATAAATATAAGAATATTACCCTTCATAAAAGAGTTCAATGTGTCTTTTGGTCACTGCTATCCCCCCATCTCCCCACAATAAACAAAGATGAGCCAGAGATAAAGTGCTCCTACTGCAGAACAATTTCTGTTAACAGCTATGGGGTCACACAGCAATTTCTTTCTCCTCCACCCTCAAATGATGGGAGAACTTGGAACAATTATGTCAACACAAGCAAACATATTTTCATTTCATATGTCTGAAAATGAAACTTAGCACAAATTGTTTTACAATGAGTACTCCTGGCATGATGGTCATTGACTGGCTACTGTGTAATATGAGGGCAGTTGGAATGACAGCAAAAGCTGACATATGTCACAAATAAAGATAGTAATAAAATTGATTAATATCTGTTTCTGAGAGGGTAAATTTTCAAATCCCCAAACCACAAGTCTAGTATCTTTTATCATATATACTTTTCAACACTTATCTACACTTAATATTTAGGATTTTATAAGTACTGCATTTATTTTTATTTTTAAAAATAAACTTTTAATTTTTATGTTCTGCTGTTTAGTTGGTTGATTTGATTACAGTGGTATTAAAATTTGTATTTACTGACTTAAATTTACTACTAATTTAAATTTTAGATAAAATAAATCTTAATATAAGATTTTTAATAATTTTGCATGTGTTCTAATTTCTTATGCTAATGACCCAAAAAGCCTCTGGTACCAAGCTTTCTGGATAAGGAGTCCAGTACTGTATAAAAATGAATAAATTTTATTTCTAGTGCATTAAATACTACTCCTTAAATTAACCTGCAACAGACTTACTTTGTGAAAGCAACTGCTTTCCTGAGCAGAATCTATTTAATGAATCTGTAGAAGCTTTCAATAATGAAGTCTTTGAAACTCTATATGGCAGTCCTTTTATCATAACTAATTTTGTTTCCTTCCGTTTCTTTTTCATTCTGAAAGAAAATAAATATATGTGTGTGTGCACACACATATACACAGACAACCATTTATACAAATAAAAAAAATGTTAAAGTAGCTACACATCTGAATAATTAACTAGGATAAATGTTAATAAAAATAAAATGTCTACTATATCTAAACTGAATTAACATTTATAACAACTTTACAATGTTACACTAAAAACAAATTATGATAATCTCATCTAATTTTGACATGTGAAGTTATGTAATAAAATAGTTTATTTAAAAAATAAATACAGTACATCAAGTACAGGCATAATGAAAACCAGATGGTTACTTATGATAAATCTAATATAAAACTCAATGACTACTAAAAACCAAATTTAGGATATAATGAATGAAAAAATGTACTGAAAATTGTACCTAGCACTTAAATCAAAAGAAGTTATTTTGAAAACAGCAGATCCAAACTAAGTTATCTGATATCACCTAAAAGAAATTTCATAGAGAGAAAGCTATAAGGAATGAAATAAACACAACATTGTAAAAATAAAAAAGTTCAAGTTACTTCCATGAGTTAAACATAAATGTTGAACAGAGTATTAAGCTGGAGCAGGCACCAGCAAAGGCCTGACATAGCTGAGTGGTACTGACCACTCAGCTATGTCAGGGTAGAGTAGTATATACATTTGAGATGACTATGGTTGATATTTAACTGATCAACAAAACACAATTAATGATAATGTTTTTGGAAAATGGCTGATCACAAGAATATACCTATAAGATTTGAGGGGAAAAGATCTTTTGAATGCTGTGGGAGGGAGGAAGAGAGAGAGAATTAAAGAAACTTCACTCAGAAAAACCTCTTCATTTTTCTATAACAGAAACTGTTTAAAAATTAATTTTATGTTTAAGATATTTTAATAATTGCTGGCCATCCTAAAGTTTAATAATCACAGATGTGTGAAAATGTTTGTAAACTTGTTTTTCATATACAGGGTGGCCATAATTAAAGTATCCCTATTCAGAGCTCTCTGTAGCTCTAAGTAATAAGTGGAATGCCACCAAAATTAGTAAATAAACTATTCAAGGCATGAGGAGAAGGATCCCGTGAAAAAAAAAAAAAATTAGTTCCAAAATCTGGCTATAGGGGATAATAAGGCACTGTACAAGAGGAAAGACATGACAAAGTACCAACAAATAAATTACTAAGATAAACCTTAATGAAATTACAAATTTTTGTGTTCTTTACAAAAAAAAAAAAAAACAAAAACAAACTGAACTAAAAACTGCCAGAGGAAATTGTTTCACAGCTCCAAACTACTCACTCACAGTTTACTCTCGATGGTTGATGATGTTGCTGATGGTGAATTTGGTTTTCGATGTGATTATCATTGTTCTGGACCAGAAACTGCATTGATGTACATTGTGCTCGACTGCAGAATGCAACACCTCTGGAGTAATGTTCTGCACATGCTTCATTATGTTGTCCTTTAAGACAGTCAGCTTAGGGACACTTCCTCGATAGACATTGGCCTTGAGGTGACCCCACAGCCAAAAATCACACGGTGTAAGGTCAGGTGAACATGGTGGCCATGCGAGTGTGTTAATTGTCTGATGGCACCAGGGGTTCCCCCATCTCCGCATTGTGTACTCTGTTTTTGCAACACAGAACTCTATGGAGCCCAGAGATTTAAAAAGTGTGAACGGAGTGGAATGTCGTGTAGTGTTATGTTCTGTTGTTTCTCTGACCATTAAGCCGTTGGGCCCTACTGGAACCCACCATTGCCCACACTTCGCCACGAGGAGGCAGGTCAGGCACCCAGTAGATTATTTAAGTACTCTGGCAAGCCCTGCCACCTAATTTCCAAGGATTTTAGTGACAAGGCCTATTTATAAAAAAATTTTAAAAATGGGGGGGGGGGGGGGGTTGAACTTATTCACTAGAATTTGGAAAGGCCAAAAGAGATTTTCAAGATAGCGGTTGAATTTAGACATCGATTAGAATTTGGCGGCGTTGTTAAGGTGATGTACTCAGTCAGTTTAGTTAGATTGGGGAAGACTGAAGACTGGGGAGGGAAACAGGTAGAACAGAAGGGATGGGAATGATAGAGTAGGTGTGGTGGCCGTGCAATGGGAAACAAACGACTAATGACTCTTTCTGCAGAAAAGTGATGCCGGAGAAGCTGCTGTACTGGTTGTGCAATATGAGGAAGAGCCCCATCTTGCATAAAAACTGTTTCATCCAGGCATCCTCTTTGCTGCAGTTGAGGAATAATGAAACTGCTCAGCATGTAATGATATCTTTGTGCTGTAACGGAACAGGTGGCTGCTCCTGCTGGGTGCGATTCCTTGAAAAAGTATGGCCCTAGGATGAAGTTTGAAGTCACATCACACCAGACAGTGATTTTCAGTGAGTGCAATGGGATTTGCCGAATAACATGTGGTGCTTCCGAAGCCCATATTCAGCAGTTTTGAGTATAGTCCCATAGAGATAAAAATGATCCACATCTCCCCAAAGAATGCTTCATGGCCAGGCATCATCCACTTCTATTCTGGCCAAAAACGTTAGAGCAAATACCATTTGTTTTTCAGGATCATCTCTTTGCAGCTGCTGCTGGCGACTGATCTTGTATGGATAATATTGGATTAGTTTCTGAAGAATTTTCCACACATTGGAATATGAGACATCCAATTGCCTCACTACTCCCCATGCACTGCTACTAGTTTCAAAAGCTGTATCCATGGATCGGTCAACGATAGCCACTGCAACTTCCTCTGCTACCTGAGGTGAAACAGGCTTCATTCCTCTTCCAAGCTTAACAAAGGACCCAGTTTCCTCAAATTTGTTAATCATCCTTCTAACTGCCGCAGCTGATAAAAGACTTTGACGTAAGTTCTTACAGCATCTAAATTCACGCAGAGCAGCTGCTGCATTGCATTCATTAATGTAGAAGAACTTCGCAATTAAAGCACGATCAGGCAGAGTGAGACGTATTGTTAAAAGTCAACTTACAGAATACGCTTGCGATGTTCGTGTTGTGCCTTTATAGCTCTCTGCTGTTGGGAAAATTAAATTAACTCAGATTTATGTAACTTTTCTGCTCTCTTAGGTGTCTTATTTTTTAGTTTGGATTTAAAACTTAAGTGCAATTCAGTTTGTTTTTTGCACAGAGCACAAATAAAAATTTGTAATTTCATTAAGGTTTGTCTTAGTTATTTATTTGTTGGTACTTTATCGTGTCTTTCCTCTTGTACAGCACCATATTATCCCCTATCGGCAGATTTTGGAACTAATTTTTTTTCTTGGGATCCTTCTCCCCATGCCTTGAATAGTTTACTTACTAATTTTGGTGGCACTCTGCTTATTACTTAGAGCTACAGAGAGCTCTGAATAAGGATACTTTAATTATGGCCACCCTGTACACTCGTTATGCATCCTGTTTGTATATTAGATATTATTATTGCTTCACTTTACAATCAATTTGAGGATTTTTTTTCTTTTTTCTATAAATCAGTAAAGCAAATGAGATACCAAAAATACTATTAGACGGCAAGAACTTGGACTCTCCAGTCTGCACAAGAATAGTTAACCCAGCAAGTTAATACAAATAACTAATTTTAGGCAAATTTTTAAGACTGGGGTGGAGTTGACATTGGAGAAATGAATAGTTGGGGTCCATGTCAATTCATCGCGAGACAATTTGTTGTATGACAGTCGGTGCATGGCAATTTGCTGTATGCAACAATTCAGTTCATGACACAATTTGGTGAATGACACTTTGCCATATGTAACAATTTGGTGCATGACACAATTTGGTGAATGACATTTTTCCATATGTAATAATTTGGTGTATGGCAATTTTGTGAAAGACAACTGGTGGCTACAACAATTTGTGTATGTGCAACAATTCAGTGTATTATGCATGTTTTTGAAAATCAGAAATTAATAAAAATATATGAATGGTTTATTAGGTAACAAGAAAAATTTTGGTGACTTAGAAAGAAGGAATGCAGAAATTTAGAAAAAAGAAAGTAATATAATTTTTGTCCATTTATTTTGTATAAAAAGACTCACACCAATCCTTCTCATAGGCATGTTGAAAAGTTAATATGTGCCTATTTCAGCATGACTCTATATTTTAATACCTTTATTCCAGATAAGATTTATTAATTTTTGTTTTTAACATAGGGACACAGACTTCAATTCCAATCCCTAAACAAGCACCACGGAAGCTTACCTACATACCCTTAACCCAGCCAGCTATGGTACTAACTTCTTTGAATAAAAACCGTTATTGTTATTTGTTTTTTTTTTTTTTTTTTTAGGAGCATTAGCAACTAAGGCCATATTGCTCCGGGTATATGCAGTGGTCATTCTCTGACCTTTCCGCATCCTCCGTATTTGGTGGGCATGGGCTCAAACCCCGGTCTAATCAAGAAGCGTGCGCTACGCACTGCTGCTCCTGCCCACCTGGCTACGGAGGCACCAATAAAAACCGTAACGTGGGTTTCAAACCGAATTTCAGAAGATGAGCATTATGCAAATGGCATCCATCAACGAACTATTTTTAGTCTCTGGAACAACTTCACTCCACAAATGTATATTTACTAAAAAATGAAACGTACAGAAGTGAAAGTAAAGTGAGAACAAGGTTCACCTTTATCCCAATCTCTAACATGTTTGTGTCACTTTTTTAACAGAATCTCCTAAAAAAAAAAAAAAAAAAAAAAAGAGGAATGCGAATTAAAAAATGAAGCAGGATATTTTGCTCCATCAAAAACATAAAATATCAAGAACAATAAAATAAAGAAAAATATCATCACTAAATTCCCCATTTATACAATGGCATGTTAAAAGTTTACATTTTTTTACTTGCTTTGCCATATAACAAATTCTTCCAAAGAACTCACCGAATCATTGTAGCCAGTTGGCTTTCACCAAATTTTCACATACAGCAAAATGTCAATCACCAAATTGTCACATACACAAAACTGTCATTCACCAAATTATCATGCACAGAACTGTTGTACAGTGAATTGGCTTGACAAACTGAAGTCACCTGAATAGCTGTACGATTTTGAAAAATCACACAACTATGTCACCCACAGTTAGTTGTATATGCATAAATTAATATTACTATAGACAGAGTGCAAGAAAGCCATGGCTTTTGCTACACTGGCCAAAAAAAAAAAAAAGATTAGAAATTACAAATTATGAACTTCCCTCCCCATGTAGATAACTATTCAATTAACCTTTGAATTTCTTCTTCAAACTAAAGGCAACTTGTTCCAGCGGTCAACAACTATAAGAAAATATATAAGGCTATAAGAAAACTTCCTACAATCTATCTAAACCTCTTGCCCTGTAATCTGAATATGTGGTCTCTTGTTCTGGAATTCTTGACAACAGTGAACATTAGCATTAGCATTAGTAGAGGCATTTGATGCAAGAAAGCAAGCTTATGCAGCATCAGCCAAAAAAAAAAAAAAAAAGTAACATAAATAAATAAAAATAACCACTTCCACTTCACCCCTCTGTTCGTTCGAAATACCTGTCCAGCTGAGCCTTAAACTTATTCAGGCTATCAACTTCCACGACAAGGGATGGAAGTCTGTTCCACCCACCAACCACCCGCTGGCTAAAGGCAAATTTCCGCACATCTATCCTACATCTGTCTTTCCTCAATTTGAATTTATGCCCTCTCAGGTGATTTTTCTGAGCTAGAGGAAGAATCCCATCAGCATTGAGCATGCTCAAACCATTCAAGGCTTTGTACACCTCTATCAGATCACCCCGCTGGTGCCTAGTTTCCAGACACTGTGATTTGCAAAACTTAAGCCTTTCTTCGTAAGAGAACCCCTTTGTCCCATTCACCAATCTAGTTGCCCTTCTCTGTACTCGTTCCAGCAGCTCTACATCCTTCCTAAAATGAGGCCTCCAGGCCTGTATACAGTACTCTAGGTGTGGCCTGACCATTGCCTTATACAAGGGAATAATCACCTCCTTATCCCTGCTAGAAAAATTCCTATATATCATTGACAATACACCATGAGCTACTCTTGCAGCTCGTCTGCACTGCTCAGAGAACTTCATATCTGCCTGCACCACCACCCCCAGGTCCCTTTCATTCTCTACCACTGTCAGTGTAGTACCACAGAGTTGATACGCTGCTCTGGGGTTGCTGTTTCCCATATGTAGTACTTTACATTTGTCAATGTTAAACTTCATTTGCCACCTCGAAGCCCATCTGCTCAACCTTTCCAAATCCTGTTGCAGCAGCATAGTGTCAGTAGTGTCCTTGACAACCCTGCCAACCTTCGTATCGTCTGCAAACTTGGACATTAAGCCTGATATACCATCATCAATATCATTTATAAATACAGAAAACAATAAAGGCCCCAATACTGAACCCTGAGGGACTCCACTAATAACATTAGTCCACGATGAGCAGTGTCCATTGATTACCACTCTCTGTCTTCTCCCCCTCAACCACCCCTTTATCCATAGCAGCAACTTGCCTCCAATGCCACACTGCTCCAATTTGTGCAGCAGTCTTCCATGTGCAACAGTATCAAAAGCCTTTCTAAGATCCAAGTATATAATATCAAAGTTATTCCCTGCATCCAGTTCTTTTGTGACTGCATCATAGTATCCAATCAAATTGGTCAGGCAAGACTTCCCCTTAACAAAACCATGCTGTGTCCTAGCTATAACTGAAGTCTTGTCTAGATGATCCTGCAGTGCTTCTTTCACCAGTGCCTCCATTAATTTTCCGGGAACAGAAGTTAAACTCACAGGTCTATAATTACTTGTGTCAGCCTTTGATCCCCCTTTGTGAATTGGGGTCACATTTGCACATCTCCAGTCAATGGGTACCTCCCCTGAGTCCAAGGAAGCTCTCATAATTATGGCTAAGGGTTTGCTTACCTCCTTTGCTGCCTCCTTTAATATAACTGGATAGATCCCATCCACCCCAGGTGCCTTTCTTGTGTTTATCTTCAACAATTTCTCCTCCACTTTGCTCTCAGTTATTACAAGATTCTCTAGCTTACTGCTAGAATTGAATACACCTCTGGCATTCCCCTCGCTGAATAACTCCTCATGTGTGAATGTCGATGCAAAATATTCATTTAGTTTGTTAGCTACCCGAGCAGGGTCATCAACAGTTGACCCATCGATCTCAAGTGGACCAATCTGATTCATCCCCTTCCTTCTAGAGTTTACATAAGTAAAGAACTCTTTGCTGTTTTTCTTTGCATCCCTTGCCAAGGATCTCTCGTAATCTGCCTTCGCCTGCCTAACCTCCTTTGTAACTTGGTTACAGATCAACTTGTATCTATCATAGGCGTCCGTGTCACGTGTTAATTTGTATGTATCCCATGCATTTTTCTTCTCTGCCATATGCCTCATTAGTTCATCTGACAACCATTTAGGCCTAAACCTTGAACAATATTTCTTAGTTGGTATGTAAAGCCTAGTAGCTTCCACGATAAGTTCTTTGAATGCTTCCCATTTTGAATTTGCTGTTGGCAATATCATCAGTTGATCCCACTGTACAGAATTTAAATACTGTCTCAGTCCATTGTAGTCGCCTTTACGAAAGCAATACCCCTTCCCTTTACCCCTAATGGTAGTTACCTCTTTGAGTAACTCCCACTTCAGCACACTGTGATCACTGCCACCAAGTGGTTCATTTATCTGCAGATTCTTAATGCATGAAGAATCACTACTGATAATCAAATCAATAGTATTACTCCCTCTAGTTGCCTCCCGAACATGCTGATGTAGAAAACAATCATCCAATAAATCCACAAAAGCCTTGCTACTGTGCGAGTGACCAGCCCCCAAATTCCAGTCAATATCTGGGAAATTAAAATCCCCCATTATAAGACTCTCTGATTTACTGGCCCACTCTATTTCTCCGAACAGTTTCTTATTATACTCATCAGAGTCATTAGGCCTATAGCACACTCCTACTCTCAATTTTGATCTCCCAATGCTTATGTCACACCAAACTGACTCGACACTGCACTGTCCAGCGATGTCGACTGGCTTCACTTCCTTGGATTTTATGTGTTTTTTAACTAATAGCATAACCCCTCCTCCCTTCCTATCCTGTCTATCCTTTCTGTAGACATTGTACTCCCCAAATTCCAGTTCTGCATTTCTTATATCTGTGTGACACCACGTCTCTGAAATCCCCACAATATCTGCCTTTGATGTTTTGAGCAATACCTCAAATTCATCAAATTTATTTACTAAACTCCTAGCATTGGTGTACACACAAGTATACATGCACCTGTTCTTTTTCTTAGCTACCCTAACACAACCCATGTGTTTACTTGTACCCCAATGATTCCCAGCAGTCTCTGAAATATCCTGCATCTTATTTTCCAGGCTGCGGCTCATTCCAATAGAAGCAGTGCAAGAATCACTTTCACCTCTGCCAGTGGCTACTGTTAATCTATTAGTCCTTGTATCCCCCCAATCTAGCAGTTTTCCGACCCACCTAACATTGCCTCGATAGCATCAGCAAACATTCTTGCACCCTTTCTTTTTTTAAGTAAAGCTGGTAAAATGAATGATGAATTTCACCATCATTCATTTTACCAGCACCTCCCAGCTTTATAAACCTCAATCAGATCCCCTCAAAGTCGTTCCTCATATGGTCGCCCATTCTCACCATGCAGAGTTGCCCATCTTTGTGGACCCTTCCCAGAAGCTCACTGTCTTTTCATATGAAGTCTTCATACAGTATTCCAAATGCAGTCTTACAACTACAGTGGGATTATGACCTCCCTATCTCTACAGAATAATGTTTAATAAATATAGGGATATAATTAGGAATATAATATACTATGTTCTACCTCTCTGAAGAATCCTCTCAAAACCCCAGGGGCTCATATTTGGTGAGTATGGGCTTGACACACCCAGGGTCCTGAGCTGGATATCATTATTCTCCTCTTTCTTGGTGATTCCCTTCTCTCTCTCTCTCTCTCTCTCTCTCTCTCAGTAATTCAGAATTTTTTTTTTTTTTCTGGCTGGTGCAGCATAAGCCTTAGGCTTCCTTGCACCATATGGCTAATAATATAATAATAATAATATCAACGGAAACATTCTCAGTTTTATTATGCCTCTGTGGCTATAGATGCATAATCCATAAACGCATAAGTCTCCACCTGTAGTGCTAGTGTGACATCACAGGCTTTCCTCGCTGCCTGTTTTTTACACTTCTCAGAAAACTTCATATCTGCCTGAATCGTAACTCCCAGATCACTCTCTTTCTGTTTTTAATTCAACCCCACCAAATGTTTAATTTATTTTGGGGTTGCTATTCCCCAAGTGCAAGACCTTGCATTTTGCTGCATTAAAACACAGCTGCCACTTTTCTGGCCATTTTTAAAGCCTGTTCAAGTCTTCCTGAAGGAGCACTGCTTGGCAGTGGTCATTAACAACTCTCTCAATCTTTACATTGTCTGCAAATTTTGACATGATGCCCTTTGATGTTGTTTATGAAAATCAGAAACAACAGTCAGTGGTGCAAGAATCTATGCTTGGGGAATCCACTTCTAACGTTACACCAATCTGAATAATATTGATCACAACCCTGTGCGCTGCTGCAATCCATCTTAGAATGTTTCCGGTAATCCCAACGCGTTCCAGATTATGCAGTAACCTTTTATGAGGGACAGAGTCCCTCATAAAAGGTTACTGCATAATCTTAAAATGACAGTATGAGGGACAGAGTGAAATGCTTTGTTAAAATCGAAATAAATTGTCAAAATTATTCCCTACATCCAGCTCATGAGCAACTGTGTCAAAATAGCTTACTAGGCTAGTTAAACGTGATATTCCCTTAACAAAACCATGTTATGAGTCCGAGGATTGCACTCTTAATCATTTCTTCCAAGTCCAATGATGCCCTTATAATTAATCTCACTGGTTCAATACCCCTGTGAATGTCTCCCTCAAACTTACTGGGTATATGCCATCAACTCTAGGAGCCTTGCTTTCCTTTATACTCAAATTTTTCTAATAATCATCAGTAATTTCGAAACCATTAATTTCATATAGCTCAAACTCACTTGCACAGCCTCTCCTTAACATAAAAGGTCTTCTGTCAGTAAAAACCGTTACAAAATACCTATTCAATTCATCAACAACATCAACTGAGTTATCTAAGATTTTCCCACATCCGGTATTCAAGGCTCCGAGCCGATTCATTTTCTTCTTCTTTGTATTGTATCATGAAAAATTCCTTGTCCCTATTCTTTGTTCTCTTAGCCAGTGCTTTCTCATACTCAGCCTTTGCCTCCCTAACCTTATTTGTGGTACTGTTACAGATCAACTTGTAACTATTGTGGGCTTCAATACTTTTCATCCCTTTGTAACTCCTCCTGTGCTATCTTTTCTGCTCTACTAGACCAGCCAGCTCCATATTCATCCAATTTGGCATCCTCCTTGTGCAATGTTTTCTTAATGGTATATATGCATTCTTCATGTGTTCATAATTCACATGTATTCAACCTCCACTGCAATTTGTCAAATTAACTATCACAGTCCCCTCTTCTGAAATTAAAACCTGTTCCTTTAACTTCTACAACATCTTCCCTCATATTCCTACTAACAACTATGTGATCACTACCTGCCAATTGTTCCTCTACTTTATGCCCTACGATGTTATCTGATTCGTGAATAATGATGACATCAAGAATATTCTCACCCGTGGAATTTTCTATGACATGCTGATACAAATAATAATCAACTAGTTTATTTAAAAATTTTGTCCCCATGGTGAGTTTCCCTCCCACTTATTCCAATCAATTAGGAGCAGATTGAAATCATCCTTTATAAGACATTTATGCTTGTTTGCCCATTCCATCTGCATATAGAGACTCTCGTCATACTCTTTACAATATTCAGGTCGTTAAATTACTCCCATTCTCATTATACCTTTGTTTCCAACAAACTTGCACCACACAGATTCTATGCCGGTAAACGTAACTTCTGAATCAGCAAAAGCTCTTTTTGCACTCTGGTTGCTTTTCATAAGATGTATAAACCCCACCACCCATTTTATCTTCCCTATATTTCCTAAATACATTATACGTACCACAGTGGAACCTATCATCTCTATTTCCGGGTGGCACCACTTTTTTATTATGTCAGCATTAGTTGTCCTAACAGGAGTTCAAATCCAACCATTTTATAGACAAAACTCCTGACATTACTGTAGACATAGTTAAGACTAAGTATTCTTTTATAGTTTACTACCCTGACACACTCCTTTAAATTATTTAGGCTTGTTTCCTTTAAATTATTTAGGCTTGTTTCCTTTAAATCATTTAGGCTTATTTCCATAACTTCATCTTCCCTCTCATTCGAACATTAACCTCAGAATATTTTTTCCAACGTCGGCTGTTGCAGCAACAAACAAATTTTTCAGATGAGTGCAAGCATTACTTTGACCCATATCATCATATAAACATGGATCTACATTACCCTTCTCCCCAACTAGCAATTTCCCTGAACCCTTAAGGTATCCTCAATGATACTGGCAAAAATCCTTGCACCAACTTTGTTCAAGTGAATATTGTCTCTACAAGAAAGATTCCTTCTACCTACAAAGTGCAAGCCACACCAATAAAATATTTCCCTCTATTTTCTCTCCTTGCAGATTCCCTCAAGTCTTGAGTTAATCCACAAGGCTTTCAGCATATAATCTCTCCTATCATGTCTGGACTAATTGCAGACACATTCTGACCTGACTCATGGTATTTTTTCCACATGGTGCTATATAGGTACTGAACTTAAGAAAGATTATAAAATTTAAATTTACAGTAGATTACAAAATTTAAATTAACAAAATATACAGAAGTTAAATGGTACAAAAAGCTATCTACTAGTGAAATTAAATTTAAGCTACTGACGTTACTGGAAGAATTTAAATTAGCAGAAATAGTTTAGAAAGTTAAGGATTAATATTAAAAATATTAAAGAAATTAATTTCATAAAATTACTGAAATAAACTTTATTTAATTACGTACTGTAGTCAGATTTAAAAATTGCAGAAATAAAATTTAACAAATTTTAAACTAAAATTGTCTATCAAGTAACTGATGTCAATCCCCTTGCTGGAGCCACTAAAAATGGAAAAAGTATAGCTAAAAATTAGCTATAAACACTTGTAATAAATTTCTAGGCTAATAATAATAGGGGGAAGGGAAGAAAGTATAGCCAATTGAAAAACAGTATTTATAACATATTATAGTGACCCCCAAGTGTGGAAGCGGAGAGGCTGTAAGTAGGTCAAAGTTAACGTTACAAAGTGTGATGGGAAGATCAGCAAATTAAACCAATGAAGCGTAACAACTCAGGAAAGCAGGAGAAATACTAAACGGACAAAGTAGCATAAAGAGATGCTAAAAAAGTGAGTGATGGCAGAAAAATTGCATCTCGACATTGCATTCGGTCAACCTAATGGCACACAAGAAATAAAAACTTAAGGGGGTAAAGAACAATAAAATGTAATTGGAAGAAGGGGAATACAGTCATACATGGGCAATCCGGGATTGTGAACCCATTCCTATAGTAGGCCCCTGGACATAGGTCTGGGAGTGTGCTTAGTGTGTTTAAGTCAGTAATGTTACTATATTATAATATGTAAAAAAATATACAACTAAAAAAATAAAAATGTAAATGCAAAAAACTTAACTATAAAACTTAACACCCCCATGGGTAACCAAGGTGGGCACAAGTTTTCTAGACCATAAAACACCAAAGAGGCTAGGGGAGTATTGTCTACACATGTACAACCCTGAATGTAATAGGATATCAACCAGCTATTACAAGGAGAGTGTGTTTAGTGTCAAACGGCACCAGGGGTTCCCCCCCCATGTCCGCGTGCTATACATTGTGGGTGTGAAACAGAACACTGTCAATGCCAGAGGTTTAAAAGTATATGGATTTTGTATTTGTGTAATGTTCATCTGGTCATTTAGCTGCTGAGCCCCTAATGGGACCCAACATTGCCCCACTCCACCCTGTGGAGGCAGACCAGGTACACCACTATTATAGTTATTTACTCTGGCAGGTCCTGCCACCTAATTTCCTGAGATTTTAGTGGCAAGGACCAAAAAAAAAAAAAAAAAACCGCTATAGATAGAGGGGTTAGCCAAAACAAAGGGAGTACTAGTTGGGCGATTTGATGTTGTTAAGTTTTTGGGTGTAGGGCTCAGGCAATTTGGAGCTGATTCAGACGCTAGTTGTAAGTTAGAGAAGGGGAGGAAGACTGAAGACTGGGGGGGAAAAGATAGAGATACGGGGTCCATAGGGAAGATGACCCCAAGTCAGTGGAGCAGGCCGCACCAGAGTGAAAAAGAGGGGTGGCAAGGGCACCGGGGATAAACACCCCCTCCCGCCAGGGAGTGGAGGCAAAGGACCGCGCAAGGGAGTGTGGCTAAGGAGGCCTAATGGCAGCAGCTGAGCTGTGCTGGTGGGTTCCGTCATTCCTGGGACGAAGGAAGGAAGGAGGGTTTTTTTTTCCCCTTCTCCTGAGAGGACTGTCATATCCAGGAAGTTTCTTACTTTGATCTTCAATTGGTGGTGTTTGGGTGCCTAACTCGTCAAGCAGTGAAGACAGACTGCGCAAACTCTGTAAAGGCGGTGTAGCGCTGCTCGTCCATTATAATCAGGTCTCACAATACCGGGGATTTCATTGCATTTTAGTGGCAAACCTTAGCCGGAACTCGTCATATTCATGGCAATCATACATTACGTGATCCCACGCTTCTTCAGCCCCACAATGACACAGCAGATCTTCTGCTATGCCTAGGGATGTTAGCTTCGCTTTAAAGGGTCCGTGGCCTGTCAATAGAAATGTAGTATGGAGGCCTGGTGAGTACCAGGGAGGAGGCTATGGACTGATGAGGTTCACAGAGGGGAATGAACTTTTTGGTTATCAAACCTTTGTTGATGGTGTCCCATGTCTCTTGCCAGATCCTGTACATAATTTCAGAGATTCTCTTCCTTTCCTGTTTGGGGTTGTTATCAAGGTTAAGAGTGATGCCTGCTGTTTCAGTGGGAATACTCTTCTTCAATCGTTGATACAATGCTCTTCTTATTACCTCTAGGTGTAGTGGTATACATCCAGCTAGAACCTGTAGAGCTGGGGTGCTTACTGTATGGCATGCCCTTGTTACGGCAAGGAGCATAGAACGCTGTATGGAGTCTAGTTTACGGCGATTTTGGTTGAGGGAGGCCCTAGTACACCATACTGAGGCTCCATATTGGGACAAATATGGCATTATAGATGAGGACCAGAGACCGGTGCTTAAAGCCCCAGTCTGCATGGCTTATACAGATGATCATGGCCAAGTACAGCAAACCCCCGCTATTCGCGGTATCTGTATTCGCGGTTTCGCGATCGCCGATTTAATATAAAATGAAACCTAAAAAATGTGAATTTTAAAGCGCCGTGAATATTTTCTGCCATAAAAAAACATGGGCGTGGCTAAAATTATCTTTCCCGGTCAAAACAGCGCTCAGTGGGTGGGGGGAGAGGGGTGACAAAATCGCGAGCGTGAATGTTTCTCGCTAATCCTTGTTCAATATGTGTTATGCGCTTGTTATGGAAGGTTTCGTCGTTTGCTTTTAATTTATATGCTTAGAAATTGAATAAATTTATCAATTTATAAATTGATATGCTTAAAAAAGTGATAAATCTACCGTTTTGCAGTGTAAAACAGACTTTTTCGAGTGTGTTAACGGAAGAAAGTGACTTAATTGTGGACAAGTTCTTTCTAACCCCTACAAAAATATGACTACGAATAACAAGAGAAATGTGAAAATATCAAAGAAGGTGATGACATTAGCGAATAAAATTGAGTTATTAGATAAAATTTCTAATGGTGAAAGTGTCTTCTCAGTGGCAAAACATTATAAAATCAATGAGTCAACGGTACGATCAATCAAAAAATCGGAAGAAAAAATCCGCCGTAGTGTCCGTGAAAACCTGCTAATTGCTTCAAAAATTTGCTCTGTAACTTGTGATGTTAAATTAGAAAAAATGGAAAAAGCTTTAAATCTGTGGATAGAAGACCGAACTCAAAATAAAATTGCGTTAAATTCACTCATCATTCGTGAAAACGCAAAACTCCTTATCAACGCTTTAGCGAAACTGGTGATAGCACTGGCGGGATAGGTTTTTTAGCTAGCAAAGACGCTGGTTTGAAAGATTTGTTTGAAATTTCTAATAAATATTACATTTAATATTAAATTGTTTCTTATTTTCATTTCGATGCCATATGCTTGCATTTCACTAGGTACTGTCTATGTACATAGTCATATTATGAAGGTACATATAATACATACATAGACAAAATTTTAGACTAGTTTTTCTTATATATTTCATACTTTGGAACAGAACCCCTTTATTACTATGGAAGCCATAACTCAGTATTCGCGTTTTCGGTATTCGCGGCATTTCTCAGGAACGTAACCCCCGCGAATAGCGGGGGGTTTACTGTATTTTTTTATTTTCTGTGACATATATTTCAAGTGAGGATGGAAATTTAGCTTCATATCTAAGACGAAGCGGCCTCCGTAGCCAAATGGTCAGGATTGTTGTTGTTATTTTTTTTTTTTTTTAGGAGCATTAGCAACTAAGGCCATATTGCTCCGGAGATATGCGGTGGTCATTCCCTGACCTTTCCACATCCTCCGTATTTGGTGGGCACGGGCTCGAACCCCGGTCTAATCAAGAAGTGTGCTACGCACTGCTGCTCCTGCCCACCTGGCAAGTGGTCAGGAGCGGGAGTGCAGTAGCACGCTCTTTGAGTAGACCGGGGTTCAAGCCACTGACTGCTGAATACGGTCAATCTGCCAACCCGCACTGGACCAGCATGGCAGATTATGGTCCATTTCCCTCAGCATGAATTGTTGAGGAGGCTTCCATCCTGCAGTGGGTTGATAATGGCTGCACTTTACCTTTTACCTAAGACGATTCCTAAATACTTGATTTCTGGATATAATCTTATGGAGGTGTTGTCAATTTTGATAACCGGTGGTCTTAGTAGTTGGAGCGTTCCCTTGAGCAATATAGATTGTTTTCTCTCCCGAGATCTTTAGTCCTCCATTCAGCCATTCACCTAAAGATCTTTAGGTGAATGGCTGCCCAATCCTGGAGCTTAGTTAGTGCGCAATTTGCTTGCTCCTCTAGATCAGCTCTTGTGTCACCATGCACCACCAAAGCCAAATCGTCAGCAAATGCAAGGGGTTGAGTCATCCCAAGGAACTCGTCCAGGACGATGGACCAAAAGGCCCCAGGACCGAGCCCTGGGGACAGCCTCGGGAGACCTGGCTAGTGACAGACTTGTACCTGGTACTAACATGTACAGTGTGGTGTCTCAGGTACTCCTTGACACAGTTATAAGGGTTGAGTGGTGCTTTGGCTTGTCGGAGTCTTCTGAGAATACTTGGCCACTATAGCCGATCAAACGCTCCAGCAAGTCAACTGTGATGGCTAGCGCATAATTGCCTTGAGTGCTTGAAGCAGTAGATATTAATTTAAGAAGAGCATCTTCAGTGCTGCAACCAGCTTTGAAACCATACTGAAGTGGAGAAATGAGGTTTTCTTTAGAGTAGCATTTTGACAACCTGCTGAGTAGAAGCCTTTCCAGAAGTTTGCCGAGGACTGGAAAGAGAGCAATTGGCCTGTAAGATTTTGGCTCTTCAGGTGATTTGTCTGGGTTCTTCAAGATGAGTTTAAGGTATGCCTCCTTCCCGATAGCAGGAAAGTGGCCTTCCATTAGGCATCTGTTGAAAGTGGCGAGCATGCCGTTAGGGAAGTAGGTTGCAAATTTCTTGATAACATCCATCTCGAGGAGGCCATTGCCGGGAGTTTTATTTTCTTTAGTTTTGTCCAGTGCAGCTTTTAGATCGTCATTTGTAAAAGGATCTTCAGTATTTTCTGTTGTGTAAGAATCGTTAGCGGTAACAATCTGTAGTTGCTCTTCAGTTAGCTGTGCATCATCTGTTGGAAAGAGGGCATTTAGAATGTTGTGGACAGAGTCCTCCCACGTGAAGGTGGAAGAACCATCAGTTGTACTGAGGACTTCACCTCTAGGGAGTTTGTTCACAACAATACGATAGACAACTCCCCAGAGGTTATCATTTCCTGTGATCGAGACCAAATTCTGCCATGAGGCTTTTTCGCAACATCTAATCATGGTAACTGTTCCTTAAGAATTGGTAACTGTCTTTTGCGGCTTCGACCTGCAAGGGTGGGAGGTGAGCATGGGCTCTCTGAAAAGTTTTACGAGCTTAGTGGACTCTTTTCCTCATATCTTGTAGTTCAGCATTCCACCAAGGGACTGCATTTTTGAAGGGCCTTCTCTTGGGGATTGCCATAGCACAGGCCTCCTTGATGGTCTTGGAGAGGGAAACTGCACAGTCCTCAGAGGTGATATGATTCAGTTGTGAAGAATCTTCATGAAGTATTCTTACAAGTTCAGAAAGCGTGGCCTGAAAGCGTGGCCAGTCAGCTTTCTTTGTGCAGAATCACACTACATCTCTTGGTATTGGCGGAACACGATCTACAAAGCGGCCAAGAGAATAGGTGATCGCTCTGTGGTCAGAAGTGGTCCATGCTTCATTAACCTTCCACTTGCTGAACTTTCCACAAATAGTTGGCATGGTCAGGGTGATGTCGATGGTGCTTTCCCAGAGGGTGCTACTGTATGTGGGGAGATTTCCAGGCTGGTTGAGTACTTGTAGTCTGGAGGCAAGGATGAAGTTTTCAAGTTCCTCCCCATTTCGAGTGACCATACGATCAGGTGTTTGACTATGCCACAAGGGGGAAAGACAATTCGCGTCCATGGCTATGAGTAGCTTACCTCTGGGAGAAGGTCAAGTGCTGTTTGTATTATGGTGATCGCAATTGAGATGTCTTCACCAGGTCTGCTATAGAGTGAGAGCAGATGTAAGGATCCCATGGCAGTAAGAACTTGAGCACAGGCACTAAGGGATGTACAAAGTTGTTTGGTTTTTAGGAGCATTAGCAACTAAGGCCATATTGCTCCGGAGATATGCGGTGGTCATTCCCTGACCTCTCCGTATTTGGTAGTCACGGGCTTGAACCCCAGTCTAATCAAGAAGCATGTGCTATACACTGCTGCTGCTCCTGCCCACCTGGCTATGGAGGCGCCTGGATGTACAAAGTGGAGCTACTTTAGTTACAGAGATTTCAGTGTTACCGACTAGGATTGCAGCCCGTGGTGCATCTGTAGTACCTTGAATGATTTTGTATGAAGCTAGATAACCTGTGACCTTACCCTTGTAGGCATAAGGCTCCTGGAGCATAATTATGTCAATATTTTCTTCCTCTGTTTTTAATTTAATTTGTTCAACCACTGCTCTAGCATGCTGTGCATTAATCTGCAAGAAATTCAGCTTCTTCTGTGTTGGTGGTTGGGTGGACCGTCTATCCATAATTGGTTCTATCTTGGTATATTCCCTTAAATTTTATATATACAGGGCAGTTTGCATCCCTGACTGAGTGCAGGTGGGGTATTTTAGACTGTTTGCAGTTTGCACAAGCTACTGGTTCCTCCCTTTTAGGGCAGTCTTTAAACTAATGTCCCTGCTGGGCATAGTGACCACACGTTGGGACCTGTTGGTTGCAGGTGTGTAATGTGTGCCCAAATTGCAGACACCCAAAACATTTGGGAACTGGAACATACTCCTTGAATCGGTGGCTTCCCCATCCGATGTAGATTCTCTCATGTTGGCTAATAACCTTCCATGCTCTGGGGGAAAGTTCGACTACCCAGTTAACTGTAGTAGCTGACTTAGACTTCACGATATGTTTCAGTATCAACGTCATCCTCTGCCGTATGCGTGCTAAGGTTTTTGTAGTATATTTCCTCCTTTAGCTCTTGAGTAGTCCAGACTGAAGAGGATAATGGAAGGTCCTTTTTGCTTTGGCGTTTCCGCCTTCAGTCCTATGTTGGAGATTTCTGAACTCTTTAGTATAGCGAGTGCCTCCTCCCTAGTATCCGTTTCAATGATAACACCAGGCATCTTTGTTTTTCTTATGCTTTTGATCTTTAGGGTTTTCATCTGCTCCTTGAGATTACTAGTTAAAACATCCTTAACTGCATAACTTGTTGTTAGTTGTGCATCCTCTGTGGGTTTCACCAGGATAACGTGCGATTTAGCTGTTCTTTTGTCAGATTTCCCGATAGTATTTTTTTGCACAGGGGCCTCTTCGCTGAGCGAAGAAGTGCCATTCCTCAACGCCTCGGCAAAAGAAAGGGGGCGTTGTAGCATTTTGTTTTCCCGTTCTTGTGTGAGTAAGTCTAATTTGGCCGACATTTTCTTGTTATCTGTATGCAGATAACAAAAAACAAGGAGGGTAAACAATGCCCTCCATTTTCGACCATATTCTAATAATGCTTGTGCGAATTACGGAAGTGATTCTGTTGGTCTTCTTGGCCATATATTTCTCAAGGATGTCGCGCAGTTTTAAGAATTGGTCAATTGGGGTCCCCTGTAGTGGTTCTTCCTTGCCATCGGTGTTATCTGTATCCAATCCACTGGATGTATCGCTACCTGGGTCCCCAGGTATATCCCTTACGGGGGGGGACTCTGTGCCAGATCTATGTCTTGTCCTTCTAGCTTTCCGCATGCTTTGTTGCCTCTTTAGTTCTCTCATAGCTTCATCATTCTCATGAAGGAGATTAGCATTTCTAGTGCGTCTGCATGGTCTCTGTTCATATATTCAATGTCGGAATCTGACATGATTGTAGTTCAGCGCAAAATTCCAGAAAAGGGAAATACAATTTTTCGGGATTCCACAACTATAGTCTTTTAGAGAATGGCAGGAGATTTTGTTTACTTTGCAGGGTGGCTTAAATGTTTTTGAAAATTATATGAACACTGATCAAGTGGGGTGAGTTTGTAAGCACGCTGTAAATAGATTTCCATATTGTATGCATGGACAATCCCATTTAGCTTGACCTTGTGAAACTCGAACAAGTATACAGTAAACGGCTTTAACTACTTTCTCTTCTCAGAGAACAAAAGGCAGAGGGTTGGTGCCTTGTTACTTGAGGCAGGGATTTACCACTTAGCTGCTTTAGGTTGGTATTCACTTTAAGTGGTATGTTCCAAGTGCTACCGATCACTGCTAAATCATATAATTATGTAAATCTAAAGTTATCAAAAGTAAATTTACCTCAAAGATTCGGGTCCAATAGTTGTCTCTGTTGTGTAGATGACATCTTTAGCTTTCAGAATATCCCAAATACTTTATACTTTGTTGTTTAATTATACTTGAATTTTAAGTAAATGTAGGAGCACAAAATAACTAGACTGACATAGTCAACCAGCTATTACAGTAGGGCCCCCACTTTTTCACTTTGCGAATGCATAAAAAAGCCTAATAACATGTTTACACTATTATATATTAAGTGCACAGTAGAGCTAAGCCTAAAAAAACAATATGAAAATAAAATGAATATACAGTACACACATTGCTTATGTTAATATTTTCTCCCTTATCTTATAGTGACTGATGAATGTAAATTTGAAAAATGAATATATTTATTATAGGAAGGATGAAGGAGACAGCACATTTGTCATCTGACTCATCAACGAATCTTATTCGTTTTGACAATGGAAACTTGGATACAGCTCTTGCAGTGTTGTTGTTCGTGTTTAAGATTGTTCAAGGCTATAGCTGTTGCTGTCAAAGGTTGCGATAGTACTTTCTTAACGTAGGAAAGCAATGAACTTTGCCTCAAATTTCCATCTCCTTTCCCTTAGAATTTCTTTATAGCATGCAATATCATCTAGAAGTCTTGCATTCACTTTAGAATTTCTTTCAAAATTTGGATCAATCCTCTCAAAAGCTACCATCCCCGTTTCTATACAGTTGATAGCTTCTTCCAATTCCTCGGTGGTCATTTCTAGAGGGTCAGCAGAACTATCATCAGGATGGACTCCTCTTTGTGAAACATCCTTCCCTACTCTTCAATCAGATCTTCATCTGTTATGGTTTCATCATGAGAAACAAGCAATTCTGCCACGTCCTCAGGCTCAACTTCCAATTCTAATTGCCATTTCCACAACATTTGTGGTGACTTTCTTCACTGAATTCTCAAAGCCTTCAAAATCATCCGTAAGTGTGGGAATTAGCTTCTTCCAAACACCTTTCAATGCTGTTTCTTTAACTTCTTCCCATGCACCTCTAATAGTTTTTATACAATCCAAAATCATGAAGCCTTTCCAAAATGCTTTTAATTTATTTTGTTTATGCCAAGCTACTGTATCACAGTCTAAGGTATTTATAGCCATAGCAAAAGTTCTTAAGTAATACAATTTAAACACTGCAATTACACCTTGGTCCATAGGCTGCAGCAAAAAATTTTTATTTGCAGGTAGAAAAATAACATTTATCTCCTTGTACAAACCAATTAGAGTTCTAGGATGGCCAGGGGCCATCCTGCAAGAAGTAAAATCTTAAAAGGAATTTTCTTTTCCTTGCAAAAAGTCTCAACTGTAGGTTTAAAATAGTTCATGAATTATTTTGCATAGTTCTTTAGGGCCCTAACGAACTATGCAAAAGATTTTCTAAGTTAAATCATCATAGGTTTTAACTTTCAATTACCAGCTAAGAAGAGAGTTAGCCTGTCTTTTGCAGCTTTGAAGCCAGGCATTGACTTCTCCTCTTTAGCAATACAAGTCCTAGACAAAATCTTCTTCCAATATAGGGCTGCTTCGTCCATGTTGAAAATCTGCTGTTTAGTATATCCACCATCTTCGATGATCTTATAAAGCTCAAATGGATAACTTTCTGCAGCTACTGTATCAGCAATAGCTGCTTCACTCTGCACTTTGATGTTATGGAGACGGCTTCTTTCCTTAAACCTATTAAACCAGCCTCTACTAGCTTTGAATTTATCCTCAACAGCTTCCTCACCTCTCTCTCTCTCTCTCTCTCTCTCTCTCTCTCTCTCTCTCTCTCTCTCTCTCTCTCTCTCTCTCTCAGCCTTCATAGCATTGAAGAGACATAGGGCCTTGTCCTGGATGATGGCTCAGCTTAAAGGCACATTGCAACTGGTTTGATGTCCAATCTACATCAGTAAAAGTTTTTCCATGTCAACAATAAGACTATCATGTTTTCTTATAACTTTAATGCTCACTGATGTAGCACTTTTAATTTCCTTCAACACTTTCTCCTTAGCGTTCACAATTGCACTAACTGTTTTACTAGCTTACGGCCTATGTCACAATTATACTAGCTTACAGCCTATTGCTCACTTAGTTTATACAACCTTGCTCACTTAGTTTAATCATTTATAACTTGCCATTTAAAGTAAGAGACATATGACTCCTTTTTCTTTTTTTTTTATATCACTAGTACTACACTTAAATGCCATTGTAATTAGGACAAAAATATTATATACAATACAGTATAATAACTTTAAAATATTTGCCAGAATACGGAGAGACGTAGAGCACACAAATGCTGTAAACAGACTGAATCATCAACGATAAAATGGCATGCAAAGGCATTCTTGGACTCGCTGAAAACACTGAAAAAGCAGAATGCTGTAATACTGTATATTGTTAATATCAGTTCAGTGGTCAAGCATCTTTTTATATTTTATGATATTGAGCACTTTCTTAAAATGACAGTAAAAAGGATGGAGGGAGATTGTTGCCAAGACGTTTATTAGAGAGAATTTTAATATTGTGTAAGATCACACTATTACTGTTACATTAGCAGAGGCATATGATGCAAGTTTATGCAGAATGGGCGAAAAAAGAAGGGAAAAAAAAAAAAAAACCTTAAATTTATTTAGGCTATCAATTTCCACAACAAAAGATGGAAGTCTGTTCCACCAATCAACTACCCGCTGGCTAAAGGCAAATTTCCGCACATCTAATCTACAACTCTTTCCTCAATTTGAATCTGTGTCCCCTCAGGTTCTTAATCTGAGCAATAGGAAGAATCCCATCAGCATTCAGCTTGCTCAACCAATTCAAGGTCTTATACATCTCAATCAGATTACCTCACAGGTGCCGACCTGGCTAGCCGGGTGGGTAAAGTGCTTGCCTGGCAACCCAAAGATCGCGGGTTCAAATCCCGCCTCGGGCTTGGATCAAAGTACTGCAAAAACCTTGGGAGGTGCATTATGGCCACAGAAGCCAATGCGCCAACAACTACAAAAAAAAAAAAAAAAAACCTCACAGGTGCCTACTGTCCAGGTGCTGCAATTTTCAGAACTTAAGCCTTTCTTGGTAAGAGCACCCCTTTGTTCCCCTCACCAATCTTGTTGCCCTTCTTTGTACTCGTTCTAGCAACTCTACAACCTTCCTAAAATGAGGCCTCAAGATCTGTACACAGTACTCTAGGTGTAGACTGACCACTGCTTTGTATAATGGGATAATCACCTCCCTGTCCCTGCTAGCAAAATTCCTATATATCATAGACAAGACCCCGTGACCTGCCCTGGCAGCCCATCTGCACTGCTCAGCAAACTTCATATTTGACTGCACAATTACCCCCAGGTCTTTTTCACTTTCCACTTCCCTGAGTGCAGCACACAGTTGGTATGTTTCTCTTCAGTTATTGCAACTGATATTCAGTACATTTGTCAATGTTAAACTTCAGTTGCCATTTCTCAGCCCATTTGTCTGTCTTTACTGTCATTAACAACCCTGCCAACCTTTGTACCATCTGCAAACTTGGACATTAACCCTGATATACCTTCATCAATTATCATTGATAAATATACAAAACAACAATAGGCCCAACACCGAAAACTGAGGAGCTCCACTAATAACGTTTGTCCAGGAAGAGCAGTGTCCATTGATTATCACTCTCTGTCGTCTCCGGCGCCTTCGTAGCCAGGTGAGAAGGAGCAGCAGTGCATAGCACATGCTTCTTGATTAGACCGGGGTTCGAGCCCATCACCACCAAATATGGAGGATGCGGAAAGGTCAGGGAATGACCACAGTATATCCCAGAGCAATATGGCATTAGTTGCTAATGCTCCTTAAAAAAAAAAACAAAAAAAAAATCTGTTGTCTCCCACTCTACCATCCCTTTATCCATTGTAGCAACTTACCCATAATTCCATACCTCTCCAATTTGTACAGCAGTTTTCCATGTGCAACAGTATCAAAACCTTTTCTGAAATCCAAGTATATGATTTCAAAATGTCCACTATTTATGTCCACTTCCCAATATGCTGATATATTGGGAGGGGATGATATTTGAATGCACCTTTTTTGAGATGGAGTGCAAGTGGGTTTAAGCTGACCACATTAAAAGTTAAATACATCACATTTGTTATATATGTTAATAGTAGTATGTGAGTTATTTATGTCAATGTTAGGTGTAAGTAATTAGCAGAAAGGTTATTGTTATTTGTTCTTTCCAGAGTGAGTTCTGGAGGATAAATACTAAAATAAAGGTGGGGTAGTTAATAACCAACAAGTAGTCTATGTATTTTTACATATATATATCTGAGGGAAGAGTGCTTTCTGCCCAGTACAAATAGAAGTTAGCTATGACACATCTAGAAGGGCTGCCCATAAGTGCACCTTTGACTTGCAGGTAGACTGTGTTGCCATCAAAGATGTAGTTATTGGGAATACAGAGGTTGGTTAGATTGTTCCATTATCCAGGTTTGCAATGTATAATGTGCTTATAATTATTTGATTCAAGACTGACTTCAAGTTGGTTAGATCTATACTTGCAAAAATACTATTAAAGTCAAAAGTTTGAATGTGAGAAATATTGATATTTTTCAGTACTTCTATTACAGAAAAATTGTTATTAATAATTCTGCTTTCAGGTAGGATATCCATAATAGGTTTGAGTAGTTGTTCCAAAGCTTTGCCAAGTTTATGGGCATAACTGTATTTACATGAAGTGATGAATGTGAAACCAGTGGGGTTTTTGTGGAACTTAGGTATGAAATAAATGTAAGGGAATCTGTAGTTGATAATGTTAAATTTTAATTTTTTGCTGAAGGCTATTAATTTCTTTGTGATAATACTGCTTTTATTGGTAATAGGCTTGTAGGTAGTACTGTAATTTAGTTCTGCATTTAAAATCTAGAAATAAAAAGCTTTACAAATAATGGCACAGTTGTTGGAGGCTTTGTCAACAGGAGTGATGACAAAATATTTATGTAGATCTGATAATTGCTATTTAATTTTGGAAAAGTGGAATTTAATACCAGCTGTAGGAGGACAATGTGGTATTAATGTCTTATAGTTATTGGATATTTTTGTTAGCACTGATTTTTTCCATTGTTACTACTTCTGGTTTTGTCAGCTTTTCTCCACTTTTTCCCCAGTCTACTCATCTACATTCCATTATAGTCTTTGGGTGTTTCTACTATTTCTAGTAGTGCCCCTAGTCCATAAACCATCCTAATATATCTCCAAATATCATTCTTTATTTTACTGTAAACACTCACTACAACCTATTATTTTTAATACATTATATATAGAAGAATAGGTAATGAATGTGGCTATTGGTGAGTAGGCAGGGTAATAAAACAGAAATCGAAATCATGGAATAAAACCAGAAATCGAAGTTGTATAATAGAACAATTGTACTTGTAAAATAAAGGAAAAAGCAATATATTAAAAATACTTAATGCTGCTGTAAATTTGATGATTTCAATGCCTTTCTCAAGGGTCAGCCATTAAAACCACAGGAAATGCAGCAAGAAGTAAGGCCTCTGCTTCTACATGAAATAAACACAGCATATGGTAGATATAAATTTTTATATCTACCATATGCTATGTTTGTTCTATTATACGACTACAATTGTTCTATTATACAACTTTGATTTCCGGTTTTACTCCATGATTTCAACTTCCGATTTTATTATACTACCTACTCACCACTAGCCACATTCATTGCCTACTCTTCTATTTATGGTCATTTGGTTCTTTCTCTATATATAATAGTACCTTAGGTCTATAATCCTTCAAAATTCCTCTTATAAATATACCTGTATCAATTACTATTATATATATAAAATACCATTTTCTACAGGAGGATAAAGACTAAATTAGTTAAATTTTAAAACTGCATGCAATTTCAGCATTCCTCATCTTTAGAAATTACTTGCCTTCTAAGCACATTCCTGTTAGGTGCAGTCCTTCCACTCTTTTTATTCAGTCTTGTATGACATTTAGAATAAGTCATGCTCTGATACATACAGCTCCCTAAAATGATATTACAAAAACAAACTAGAAAATAATCTACTGAAACAAAAGTTGCAGTTAAAAACAGAATGTCAAATACAACTAATGGAAAAAATTAATAATTTTTTTTCAAAAACATTACAATGTATCTGATACTGATAACTTCATTTCCACAAAATTACACAAAAGTAACTCACATCAGTTCTGTTAAGCCTAGGTCACTGTTACCCAGGGGTGGATCTAACTGGGGGTGAGGGAGTGCATGGCACCACATTTGGCACCACAGTGAATTTTCAAAGCCCCAGTATTACCAGATGTTTAGTCTTTAAGCACTAACTTGGCTGACATGCCACACCCTAAAATGAACATCTAGTGGTTGGTAGGACTCTCACTATACTGTCAATGTCAGAGAGAGAGAGAGAGAAAGAGTAATCTCCCTCTGTCATTGCAGTTTGGAATGGCATTGCATTTTTACTCTGAAAACACAAGCAAAATGTAGTTGTTCAACTTTGAGCCCACAATAACTCATTTTTTGTTCTTTTAACTTTGCATAATTACAGTAGACTCTCGATTTTCCGGGGTAGATGGTAAAAAAAAATATTCCCGGACAATCGATTTCCCGGTTAATCCGAAAAAAATAATAATAATAAGTCCCCGACATACGTAAAAAATACATTCCAGGACTTCTTTCGTAAGTCAAGATTTGCATAACTTTAGAGAATGACTAATAAAATATTGCTATTATATCCTTGATATGCCAAAATTACAAAAACCACATAATATCCTCAAAAAAATGAAGAAATAGTTATATTTTTGATTAGTTCAATTAAAAACTTTATCTAGGGACTGAGGTGAAGCAGCCGGAGTGGCACATAAGAAAAGAAAACATAAAAGGAAGAAAAAACACATTATTGAACTGTAAAAACTGATTTGTATTTTGTAGCCTTGGTTATTATTATAGTTGACCTTCATTGGTGCCAACTGCTTCTCGTATTCTGTCTTACTCCTTTTTTGTGTTCGCTGTTGCCACTGACAAATCTGAATTCCACGCAATACTTGTTAAATGCTGGCCATTTTCATACATCCTTATTATTTTAAATTTTCTGATCCAACTCTATCGCTTTCCTTTTCTTTACAGATTTACTAGTACTGCTGTCACTAATTCTCTTAGTCGGCACCATGATAACAGTCAAAATTAAATTTTCTGAAAAGAACTTCACAGGGTTAAGGCAAAAGCTCACTATTATCACCCCACGCGAGCTCACATTTTACTAAAGCACATTTCTGGGGATCACTGCTATAAAACAATAAAAACAATTTGCACTTTCCAGGTTATTGGGCTTTTCTGTTAATACAATCTATTATAAACGAGTAGCAAACTTGATCTTATTGCATTTGCGATAATATCAATAGCTGGAATTCTGCAAGTTTTTACATTATTATGGTGAAATTGTGTCCCCTTCACTGAAATCTTCAGTCATATAAAAAAATTATAAATAATGTAACGCAAGTCCAAAGCTACATAAGTCGGGGACTTACTGTATAAAAAAAATGTTCAGCAACCTAGGTAAAAAGTATGGCGATAGATAAAAAACAAAAAACTTACCACGCACTACTCGCGTGTCCAATACAATACTTCTGTTTATTTTTTACAATGTCACAAAGTCACCAACATTGTAAACAGTTCTTTAGAGATTTAACGGATGCACCATTTTCAAACTTTGGAATAATTTCAAGTTTTTGTTTAAATGAAAGCACAACTCTTGCGTTTGCCCAACATTTTCGCAATTTCTAAACAAAAAATAAAAAAAATTACTATATAAAAAAAATTCCAACATCCCTGACATAAATAACAAAACAAAATTTGTCCTTTTGCGGTGTGATGGAACAAAACAATCGACACAACGCACTAAAACAAACTAAACATTTGGTCTCTTTTTTTGTGTGTGTGGGGGGGGCCAGTGGGTGTGAAGACAGGGAGGGTTGCACTGTCTGGTTGATTTTTATTTATTTTTAATTTGGAATCGTGACGTGTTAATCTGATCCCAGTAAATCGAGAGTCTGCTGTATATACTTATATAACTGCATTGCTGCATAAGGATATAATCCTTATGCAGCAAAGGTGGCGTTCAAGTGTAATCAAAGCAAAAACACTTCCTGGAGCAGACTGTGGCAGTGATCATCAGCTACTCCACATCATGCTGAAGCTGAAAAAGATCATGAATAAGGTCTTCCCTAGAAGATTGGATGTAGAAAATATTCTAAACAATTATATGCTTGAAATAGGCAATCATTTTCAAGCTCTATTAGAACTAGATGACGATATGCTGCCTGAGGAAATGTGGGAAAATACAAAAAGCATTATTAAGGATTCAGCAAATAGACACATTAGAGAAAGGTCAAAGATCAGGAAGCCTTGGATTACAGAAGCCACTTTTAAACTTATTGAACAGAGAAGAACTGCAAAAGCCCAGGGTGTACAAGGAAACAAAGAGTATCAGGAACTAAACAAAGTCATCAAGCACTGTTTAAGCCAGGACAAAGAGGATTATATCAATCAAAAGTGTAAAGAAATAGAATACCACAACAAACAAAACAACACTAAAAAGTTGTATGATGTAATTAAGTCCTCAAAACCAATACTAAAAAGATGTATGATCTAATTAAGTTCTAAAACAATGTAATTAAGGACTCCAAAGGGGAAATTTTAAGAGAGGAGGACACAATCAAAGGAAGGTGGAAAGAATACTGTGAACAGCTCTTCCAAGCACCTGCTGGCACTAATGATCTGCCAACCCCTTTTCAAGAGTGTGATCATGAACCAGTTCCACTGAAGGAAGAAGTCGAAAAAGCCATCAGAGAACTAACGTGAAAATTAACGTGTTTCATCAATTCCAGGTGACTTGCCACCTGGAATTGATGAAATCCCAGCGGAATTGATGAAAGCTAAGTGTGAAGGGTGCCGAGTTTTTTTTTCATAAAATGATTGTAAAAATTTGGGAAACGGGACGGTGGCCATTGGATCTGAAGAAATCAATTTTCTTCCCCTTACTAAAAAAAGGAGACCTGAAAATTTGCTCAAATTACAGAACTATTAGCCTAATTTCTCACACTAGCAAGATTCTTCTTAAAATCATAGTAAACAGAATCTCAAGAAAACTTGAAGAGATGCCAGAAGAGCAAGCAGGTTTCAGAAGGGGGAGAGGAACCAGAGATCAGATCTTAAGTCTACGACTGATTATTGAAAAATGCAAAGGATTCAATGTTCCAGTCGTTTTGTGTTTTATAGATTATGCAAAAGCATTTGATTGTGTTCAACATGGAAACTATGGGAATCGATGGCTATTATGAGTTTCCCAATCCACATAATTCAGCTGATTAAGTTATTGTACCAGGAACAGGAAGGAACTGTGAGAACAAACATGGGAAACAAATTTTTTCACAATAGGTAAAGGTGTCAGGCAAGGCTGTATTTTGTCACCTCACCTTTTTAATCTTTATGCCGAAGATATCATGCATGAAGCTTTGAAAGATTTAGAGACTGGCATCAAAATTGGAGGACTGAAGATAAACAACCTTCGTTATGCAGATGATACTGTGCTAATTTGTAATTCTAAGGATCATCTTAAAGAAACTCTGAGGAGAGTATGTAAAGCAAATAAGAAAAAAAGGATTATTTCTGAATGTGTGTAAAACTAAAATTATGGTGATTGGTGATAATCTCGGTTCCAGTAAAGTGAAAGTTAATGGGCAAGATATCGAAGAAGTTGATGAATTTAATTACTTAGGGTCAAGAATAAATAAAAATAGTGACTGCTCAAATGATGTAAAGAGACAACAGGCAATTGCTAAAATGTTGGTCGCTGATCTGATAAAATTATGGGATCATAATCTGCCCCTACAGACGAAACTGAGAATCACTGATTTGTTAATTTTTCCAGTTGCCACTTATGGATGTAAAGGATGGAATCTGAACACAGTTGACAGGAAGAAAATTAAGGCATTTGAAATGTGGTGTTACAGGAGAATACTGCATATTTCATACTTGGATCGAAGAACAAATGAGTGGGTATTGAATGAAATTGGCAGGCCTAAAATTCTTCTTCATAGCATCAACAGAAGAAAACAAGTTTTTTGGTCATACAGTAAGAAGGGAAAACTTTCTGTTGAAGAATATAATGGAAGCCTCAGGGAGCTATGTGACTGGAAGAAGATAACTGCATACATATGTTACTCACTTAAGATTTGTTAAGTTCCCTGGTATTTTAACTGCAAAAGCAATCATTTATTTAGCACCAAAGATACTAACACTCTCACACTAAATAGACAGATGGTATGTGTATATGTATATATATACACATATATATAACTGGAAAAGAATACCCCTTAAACATTGTCTAAAAGCTAAGCTCAGGATTAATCTAGTAATCCCTTTGACCATATATGGGCAACCCTCTTCTGCTGCTGGTTAAAGTCAACCAACCCCTGCTAAAGTAGTTGCATGCAGGGAAACACATTTCCATACACTTTCTTTGACTTAGCTCATAAAATTTTAGGATTATATTTTACAACAACTAGATTAGCAAACATAACTACCGGACCAATAATGGCTGAACTGATTCAAATCATCTGAACAAACTCTTTGATCCCCTAAGGGCCCACTTTTTATACCAGAGCACTTTCCAAGTTTACCCATTCTCTGCATCTCATTAGAGGTGGGAGCTTTACTCATACCCCAAGATCTTTCACATGATGATAAAGTAATCCTTCCATCTGTGATACACATCTGGTATGTCTGATGTCTCTAGTAGTATAAACAAAACTTCCTTCATTGCCTTTTACAGAAAAGGACAAAAGGCAATACATATTAACACTTGATTCATGTGAGTGATTACTTTTTTCATATGACAATCATGGTTCTTGCCCTACTTAAAAACTGCACTTGGACTGCTATTTGTACCAATACCCTTGTTGTTTACATGTTCAGGTTGATTGCTGTGACTTATCTGTCATAACAGCAGACATTGCTAGTTCTCATGGAAGAGTGAACTTACAGTAACCTTTATGTGGCTTTTCTGCTCATTACAAAGTGGAGTTTCAATAGTTCTCTTTCAACATACAAATTCTGAGTACTATTTATTTAAAACATTCAAGTTGTCTCCAGATAGTCAACCAAATATTACTCAAAGGATGCATCAAGGAGGAACAAAATGAGAAGTATGTCTTAGGAGATAACAGAATAATTGTGCAAACAAGTTAAAAACATTTGAGGGGGAGGAAATACACTTTGTAACATCACTCTTGTTGGGCTTCAACCTGAAGAATACAATCCAAATAATTCTACCAGAATAACAGGTACAACATTCCTGAAAATGAGCAGTCTATCTTTACCAAAGCTCAGTTCTGTGATGCCATATGTTGTTTTATTTTTGCATGATTCCACTTTTATGCTATTAAATTTCCCTTAATATAGAGAAAGTATCATTCATTTTCACAAACTTTCATCATTAAACTTTGTGAATCGAGTGGATGTGTTCTTCAAAAGTACTACGTTAAAGTGCAACTAAAATTAGTGACCAAGTACCCTTCGCAGTATTCAATGATAATAACAGATAGGGAGCGAGACAGTTTTACACTGATGGCATAAGACAGTTTCATTGTAAAGTAGTGGTATTATCTGAAGGGCAGTACAGCATTTATTAGTGGGGTTCATAACTCGAGTTTTCACCCAAGAAATGTGTTTATATTTTGGAACATTACTTTGAACCCAATCATTTTTCAATGCCAAAGATAAGTCTACCTGCACCTCTTTCTCTCTCCAACAAAAAGTATTAGAACTTATAGCAATCCAGAAGACACTTGTTTACATTAGACTTGCATTTCTGTAAAATATAATTTTTAGGAAATACATGTGAAGGAAGCCTATTCCAGAGAACAAAGACAGAAAGGATAAATGAGGAAAAGTTACTTTTGCAAGTCTGTAGTTTGGCATTTAATGGATGCTAACCGGTTGAGCCAAGGGTTTGAACTGGTTTGGAAAAGTACCCAAGTGAAGTATCAACTAAATGCAAGAATGGGAAAACAAACTGTGCTGCGGTTATTTGTTTTTTTAGGAGCATTAGCAACTAAGGCCATATTGCTCCAGTAATATGCGGTGGTCATTCCCTGACCTTTCCGCATCCTCCGTATTTGGTGGTGACGGGATCGAACCCCGGTCTAATCAAGAAGTGTGTGTTACGCACTGCTGCTCCTTCCCACCTGGCTACGGAGGTACCCTGTGCTGCGGTAAAGCCTGTAATATGCTTTGCCAGCCATACATAAAATGCATAGGCAGGTCACTTGTTAATGCTACATATATTAAGTGATGTTTACTTGCGCACTCAAGCATGATACTGGTCCATGTGGACATGCAGTTTCATTTGTATACAATTTTATAATTTTTTTCATGTAATTTATATATATATATATATATATAATGATGCACAGAAGAGCAACAAGATTAATAAGGGGAACAAAAGAGTGCTTCCCAGAAAAAGACTGAAAACTTTTCTGGGAAGAGCACCGGAGATTAGGCATCTGTGAGGACTTCTGACTGAGGCTTTGAATGGATTGAATTAAGTTCAATGCTGATGGAATCCTTCCTTCTGCTCAAACTAAACAGATGAGTGGGCATAAATTCAAATGATTGCATGGCAGGTGTGTAGAAACTTGGCTTCACACAGCAGATAACTGATTATTAGAACAAACTTACATCTGGTGTTGTAGAAGTCGGTAGTTTTGAAGTTGGGTTTTTTTTTTTTTTTTTTGCTGATACTATATAAGCTTGCTTTTTTACATTGATTTCCATCACTAAAACTAACCTTCGTGAAATAAATGAGAAAAATTTTGGGCGGTTTATATCTTTGCACAGATCTCAACCATGTGTATGCTCTAGGCTTACACACAGCAAAAATGTACTCAGCTCCTAGACATAACGTGGCCGTGAGAATGCCTTCTATACCCACACTACTTGGACTCCTTCCAGTCACTAGCTAGCACAATAGAGGCAACAAGATGCCCCATACACTTACCAACAGATTCGGACCAATGGGCTATTTAGCAGCCAGTCTGTTTTAAAGCCACCTATAAAACATACGGAATATTTGTATCTCACCATTATACCTACCCATATATAAACTCAAAAGACATGATTCTTACATCATTACAGGAGAGATGAGGGATATCAGCACTTTGCTATGGAGACTAAACGTAGGTTTCACTATTTAAGTCTCCAATAAGCAAAGTAGCAGTATTGCTATGCATGAGTCATCCAACACCTAGTGTTGCCTGGTGACATGGAGATTGGGCCATTCCTTTGTATGATATGGATGGCATACCCCCCCTGATGAAATCGCTGGATGGCGATTTCATCTTGCAGCCATAAACTGTTTTTACCACACTGCAATGACAGCAAGAAATTCAGAAGGTAATGAAATTATTTACAACTGTTCTTCTTCTTCTTGTCCAGTATTAGGCCTTGTGGCCTGTTACAGTCTCTCTACATCTTCGCAGGGGTCTGCCTCTGTCTCTCCTTCCCTGGGGTTTGTAATTTAGTATCTCTTTCAGATAACATCCATTCTCCATTTTCTCTCTGCATGCTTTATCCATCTGTTTCTGTACGAGTCAATATAATTCAGTATTGAGGTTGTCTGCAGTTCTGACATTATGCCTTGATTTCTTTTCCTGTCAAGTCTGGTATAGCCTGAGGCTCTGTGCATGAAACATTTCTACACCAGTCAACCTCCTCCTGTTCCCCTTTGCTCATTATCCATGCCTCAGAGCCATAGGTTAGGATAGGTTTGGCTATTTGGTTTTTTTTTAGGAGCATTAGCAACTAAGGCCATATTGCTCCAGGGATATGTGGTGGTCATTCTCCGACCTTTCCGCATCCTCCATATTTGGTGGTCACGGGCTCGAACCCCAGTCTAATCAAGAAGCATGTGCTACGTACTGCTGCTCCTGCCCACCTGGCTACGTAGGCACCCATAGGTCTGGCGAGGGTGTTATGTATCCATGTCCTTGTTTTCTTATACACTAGATTAGATTTGAAAATAAGGTTTATAGTTTTAGTAATTCCTACATTATTTTTTGCTCAATATCTTTTTCATGTGACAGGTGGTGTCCTAGGTATTTGAAAGTGTTAACTTGTTCAAAAATATTTCTCTCACTGCAGATCTTGCTTCTTATTGGATCTCTTCCTTTAAATGCCATCACTTTTGTCTTTGAAGGCGAGATTTCCATATTAAATGATTTTGCTATTTTGTTTAATGAGAAGGTGGCTTTCTGCAATGAGTTCTTATTGTCTTCTTTAGGACCTGGTCATCAGCAAAAAGCAGTGTGTCCATTCTTGCTTTGCGGCTAATTTCGATACCTGTCTTGGAGATTTTCTTCCATTCTCTTATAATATGATTTTTATATACGTTGAATAGAAGTGGGGACAGTCTATATTCCTGTCGCACCCCCATATTTATTGTCTCCAATTCAGTTGTTTGTGATTCAATCTTAATTTTTATCCTATTATTTTTATAGATATTGAAGATGGCCTCGAGCAACTGGTTTGGTGTATTGTCTTCTTTTAAGATCTCAAATAATTTTGTTCTGTTCACCTTGTCAAAGGCTTTTTTGCAATCTATGAATAAGAGATGGGTTCCCAAATTAAACTTTTTTTTTTCTATCAGGAGCTTGAATGTGAAGTAAGCGCCAGCACATGATTTTCCCCTCCTGAACCTGTTTTGTTCTTTTCCAAGGATGTTTTCATAGTATTTACAAAGTTTCAGTTTTAAGAGGCTTGAGTATATTTTATATCTTGAGTTTAAGAGACTGATTCCTTGGTAGGTATTGCAGTCATTTATATTGCCTTTTTTTGAAAATTGGTACTACCAGAGCATTTTGCCAGCTACCTGGTGGTAGGTGGCCCAAAAAAAAAAAAAAAAAAAAAAAAATCATACTCATCAGTTCAAGTAGCTTAATTCCAAAATTTTTTCCTCAGTTCTATGTTAATTCCATTGTTGCCTGGACATTTTTTGATTTTTACTGTTTTTAAGCACTGTTTCCAGTTTTGTTAGTGAAGGCTTTATTATATTATTGTTATATGTTGTTTTAGCTAGGGAGGATCAACTGTGCTCCATAGGTTTTTGTAATAATTGAGCCAATCTAACAGTATTGGGTTAATTTTGGCTTTTTCCTTGAGGTTATTGTTCATTTGTCTTATTACTTTGTATACTCTAGTATGTGGCTTATTAATGCCTTTTTCTAAGTTGGTGACAAAATTGCTCCATTGGATTCAGTCTTTTTCGTATTTCTCTTTTGGCTGTGGCTCTTTTTCATTAATATTCCACTTCACCTTCTAATTTTTTTGTAGTTATCCATTTTTTATATGCACCCCTTTTCTCCTGAATTATAGTGCTGATTTCCACAGTCCCTGTTTTCTCTGCCATCGTTTTTTTCACACCCAGTATTGCCTCTGCTGATTCTTCTAAGGTTTTGCCAAGGTGATTCCAGTTATCTTCTATATTTACTCCTGCAAGATGATTTGTTAATTTCTTATCTATTTCTTGTTAGTATTTCTTCCAAATTTCGGGATCATTTAGGGAGCTTACTTTATATATACATTCTTGAGATGGTTGTTTCTTTTTATGCCTCAGCCATGGTGTAGGGAATCTCAGGTAGTCACAGTTAAGTGGTCTGATTCAATTTCAGATCCTATAAAAACTCTTGCATCAAGTATGAATTTTCCTACTTTGCTGTTTGCCAAGGTACAACTATAACAGAATTTGTTCCTCTTGCGGTCCATGTATATTTATGTGCAACTTTGTTTAAATATTGTGTTCATTATTTTTAAATTATTATAGATCGAGAAATCAATTAATCTTTGGCCATTTCTATTTTTGGTTGGTTCTCCAAGGCTGCCTAGGTGATTTTGGATTTTTATGTTTCCTACTCTAGCCAGAGTAGGAAACATAAATCTCATGTCTCCCAGCAGGAGCAGCATGTAATTCTTGTTTACTTTTTCTATTATCTTTTGAAGTTGGCTGTAAAATTCAGAGCTGTCTTCTTCTCTACCTTCTTCTAGTACATACAATATTATTGTTAGCCTATTATTGTTAGATACCGTTTCTATTTTTAGACGTATTTGTATTATTCTTTCGCTCCAATAGATATAATTATTTATTCTATCTTTAAGTGATTTGTGAATCATAATTGATACTCTTCCTCTTGCTCATTCTCCTTTTCTAACACCACTGTAGATATGGATGTAGTTGTTGATTTTTCTTGTTCCCTGAGATTTATTTTTTGTCTTTGCAAAATATAGCAATTAAAATAGCTATATTTTGACAATAGCTATTTTAATTTTCTTTTGCATCAGAATATCATCAATTTGATCTTCCTTGTGAGTTATACTTCTCACGTTCCAAGTAGCAAAGGATGTTTTTTCCTTTTTCCAATAGTTATCCTTAGCCAGGCCAGGGTCGTTTCCATACAAAGCAGTCCTGAACTTTTTCTTTTGAGACTTGAAAGTGAAGGAACTTGTAGATTGGTTACTAGCCAAAACACAAGATGTCCAATAACAAGGCTGCTATCTGTTGTCTATTGGACCAGCACAGTAGTTCATGAACAAAACATTATAGTTTTCATGGGGAGTAGACCTGGACTTTGAGAGTTGTTTCAAAACAATACTTCTGTCAATGTTTGAAATGCCTTAATTTTTAGCATTAGAATTAGCATTGGTTAAGAGACAACTAATGCTGACACAATAGGGCTAACAGAAAAGTGGTGTCACCTGTAAATTGGGGATGACAAGTACCACTACAGTATGCATTTAGGAAGACAGGAAAGATAAAATGGGTAGGGGCTTCTCATCAAAAGCAGCCAGAGTGCAAAAAGAGCTTTTGCTGAATCAGAAGTTGCATATGCCAGCATAAAATCTGTGGTGTGAGTGAGTTAGAAGCAAAGATATAATGTGAGTGGGTGGTAAATAATACATTTTTTGGAGGTGGGGGGGGGGATGATTCTGTATAAGCAAGCTTATACAGAATCATACAAAAAAAAAAAAAAAAAAACTCTTCCCATTTCACCTATCTGTTACCACCAATAGTTTGTCAAGTTCTTCTTTGAATTTATTTAAGCTTTCAAGTTCCACAACAACAAATGAAAGTTTGTTCTACTATCAACCAGCCATTAGTTAAAGGCAAACTTTGGCACATCTATTCTGCAACCATTCTTCCTCAATTTGAATTTATGCCTCCTCATAGGCAGTCTGAGCAAGAGGAAGAATCCCATCAGCATTCAGCTTGCTCAATCCATTTAAAGCCTTAAACACCTCAGTCAGATCACCTCACAGGTGCCTAGTCTCTAGATGCTGCCATTTGCAGAACTGAAGCCTTTCTTGGTAAGAGCACCCCTTTGTTTCCCTACACCGATCTTGTTCTTCTCTGTACTCATTCCAGCAGCTATACATCCTTCCTAAAATGAGACCTCCAGACCTGTATGCACTACTCAAGATGTGGCCTGCCCACTGCCTATATACAATGGGATAATCACCTCCTTATCCCTGCTAACAAATTTCCTGTATATGATTGACAAAATTCCAAGAGCTGTCCTGGCAGCCTGCCAGCACTGCTCAGAGAACTACATATCTGACTTCACAATTACCCCCAGGTCTTTTTCATTTTCCACTATCCTGAATGTAGTACTATAATCAGGGTAGTGGAACTAAGGATATTAAATGCACATTAATCGTTTGTTGGATAAATATAGGAACTTGTTGAAAAAATTCCACAAGTTAGGTCAGAATGAGTGTGTCTGCAATTCTGCCCACACACGATAGGTAGGACTGTATGCTGAAAGACTTTTGGACTTACACAAAACTTCAGGGAATCCGTAAGACTCTAGTGGGGGGGGGGGATTTTTATCAACGTGGTCTGCACTTGTAGGTAAAGGGAATATATTGTGTAGAGATGGTATCATTTGGACAAAGGTGATGCACAGATTTTAGCCAGTATCACTGAGGATGCCTTAAGGGTTCAGAGAAACTGCTAATTAGGGGAAGAGAAAGGTAATATACATCTGCATTTATCTGATGATGTGGGTCAAAGTAATGCCTGCACTCACTTCACAAATTCTTATTTCGCAACAGCCAATGTTGACAAGATGTTCTGAGGGTAGCAACATTTCATATGAGAAGGATGATAAAGATAGGGAAACAAGCCTAAATAACTTCAAGGGATACATCAGAGTAGTGAATTATACAATATTTAATCTTAACTGTGTCTACAGTAATGTCAAGAGTGCTGTCAATAAAAGGCTGAATTTAAGTTCTGGTTAAGAGACAACTAATGCTGACACAATAGGGCTAACAGAAAAGTGGTGTCACCTGTAAATTGGGGATGACAAGTACCACTACAGTATGCATTTAGGAAGACAGGAAAGATAAAATGGGTAGGGGCTTCTCATCAAAAGCAGCCCGAGTGCAAAAAGAGCTTTTGCTGAATCAGAAGTTGCATATGCCAGCATAAAATCTGTGGTGTGAGTGAGTTAGAAGCAAAGATATGTGAGTGGGAGTAATCTACAGACTAGAAGATTGTGAAGAGTATGACAAGAGTCCTTATAAGAAGGTGGATTGAGCGAGCAAGTGCAGATGGTTAATTATGGGTGACTTCAACCTGTCCCAGATTGATTGAAAGCAAGAAAGTTACCTTGAGAAAAAATTTTTTTCTAAATAAACTAAATTTAGCAGGCCTGATGTAGACAAATGGTCAGAAGCGAGAGTGCATAGCACGTGTTCCATGAGTGCACTGAGGTTCAAGCCCATGACTACTAAATACAATAAATATTTGTATTGACAATTTATTGTAAACTCTGACTTAGTTGTCGTGCCAGAGTATAAACAGATAATTTATTTTTTAAAAATTTAAATGATTATTATTTGCACCAGCACGTCAGAAATAATGCTACGGGTGAGAATATTCTTCACCTCATCATTACTCATGAATTAGATGACATCACAAGGCTTAAAATTTTAAGCCTTGTGATCACACAGTCGTCAGTTGGAAGAAGAAGAAAGATGTTGCAGTAGTTCAAGGTAAAGGCATGGGTTTTAATTTCAGAAGAGGGGACCCCCTGACAATGCATTTATTACACCATTTTAAAAGTTTCTCTAAAGAGGCAGCAAAGGCATCCAAAAATATGACATTCAGTTTTGGCGGTTACATTTTTCTTTATGTCCTCAACACCCCAAAATCTTTCATTTGGGAGCAGTTTGCACCTTGATCAGAAATGTCTTCACAAGTGCCGAATAGGCGAGGGCACTATGGTGCTGCCTTACCCAAAAAATGAGCTTCGATAGTCGATTGATGCACCTGTACACAAAACGCAGTATTGACTTTCTCCCCTTTAGGTACAAATTCCTTATGAATCACACCGTTTGTTGAAAAACAATCAGCATCGTCTTGATCCTGGACTTCTGTAAACGTAACTTTTGTGCCTTGGTGATGATTTAAGTCTGCATGCTAGGTTATACTGATTATACAATTGTCATGACAATCTTGGATGAAATCTTCACATAACAACAACACTCTACATCACTTATGCTCGTCCATGAGATTGATTGGCACAAATTTTGCACAGACCGTCCTCTTCCCTTAATCTTCATGCTGAATTTTATGAATCATCTCCTCATTCATATCCAACTCATCAGTCATCAATCTGGGGCAGTGGTCAAAATCTCTTGCCCCAATTTCCCAAGCTTTTGCAATTCTCCTCATTTCAAGAGGAGAACTGCATAACAAATGCCCACTTCTTGGGTCATTGTGAACATTCTCACATGTCTTTGAACCACTTATACCATTCAGACACAATAGTATGACTTGAAATTTCATCACCATTAACAGTTTTTAACATTTCACACGTTTCCATTGCAGATGTTCTCAGTTTAAAGCAAAATTTGACTTTCATTTGTTGCTCCATTGCAAAATTGTAATATTAGCCCTACTAATGAAATTGGTGTTACTTGCAACCTGTTAAGACTACTGGAGAATCTCTGTACCACCCTCTGTTGGAGGAAGTTTGAACTAGAACTTTCATTTATTTTCAAACTTGTCATATATGACTACAAAAGCACCAATCCAGGAACTTTGTTGCCACACCCCACATGTTTATTATTTTAAAATATTCATTTAATTCTTTTCTTTGATTTCATATTATTTGCCACATTCTTTTTTGTGCTCCATAGAAATCATGTTCTCATTCTTTTGAAAACCTATCCCAATACTCTTATTGTATTTTTCTTATTTTCTCATTAATTCTATTTTTAATCTCCTCATATTCTTAGTATATCTGTGCATCTGTTTTATTTGATAAATGTTTCTCAAACACTTGTTTTGATCTCAACCAAATCTTTTACTTCTCTATACATATCAAGGTGTCCATTTTTTTCTTTTATATTTCATTCTCTTAACGTTTCATATGATGGTTTAATTTTTACAAATTTTAATCCTTTCCCATTTTTCTTCTATTGACAGAAGTTTCATATTCCATTTCTTTTAATTTGAAATACACTCTCATTCCATTTTTGTCTAGATTCCTAATTGTGGGGATATCGGAGACATGGTGTTACTCTGATATAAGGATCACAGAATTTGAATATGGAGAGTACAATGTGTACAGAAAGGATACACAGGATATAAAATGGGAAGAGCTATGCTCTTAGTTAAAAAGCACATAAAATCCATGACGGTACACCAAGCTGACATGGGTAGCCAGTGCAATGTGGAGTCAGTCTGGTATGACAAACACTGGAAAACGAAAATGAAAGTAGGACTGTGTTATGGGGCTAATGACTGTGATGAGTATAACGAGCAACTGTAAAAACAGTGGACCAGTAAATTTGAATATCTTATAAAGGGGAACTAACTTTCCAGATATTGACTGGAACTTGTGGGTTTGTCACTCACACAGTAACACAGAGTTTGTGGATTTATTAGATAACTGTTTGCTGCAAGAGCAAGCTAGAGAGGCAATGAAATTGGCAGCTGCTGATCCGATTATCAGCAGCTACTCATCGTGCATAAAGAATCTGCAGATAAAAGATCCAATGGGTGGCAGTGATCAAAGTGTATTAATATGGGATTTACTTAAAGATGTAACTATTGTTAAAGACAAAGGTGATTACAATGGTCTCAGACAGTTTTTAAATTCTATGCTGTGAGATCAACTGATCAAGTTACCAACAACAAATTCTAAATGGAAGTAGCTTCGACAATGCAATCACAGAAACTACTAGGCTTTCTATACCAATTAAGAGAATGTTCACGGCTAAGACTCAAGTGGATGTTATATGTACTGATGAGACTTGAGGTAGAGAAGAATGCATGAGATGTACATAAATTATTAGGTAATATACAAGCCTACAGCAGATATAAACTATTTTAAAATCATGTCATCCAGAAGGTTAGGCAAGCTAAGGCAGACTATGAGAAGCCTCTAGCAAAGATAAACAGCAAAAACCTCTTTACTTATGTAAACATTAGAAGGAAGGGGATGAATCACACTGGTCCAGTAGATATGAATTGGTTAACTATTCATGATCCTACTCAGGTTGCCGTCAAACTGAATAGGAATTTTGAATCTATATTCATTATGAGGAATTATTTCAGGATGGTAAGAGTATCCACGTGTTACAAGTCACAACTCCGCTGAACGAGAAGTTTTTTTTTTGGCCATATGTAGCCGCTTATTGAATATTTTTTACATCAAATTATTTTTTGTAAGTAGCTTATAGACCTAGTAAGGATCGTTAGTTTATTCTGAATTGAGACAGCGAGATTTGAAAGTTAATTAATACTTAAAGTGTCCATAGATTACCGTTCGTAACTTCCCGCCTTTGTCTTTGTCATACGATCGTCATATATCGAACCTAGATAGTGTTAGTATAGTATAGGTTATAATATTTTCAGGGATCGGTAAAATCTATTAAACTTCTTGAACTTCGTTGGCATTTAAATTTTACTTTTAACTAAATACATATACCGACTTAGATTACAAACGTAACATAATTAATTAATACATAACTGATACGGAAGTTATATAAAGGGAACTCGGAGATAATTCTCCTTTAGGGTTATAAACTGAAATTGAAATTTTATTTAAATTAAAAGAAACATGACTCAGACCAGAGCAGCAAAACAAAAGGCTCAAGCTAATGGAAGTGCTGTGGCTCAGAGGAGAACTGAGGGGGGCAGTTACCTTCTGAATCACAGCCTTCTAAAATGCACAGCTTGCATGATGTTTGTGGAGCATTCAGGTACGGGACATGATATTGCCATGGGGGATATTGCCATGATATTGCCATGCCTTGCATCTTGCACACACATCTTTGTGTGTGCAAGATGCAAGGAGTGTATCGAAATAAGGCAACAACTCAGCGTTCTTATGGGCCTATATGAGAGCTTGAAGGACAGGGTGGATGCCCTCGAAGGAACTAAATTGAGGGGCCCATCAAGCTCTCAGCTACCAACATCAACGCCAGAGCTTGCACTTGGTCGTCGCGCAACACAGCGGCAACCCCCAAGGCAGAATGTGCTGGTCCCAAAGGAACTAGTAATTGTTGGTGACTATTGTCAGGGAAACGGGGAACATGCTTTGTAAAAAGGATAGGTGGAACAGGATCAGGGTATGTCTGCCAGGGACAAAGGTTGATGACACTTTAGAGCAGATATCATCTTTTAAGGGCACAAAAGGTGATATAGTTGTACACGTTGGCACTAATGATACCAAGAGTAGGAGACCGGCAGAATTGCTTAACAAGTACAGGTCACTGTTGAAAAAAAAGCCGTGAAATAGGGTTGAATTTGAAAGTGTCTGCAATTCTGCCCAGACACGATAGGAGGGAGTATATGATGAGAGCCTTGTCGATCAATTCGGCCCTGGAAAGATTGTGCAAGGCTCAAGGGGTAGAATTTTTTTTTAACTTGGACTGTACTTGTTAACAGGAGAGATTGCTTCTACAGGGATGGGATACACTTAAATAGAAAGAGTGCAAGAATATTTGTTGATGCTATCGAGGCAGTGTCAGGGGGAGACAAAGACGAATAGATTAACAGAAGCCACTGGCAGAGGTGAAAGAGATTCTTGCACTGCTTCTATTGGAATGAGCAGAAGCCTGAAAAACAAGATGCAGGATATTTCAGAGACTGCCGGGAGTCATTGCGGTACAAGTAAACACATGGGTTGCGTTAGGGTAGCTAAGAATAGAAATAGGTGCATGTATACTTGCGTGTACACCAATGCTAGGAGTTTAGTAAATAAATTTGATGAATTTGAGGTATTGCTCAAAACATCAAAGGCAGATATTGTTGGGATATCAGAGACGTGGTGTCACACAGATATAAGGAATGCAGAACTGGAATTTGGAGAGTACGTCTACAGAAAGGATAGACTGGATAGGAAGGGAGGAGGGGTTATGCTATTAGTTAAGAAATACATAAAATCCAAGGAAGTGAAGCCAGTGGACATCGCTGGACAGTGCAGTGTCGAGTCAGTTTGGTGTGACATAAGCATTGGGAGATCAAAATTGAGAGTAGGAGTGTGCTATAGGCCTAATGACTCTGATGAGTATAATAAGATACTGTACAGGGAAATAGAATGGGCCAGTAAATCAGAGTCTTATAATGTGAGATTTTAATTTCCCAGATATTGACTGGAATTTCGGGGCTGGTCACTCACACACTAGCAAGGCTTTTGTGGATTTATTGGATGATTGTTTTCTACATCAGCATGTTCAGGAGGCAACTAGAGGGAAGAATACTCTTGATTTGATTATCAGCAGTGATTCTTCATGCATTAAGAATCTGCAGATAAATGAACCACTAGGTGGCAGTGATCACAGCGTGCTGAAGTGGGATTTACTCAAAGAAGTAACTACCATTAGGGGTAAAGGGAAGGGTTATTGCTTTCGTAAAGGCGACTACAATGGACTGAGACAGTATTTAAATTCTATACAGTGGGACCAACTGATGATGTTACCAACAGCAAATGCAAAATGGGAAGCATTCAAAGAACTTATCTTGGAAGCTACTAGGCTATACATACCAACTAAGAAATATTGTTCAAGGATTAGGCCTAAATGGATGTCAGATGAACTGATGAGGCATATGGCAGAGAAGAAACATGCATGGGATACATACAAATTAACACATGACACAGAAGCCTATGATAGATACAAGTTGATCTGTAACCAAGTTACAAAGGAGGTTAGGCAGGCGAAGACAGATTACGAGAAATCTTTGGCAAGGGATGCAAAGAAAAACAGCAAAGAGTTCTTTACTTATGTAAACTCTAGAAGGAAGGGGATGAATCAGATTGGTCCACTTGATATTGATGGGTCAACTGTTGATGATCCTGCTCAGGTAGCTAACAAACTAAATGAATATTTTGCATCAACATTCACACAAGAGGAGTTATTTAGTGAGGGGAAAGCCAGAGGTGTATTCAACTCTAGCAGTAAGCTAGAGAATCTTGTAATAACTGAGAGTAAAGTGGAGGAGAAATTGTTGAAGATAAACACAAGAAAGGCACCCGGGGTGGATCGGATCTATCCAGTTATATTAAAGGAGGCAGCAAAGGAAGTAAGCAAACCCTTAGCCATAATTATGAGAGCTTCCTTGGACTCAGGGGAGGTACCCACAGACTGGAGATGTGCAAATGTCACCCCAATTCACAAAGGAGGATCAAAGGATGACACAAGTAATTATAGACCTGTGAGTTTAACTTCTGTTCCAGGAAAATTAATGGAGGCACTAGTTAAAGAAGCACTGCAGGATCATTTAGACAAGACTTCAGCTATAGCTCGGACACAGCATGGCTTTGTTAAGGGGAAGTCTTGCCTGACCAATTTGATTGGATACTATGATGCAGTCACAAAGGAACTGGATGCAGGGAATAACTTTGATATTATATACTTGGATCTTAGAAAGGCTTTTGATACTGTTGCACATGGAAGACTGCTGCGGATAAAGGGGTGGCTGAGGGGGAGAAGACAGAGTGGTAATCAATGAACACCGCTCGTCGTGGACTAATGTTATTAGTGGAATCCCTCAGGGCTCTGTGTTGGGTCCTTTATTGTTTTCTGTATTCATAAATGATATTGATGAGGGTATATCAAGCTTAATGTCGAAGTTTGGAGATGATACAAAGGTAGGCAGGGTTGTCAAGGACACTACTGACACTATGATGCTGCAACAGGATCTGGAAAGGTTGAGCAGATGGGCTGAGAGGTGGCAAATGAAGTTTAACATTGACAAATGTAAAGTACTACACATGGGAAACAGCAACGCCAGAGCAACGTATCAACTCTGTGGTACTACACTGACAGTGGTAGAGAATGAAAGGGACCTGGGGGTGGTTGTGCAGGCAGATATGAAGTTCTCTGAGCAGTGCAGATGGGATGCAAGAGTAGCTCATGGTGTATTGTCAATGATATATAGGAATTTTTCTAGCAGGGATAAGGAGATGATTATTCCCTTGTATAAGGCAATGGTCAGGCCACACCTAGAGTACTGTATACAGGTCTGGAGGCCTCATTTCAAGAAGGATGTAGAGCTGCTGGAATGAGTACAGAGAAGGGCAACAAGATTAGTGAATGGAACAAAGGGGTGCTCTTACGAAGAAAGGCTTAAGTTTTGCAAATTACAGTGTCTGGAGACTAGGCACCAGCAAGGTGATCTGATAGAGGTGTATAAAGCCTTGAAAGGTTTGAGCATGCTCAATGCTGATGGGATTCTTC